>NW_027436242.1:0-300000 GCF_964199755.1 Larus michahellis | reverse complement strand
GGCGCCGCCGCGCCAGCCTGCGAAGCATTTTCCGGTAGGGCCTGATCTCTGGCCACAGCTCCCACGCCCAAAGAGCCAGGAGGGAAAGCCGTGCCTCGTTGGAAAGCCCTTTGGTAGCCGCTCGCGTGGCCCCACAGCCCGTGGGGCTGCGGGCTTTGCGGCGGCCGTCAGCCTCGGCGCCACCGGCGCCCACCTGGCGCCGCCGCGATAGCCTGCGAAGCATTTTCCGGTACGGCCGCGTCTCTGGCCAAAGCTCCCACACCCGAAGAGCGAGGAGGGAAAGCCATGCCTCGTTGGAAAGCTCTTTGGCAGCCGCTCGCGTGGCCCCACAGCCCGTGGGGCTGCGGGCTTTGCGGCGGCCGTCAGCCTCGGCGCCACCGGCGCTCACCTGGCGCCGCCACGACAGCCCCAAAAGCATTTTCCGGTAGGGCCGCGTCTCTGGCCACAGCTCCCACGCCCGAAGAGCCAGGAGGGAAAGCCGTGCCTCGTTGGAAAGCTCTTTGGCAGCCGCTCGCGTGGCCCCACAGCCCGTGGGGCTGCGGGCTTTGCGGCGGCCGTCAGCCTCGGCGCCACCGGCGCCCACGTGGCGCCGCCGAGGCAGCCTGCGAAGCATTTTCCGGTAGGGCCGCGTCTCTGGCCACAGCTCCCACGCCCGAAGAGCCAGGAGGGAAAGCCGTGCCTCGTTGGAAAGCTCTTTGGCAGCCGCTCGCGTGGCCCCACAGCCCGTGGGGCTGCGGGCTTTGCGGCGGCCGTCAGCCTCGTCGCCACCGGCGCCCACCTGGCGCCGCCGCGCAAGCCCCCGAAGCATTTTCCGGTAGGGCCGCGGCTCTGGCCACAGCTCCCACGCCTGAAGAGCCAGGAGGGAAAGCCGTGCCTCGATGGAAAGCTCTTTGGCAGCCGCTCCCGTGGCCCCACAGCCCGTGGGGCTGCGGGCTTTCCAGCGGCCGTCAGCCTCGGCGCCACCGGCGCCCACCTGGCGCCGCCGCGCCAGCCCCCAAAGCATTTTCCGGTAGGGCCGCGTCTCTGGCCACAGCTCCCACGCCCGAAGAGCCAGGAGGGAAAGCCGTGCCTCGTTGGAAAGCTCTTTGGCAGCCGCTCGCGTGGCCCCACAGCCCGTGGGGCTGCGGGCTTTGCGGCGGCCGTCAGCCTCGGCGCCACCGGCGCCCACCTGGCACCACCGCGCCAGCCTGCGAAGCATTTTCCGGTAGGGCCGCGGCTCTGGCCACAGCTCCCACGCCCGAAGAGCCAGGAGGGAAAGCCGTGCCTCGTTGGAAAGCTCTTTGGCAGCCGCTCGCGTGGCCCCACAGCCCGTGGGGCTGCGGGCTTTGCGGCGGCCGTCAGCCTCGGCGCCACCGGCGCCCACCTGGCGCCGCCACGACAGCCCCAAAAGCATTTTCTAGTAGGGCCGCGTCTCTGGCCACAGCTCCCACGCCCGAAGAGCCAGGAGGGAAAGCCGTGCCTCGTTGGAAAGCTCTTTGGCAGCCGCTCGCGTGGCCCCACACCCCGTGGGGCTGCGGGCTTTCCAGCGGCCGTTAGCCTCGGCGCCACCGGCGCCCACGTGGCGCCGCCGCGCCAGCCCCCGAAGCATTTTCCAGTAGGGCCGCGGCTCTGGCCACAGCTCCCACGCCCGAAGAGCCAGGAGGGAAAGCCGTGCCTCGTTGGAAAGCTCTTTGGCAGCCGCTCGCGTGGCCCCACAGCCCGTGGGGCTGCGGGCTTTGCGGCAGCCGTCAGCCTCGGTGCCACCGGCGCCCACCTGGCGCCGCCGCGCCAGCCTGCGAAGCAATTTCCGGTAGGGCTGCGGCTCTGGCCACAGCTCCCACACCCGAAGAGTCAGGAGGGAAAGCCGTGCCTCGTTGGAAAGCTCTTTGGCAGCCGCTCGCGTGGCCCCACAGCCCGTGGGGCTGCGGGCTTTGCAGCGGCCGTCAGCCTCGGCGCCACCGGCGCCTATGTGGCGCCGCCGAGGCAGCCTGCGAAGCATTTTCCGGTAGGGCCGCGTCTCTGGCCACAGCTCCCACGCCCGAAGAGCCAGGAGGGAAAGCCGTGCCTCGTTGGAAAGCTCTTTGGCAGCCGCTCGCGTGGCCCCACAGCCCGTGGGGCTGCGGGCTTTGCGGCAGCCGTCAGCCTCGGCGCCACCGGCGCCCAACTGGCGCCGCCGCGCCAAGCTGCGAAGCATTTTCCGGTAGGGCCGCGTCTCTGGCCACAGCTCCTACGCCCGAAGAGCCAGGAGGGAAAGCCGTGCCTCGTTGGAAAGCTCTTTGGCAGCCGCTCGCGTGGCCCCACAGCCCGTGGGGCTGCGGGCTTTGCGGCGGCCGTCAGCCTCGGCGCCACCGGCGCCCACCTGGCGCCGCCGAGCCAGCCTGCGAAGCATTTTCCGGTAGGGCCGCGGCTCTGGCCACAGCTCCCACGCCCGAAGAGCCAGGAGGGAAAGCCGTGCCTCCTTGGAAAGCTCTTTGGCAGCCGCTCGCGTGGCCCCACAGCCCGTGGGGCTGCGGGCTTTGCGGCGGCCGTCAGCCTCGGCGCCACCGGCGCCCACCTGGCGCCGCCACGCCAGCCCCAAAAGCATTTTCCGGTAGGTCCGCGGCTCTGGCCACAGCTCCCACGCCCGAAGAGCCAGGACGGAAAGCCGTGCCTCGTTGGAAAGCTCTTTGGCAGCCGCTCGCGTGGCCCCACAGCCCGTGGGGCTGCGGGCTTTGCGGCGGCCGTCAGCCTCGGCGCCACCGGCGCCCAGGTGGCGCCGCCGCGCCAGCCCCCGAAGCATTTTCCGGTAGGGCCGCGGCTCTGGCCACAGCTCCCACGCCCGAAGAGCCAGGAGGGAAAGCCGTGCCTCGTTGGAAAGCTCTTTGGCAGCCGCTCGCGTGGCCCCACACCCCGTGGGGCTGCGGGCTTTCCAGCGGCCGTCAGCCTCGGCGCCACCGGCGCCCACGTGGCGCCGCCGCGCCAGCCCCCGAAGCATTTTCCAGTAGGGCCGCGGCTCTGGCCACAGCTCCCACGCCCGAAGAGTCAGGAGGGAAAGCCGTGCCTCGTTGGAAAGCTCTTTGGCAGCCGCTCGCGTGGCCCCACAGCCCGTGGCGCTGCGGGCTTTGCGGCAGCCGTCAGCCTCGGTGCCACCGGCGCCCACCTGGCGCAGCCGCGCAGCCTGCGAAGCAATTTCCGGTAGGGCTGCGGCTCTGGCCACAGCTCCCACGCCCGAAGAGTCAGGAGGGAAAGCCGTGCCTCGTTGGAAAGCTCTTTGGCAGCCGCTCGCGTGGCCCCACAGCCCGTGGGGCTGCGGGCTTTGCGGCGGCCGTCAGCCTCGTCGCCACCGGCGCCCACCTGGCGCCGCCGCGCAAGCCCCCGAAGCATTTTCCGGTAGGGCCGCGGCTCTGGCCACAGCTCCCACGCCTGAAGAGCCAGGAGGGAAAGCCGTGCCTCGTTGGAAAGCTCTTTGGCAGCCGCTCGCGTGGCCCCACAGCCCGTGGGGCTGCGGGCTTTCCAGCGGCCGTCAGCCTCGGCGCCACCGGCGCCCACCTGGCGCCGCCACGACAGCCCCAAAAGCATTTTCCAGTAGGGCCGCGTCTCTGGCCACAGCTCCCACGCCCGAAGAGCCAGGAGGGAAAGCCGTGCCTCGTTGGAAAGCTCTTTGGCAGCCGCTCGCGTGGCCCCACACCCCGTGGGGCTGCGGGCTTTCCAGCGGCCGTCAGCCTCGGCGCCACCGGCGCCCACGTGGCGCCGCCGCGCCAGCCCTCGAAGCATTTTCCAGTAGGGCCGCGTCTCTGGCCACAGCTCCCACGCCCGAAGAGCCAGGAGGGAAAGCCGTGCCTCGTTGGAAAGCTCTTTGGCAGCCGCTCGCGTGGCCCCACAGCCCGTGGGGCTGCGGGCTTTGCGGCGGCCGTCAGCCTCGGCGCCACCGGCGCCCACCTGGCGCCGCCGCGCCAAGCTGCGAAGCATTTTCCGGTAGGGCCGCGTCTCTGGCCACAGCTCCTACGCCCGAAGAGCCAGGAGGGAAAGCCGTGCCTCGTTGGAAAGCTCTTTGGCAGCCGCTCGCGTGGCCCCACAGCCCGTGGGGCTGCGGGCTTTGCGGCGGCCGTCAGCCTCGGCGCCACCGGCGCCCACCTGGCGCCGCCGAGCCAGCCTGCGAAGCATTTTCCGGTAGGGCCGCGGCTCTGGCCACAGCTCCCACGCCCGAAGAGCCAGGACGGAAAGCCGTGCCTCCTTGGAAAGCTCTTTGGCAGCCGCTCGCGTGGCCCCACAGCCCGTGGGGCTGCGGGCTTTGCGGCGGCCGTCAGCCTCGGCGCCACCGGCGCCCAGGTGGCGCCGCCGCGCCAGCCCCCGAAGCATTTTCCGGTAGGGCCGCGGCTCTGGCCACAGCTCCCACGCCCGAAGAGCCAGGAGGGAAAGCCGTGCCTCGTTGGAAAGCTCTTTGGCAGCCGCTCGCGTGGCCCCACACCCCGTGGGGCTGCGGGCTTTCCAGCGGCCGTCAGCCTCGGCGCCACCGGCGCCCAGGTGGCGCCGCCGCGCCAGCCTGCGAAGCATTTTCCGGTAGGGCCGCGGCTCTGGCCACAGCTCCCACGCCTGAAGAGCCAGGAGGGAAAGCCGTGCCTCGTTGGAAAGCTCTTTGGCAGCCGCTCGCGTGGCCCCACAGCCCGTGGGGCTGCGGGCTTTCCAGCGGCCGTCAGCCTCGGCGCCACCGGCGCCCACCTGGCGCCGCCACGACAGCCCCAAAAGCATTTTCCAGTAGGGCCGCGTCTCTGGCCACAGCTCCCACGCCCGAAGAGCCAGGAGGGAAAGCCGTGCCTCGTTGGAAAGCTCTTTGGCAGCCGCTCGCGTGGCCCCACACCCCGTGGGGCTGCGGGCTTTCCAGCGGCCGTCAGCCTCGGCGCCACCGGCGCCCACGTGGCGCCGCCGCGCCAGCCCTCGAAGCATTTTCCAGTAGGGCCGCGTCTCTGGCCACAGCTCCCACGCCCGAAGAGCCAGGAGGGAAAGCCGTGCCTCGTTGGAAAGCTCTTTGGCAGCCGCTCGCGTGGCCCCACAGCCCGTGGGGCTGCGGGCTTTGCGGCAGCCGTCAGCCTCGGTGCCACCGGCGCCCACCTGGCGCCGCCGCGCCAGCCTGCGAAGCAATTTCCGGTAGGGCTGCGGCTCTGGCCACAGCTCCCACACCCGAAGAGTCAGGAGGGAAAGCCGTGCCTCGTTGGAAAGCTCTTTGGCAGCCGCTCGCGTGGCCCCACAGCCCGTGGGGCTGCGGGCTTTGCAGCGGCCGTCAGCCTCGGCGCCACCGGCGCCTATGTGGCGCCGCCGAGGCAGCCTGCGAAGCATTTTCCGGTAGGGCCGCGTCTCTGGCCACAGCTCCCACGCCCGAAGAGCCAGGAGGGAAAGCCGTGCCTCGTTGGAAAGCTCTTTGGCAGCCGCTCGCGTGGCCCCACAGCCCGTGGGGCTGCGGGCTTTGCGGCAGCCGTCAGCCTCGGCGCCACCGGCGCCCACCTGGCGCCGCCGCGCCAAGCTGCGAAGCATTTTCCGGTAGGGCCGCGTCTCTGGCCACAGCTCCTACGCCCGAAGAGCCAGGAGGGAAAGCCGTGCCTCGTTGGAAAGCTCTTTGGCAGCCGCTCGCGTGGCCCCACAGCCCGTGGGGCTGCGGGCTTTGCGGCGGCCGTCAGCCTCGGCGCCACCGGCGCCCACCTGGCGCCGCCGAGCCAGCCTGCGAAGCATTTTCCGGTAGGGCCGCGGCTCTGGCCACAGCTCCCACGCCCGAAGAGCCAGGAGGGAAAGCCGTGCCTCCTTGGAAAGCTCTTTGGCAGCCGCTCGCGTGGCCCCACAGCCCGTGGGGCTGCGGGCTTTGCGGCGGCCGTCAGCCTCGGCGCCACCGGCGCCCACCTGGCGCCGCCACGCCAGCCCCAAAAGCATTTTCCGGTAGGTCCGCGGCTCTGGCCACAGCTCCCACGCCCGAAGAGCCAGGACGGAAAGCCGTGCCTCGTTGGAAAGCTCTTTGGCAGCCGCTCGCGTGGCCCCACAGCCCGTGGGGCTGCGGGCTTTGCGGCGGCCGTCAGCCTCGGCGCCACCGGCGCCCAGGTGGCGCCGCCGCGCCAGCCCCCGAAGCATTTTCCGGTAGGGCCGCGGCTCTGGCCACAGCTCCCACGCCCGAAGAGCCAGGAGGGAAAGCCGTGCCTCGTTGGAAAGCTCTTTGGCAGCCGCTCGCGTGGCCCCACACCCCGTGGGGCTGCGGGCTTTCCAGCGGCCGTCAGCCTCGGCGCCACCGGCGCCCACGTGGCGCTGCCGCGCCAGCCCCCGAAGCATTTTCCAGTAGGGCCGCGGCTCTGGCCACAGCTCCCACGCCCGAAGAGTCAGGAGGGAAAGCCGTGCCTCGTTGGAAAGCTCTTTGGCAGCCGCTCGCGTGGCCCCACAGCCCGTGGCGCTGCGGGCTTTGCGGCAGCCGTCAGCCTCGGTGCCACCGGCGCCCACCTGGCGCAGCCGCGCAGCCTGCGAAGCAATTTCCGGTAGGGCTGCGGCTCTGGCCACAGCTCCCACGCCCGAAGAGTCAGGAGGGAAAGCCGTGCCTCGTTGGAAAGCTCTATGGCAGCCGCTCGCGTGGCCCCACAGCCCGTGGGGCTGCGGGCTTTGCGGCGGCCGTCAGCCTCGTCGCCACCGGCGCCCACCTGGCGCCGCCGCGCAAGCCCCCGAAGCATTTTCCGGTAGGGCCGCGGCTCTGGCCACAGCTCCCACGCCTGAAGAGCCAGGAGGGAAAGCCGTGCCTCGTTGGAAAGCTCTTTGGCAGCCGCTCGCGTGGCCCCACAGCCCGTGGGGCTGCGGGCTTTCCAGCGGCCGTCAGCCTCGGCGCCACCGGCGCCCACCTGGCGCCGCCACGACAGCCCCAAAAGCATTTTCCAGTAGGGCCGCGTCTCTGGCCACAGCTCCCACGCCCGAAGAGCCAGGAGGGAAAGCCGTGCCTCGTTGGAAAGCTCTTTGGCAGCCGCTCGCGTGGCCCCACAGCCCGTGGGGCTGCGGGCTTTGCGGCGGCCGTCAGCCTCGGCGCCACCGGCGCCCACGTGGCGCCGCCGCGCCAGCCCCCGAAGCATTTTCCAGTAGGGCCGCGTCTCTGGCCACAGCTCCCACGCCCGAAGAGTCAGGAGGGAAAGCCGTGCCTCGTTGGAAAGCTCTTTGGCAGCCGCTCGCGTGGCCCCACAGCCCGTGGGGCTGCGGGCTTTGCGGCAGCCGTCAGCCTCGGTGCCACCGGCGCCCACCTGGCGCCGCCGCGCCAGCCTGCGAAGCAATTTCCGGTAGGGCTGCGGCTCTGGCCACAGCTCCCACACCCGAAGAGTCAGGAGGGAAAGCCGTGCCTCGTTGGAAAGCTCTTTGGCAGCCGCTCGCGTGGCCCCACAGCCCGTGGGGCTGCGGGCTTTGCGGCGGCCGTCAGCCTCGGCGCCACCGGCGCCCACCTGGCGCCGCCACGCCAGCCCCCGAAGCATTTTCCGGTAGGGCCGCGGCTCTGGCCACAGCTCCCACGCCCGAAGAGCCAGGAGGGAAAGCCGTGCCTCGTTGGAAAGCTCTTTGGCAGCCGCTCGCGTGGCCCCACAGCCCGTGGGGCTGCGGGCTTTGCGGCAGCCGTCAGCCTCGGCGCCACCGGCGCCCACCTGGCGCCGCCGCGCCAAGCTGCGAAGCATTTTCCGGTAGGGCCGCGTCTCTGGCCACAGCTCCTACGCCCGAAGAGCCAGGAGGGAAAGCCGTGCCTCGTTGGAAAGCTCTTTGGCAGCCGCTCGCGTGGCCCCACAGCCCGTGGGGCTGCGGGCTTTGCGGCGGCCGTCAGCCTCGGCGCCACCGGCGCCCACCTGGCGCCGCCGAGCCAGCCTGCGAAGCATTTTCCGGTAGGGCCGCGTCTCTGGCCACAGCTCCCACGCCCGAAGAGCCAGGAGGGAAAGCCGTGCCTCCTTGGAAAGCTCTTTGGCAGCCGCTCGCGTGGCCCCACAGCCCGTGGGGCTGCGGGCTTTGCGGCGGCCGTCAGCCTCGGCGCCACCGGCGCCCACGTGGCGCCGCCGCGCCAGCCCCCGAAGCATTTTCCAGTAGGGCCGCGGCTCTGGCCACAGCTCCCACGCCCGAAGAGCCAGGAGGGAAAGCCGTGCCTCGTTGGAAAGCTCTTTGGCAGCCGCTCGCGTGGCCCCACAGCCCGTGGCGCTGCGGGCTTTGCGGCAGCCGTCAGCCTCGGTGCCACCGGCGCCCACCTGGCGCAGCCGCGCAGCCTGCGAAGCATTTTCCGGTAGGGCTGCGGCTCTGGCCACAGCTCCCACGCCCGAAGAGTCAGGAGGGAAAGCCGTGCCTCGTTGGAAAGCTCTTTGGCAGCCGCTTGCGTGGCCCCACAGCCCGTGGGGCTGCGGGCTTTGCGGCGGCCGTCAGCCTCGGCGCCACCGGCGCCTATGTGGCGCCGCCGAGGCAGCCTGCGAAGCATTTTCCGGTAGGGCCGCGTCTCTGGCCACAGCTCCCACGCCCGAAGAGCCAGGAGGGAAAGCCATGCCTCGTTGGAAAGCTCTTTGGCAGCCGCTCACGTGGCCCCACAGCCCGTGGGGCTGCGGGCTTTGCGGCGGCCGTCAGCCTCGGCGCCACCGGCGCCCACCTGGCGCCGCCGAGCCAGCCTGCGAAGCATTTTCCGGTAGGGCCGCGGCTCTGGCCACAGCTCCCACGCCCGAAGAGCCAGGAGGGAAAGCCGTGCCTCGTTGGAAAGCTCTTTGGCAGCCGCTCGCGTGGCCCCACAGCCCGTGGGGCTGCGGGCTTTGCGGCGGCCGTCAGCCTCGGCGCCACCGGCGCCCACCTGGCGCCGCCACGCCAGCCCCCGAAGCATTTTCCGGTAGGGCCGCGGCTCTGGCCACAGCTCCCACGCCCGAAGAGCCAGGAGGGAAAGCCGTGCCTCGTTGGAAAGCTCTTTGGCAGCCGCTCGCGTGGCCCCACAGCCCGTGGGGCTGCGGGCTTTCCGGCGGCCGTCAGCCTCGGCGCCACCGGCGCCCACCTGGCGCCGCCGCGCCAAGCTGCGAAGCATTTTCCGGTAGGGCCGCGGCTCTGGCCACAGCTCCCACGCCCGAAGAGCCAGGAGGGAAAGCCGTGCCTCCTTGGAAAGCTCTTTGGCAGCCGCTCGCGTGGCCCCACAGCCCGTGGGGCTGCGGGCTTTGCGGCGGCCGTCAGCCTCGGCGCCACCGGCGCCCACCTGGCGCCGCCACGCCAGCCCCAAAAGCATTTTCCGGTAGGTCCGCGTGTCTGGCCACAGCTCCCACGCCCGAAGAGCCAGGAGGGAAAGCCGTGCCTCGTTGGAAAGCTCTTTGGCAGCCGCTCGCGTGGCCCCACAGCCCGTGGGGCTGCGGGCTTTGCGGCGGCCGTCAGCCTCGGCGCCACCGGCGCCCAGGTGGCGCCGCCGCGCCAGCCCCCGAAGCATTTTCCGGTAGGGCCGCGGCTCTGGCCACAGCTCCCACGCCCGAAGAGCCAGGAGGGAAAGCCGTGCCTCGTTGGAAAGCTCTTTGGCAGCCGCTCGCGTGGCCCCACACCCCGTGGGGCTGCGGGCTTTCCAGCGGCCGTCAGCCTCGGCGCCACCGGCGCCCACGTGGCGCCGCCGCGCCAGCCCCCGAAGCATTTTCCAGTAGGGCCGCGGCTCTGGCCACAGCTCCCACGCCCGAAGAGCCAGGAGGGAAAGCCGTGCCTCGTTGGAAAGCTCTTTGGCAGCCGCTCGCGTGGCCCCACAGCCCGTGGCGCTGCGGGCTTTGCGGCAGCCGTCAGCCTCGGTGCCACCGGCGCCCACCTGGCGCAGCCGCGCAGCCTGCGAAGCAATTTCCGGTAGGGCTGCGGCTCTGGCCACAGCTCCCACGCCCGAAGAGTCAGGAGGGAAAGCCGTGCCTCGTTGGAAAGCTCTTTGGCAGCCGCTTGCGTGGCCCCACAGCCCGTGGGGCTGCGGGCTTTGCGGCGGCCGTCAGCCTCGGCGCCACCGGCGCCTATGTGGCGCCGCCGAGCCAGCCTGCGAAGCATTTTCCGGTAGGGCCGCGGCTCTGGCCACAGCTCCCACGCCCGAAGAGCCAGGAGGGAAAGCCGTGCCTCGTTGGAAAGCTCTTTGGCAGCCGCTCGCGTGGCCCCACAGCCCGTGGGGCTGCGGGCTTTGCGGCGGCCGTCAGCCTCGGCGCCACCGGCGCCCACCTGGCGCCGCCACGACAGCCCCAAAAGCATTTTCCGGTAGGTCCGCGGCTCTGGCCACAGCTCCCACGCCCGAAGAGCCAGGAGGGAAAGCCGTGCCTCGTTGGAAAGCTCTTTGGCAGCCGCTCGCGTGGCCCCACAGCCCGTGGGGCTGCGGGCTTTGCGGCGGCCGTCAGCCTCGGCGCCACCGGCGCCCAGGTGGCGCCGCCGCGCCAGCCCCCGAAGCATTTTCCGGTAGGGCCGCGTCTCTGGCCACAGCTCCCACGCCCGAAGAGCCAGGAGGGAAAGCCGTGCCTCCTTGGAAAGCTCTTTGGCAGCCGCTCGCGTGGCCCCACAGCCCGTGAGGCTGCGGGCTTTGCGGCGGCCGTCAGCCTCGGCGCCACCGGCGCCCACCTGGCGCCGCCGAGCCAGCCCCCGAAGCATTTTCCGGTAGGGCCGCGGCTCTGGCCACAGCTCCCACGCCCGAAGAGCCAGGAGGGAAAGCCGTGCCTCGTTGGAAAGCTCTTTGGCAGCCGCTCGCGTGGCCCCACAGCCCGTGGGGCTGCGGGCTTTCCGGCGGCCGTCAGCCTCGGTGCTACCGGCGCCCAGGTGGCGCCGCCGCGCCAGCCCCCGAAGCATTTTCCGGTAGGGCCGCGGCTCTGGCCACAGCTCCCACGCCCGAAGAGCCAGGAGGGAAAGCCGTGCCTCCTTGGAAAGCTCTTTGGCAGCCGCTCGCGTGGCCCCACAGCCCGTGAGGCTGCGGGCTTTGCGGCGGCCGTCAGCCTCGGCGCCACCGGCGCCCACCTGGCGCCGCCGAGCCAGCCCCCGAAGCATTTTCCGGTAGGGCCGCGTCTCTGGCCACAGCTCCCACGCCCGAAGAGCCAGGAGGGAAAGCCGTGCCTCGTTGGAAAGCTCTTTGGCAGCCGCTCGCGTGGCCCCACAGCCCGTGGGGCTGCGGGCTTTGCGGCGGCCGTCAGCCTCGGCGCCACCGGCGCCCACCTGGCGCCGCCGCGCCAGCCTGCGAAGCATTTTCCTGTAGGGCCGCGGCTCTGGCCACAGCTCCCACGCCCGAAGAGCCAGGAGGGAAAGCCGTGCCTCGTTGGAAAGCTCTTTGGCAGCCGCTCGCGTGGCCCCACAGCCCGTGGCGCTGCGGGCTTTGCGGCAGCCGTCAGCCTCGGTGCCACCGGCGCCCACCTGGCGCAGCCGCGCAGCCTGCGAAGCAATTTCCGGTAGGGCTGCGGCTCTGGCCACAGCTCCCATGCCCGAAGAGTCAGGAGGGAAAGCCGTGCCTCGTTGGAAAGCTCTTTGGCAGCCGCTTGCGTGGCCCCACAGCCCGTGGGGCTGCGGGCTTTGCGGCGGCCGTCAGCCTCGGCGCCACCGGCGCCTATGTGGCGCCGCCGAGGCAGCCTGCGAAGCATTTTCCGGTAGGGCCGCGTCTCTGGCCACAGCTCCCACGCCCGAAGAGCCAGGAGGGAAAGCCATGCCTCGTTGGAAAGCTCTTTGGCAGCCGCTCGCGTGGCCCCACAGCCCGTGGGGCTGCGGGCTTTGCGGCGGCCGTCAGCCTCGGCGCCACCGGCGCCCACCTGGCGCCGCCGAGCCAGCCTGCGAAGCATTTTCCGGTAGGGCCGCGTCTCTGGCCACAGCTCCCACGCCCGAAGAGCCAGGAGGGAAAGCCGTGCCTCGTTGGAAAGCTCTTTGGCAGCCGCTCGCGTGGCCCCACAGCCCGTGGGGCTGCGGGCTTTGCGGCGGCCGTCAGCCTCGGCGCCACCGGCGCCCACCTGGCGCCGCCATGAGAGCCCCAAAAGCATTTTCCGGTAGGGCCGCGTCTCTGGCCACAGCTCCCACGCCCGAAGAGCCAGGAGGGAAAGCCGTGCCTCGTTGGAAAGCTCTTTGGCAGCCGCTCGCGTGGCCCCACAGCCCGTGGGGCTGCGGGCTTTGCGGCGGCCGTCAGCCTCGGCGCCACCGGCGCCCAGGTGGCGCCGCCGCGCCAGCCCCCGAAGCATTTTCCGGTAGGGCCGCGTCTCTGGCCACAGCTCCCACGCCCGAAGAGCCAGGAGGGAAAGCCGTGCCTCCTTGGAAAGCTCTTTGGCAGCCGCTCGCGTGGCCCCACAGCCCGTGAGGCTGCGGGCTTTGCGGCGGCCGTCAGCCTCGGCGCCACCGGCGCCCACCTGGCGCCGCCGAGCCAGCCCCCGAAGCATTTTCCGGTAGGGCCGCGTCTCTGGCCACAGCTCCCACGCCCGAAGAGCCAGGAGGGAAAGCCGTGCCTCGTTGGAAAGCTCTTTGGCAGCCGCTCGCGTGGCCCCACAGCCCGTGGGGCTGCGGGCTTTGCGGCGGCCATCAGCCTCGGCGCCACCGGCGCCCACCTGGCGCCGCCGCGCCAGCCCCCGAAGCATTTTCCGGTAGGGCCGCGGCTCTGGCCACAGCTCCCACGCCCGAAGAGCCAGGAGGGAAAGCCGTGCCTCGTTGGAAAGCTCTTTGGCAGCCGCTCGCGTGGCCCCACAGCCCGTGGGGCTGCGGGCTTTGCGGCAGCCGTCAGCCTCGGCGCCATCGGCGCCCACCTGGCGCCGCCGCGCCAGCCTGCAAAGCATTTTCCGGTAGGGCCGCGTCTCTGGCCACAGCTCCCACGCCCGAGGAGCCAGGAGGGAAAGCCGTGCCTCGTTGGAAAGCTCTTTGGCAGCCGCTCGCGTGGCCCCACAGCCCGTGGGGCTGCGGGCTTTGCGGCGGCCGTCAGCCTCGGCGCCACCGGCGCCCACCTGGCACTGCCGCGCCAGCCTGCGAAGCATTTTCCGGTAGGTCCGCGTCTCTGGCCACAGCTCCCACGCCCGAAGAGCCAGGAGGGAAAGCCGTGCCTCGTTGGAAAGCTCTTTGGCAGCCGCTCGCGTGGCCCCACACCCCGTGGGGCTGCGGGCTTTCCGGCGGCCGTCAGCCTCGGCGCCACCGGCGCCCACGTGGCGCCGCCGTGCCAGCCCCCGAAGCATTTTCCGGTAGGGCCGCGGCTCTGGCCACAGCTCCCACGCCCGAAGAGCCAGGAGGGAAAGCCGTGCCTCGTTGGAAAGCTCTTTGGCAGCCGCTCGCGTGGCCCCACAGCCCGTGGGGCTGCGGGCTTTGCGGCGGCCATCAGCCATGGCACCACCGGCGCCCACCTGGCGCCGCCGCGATAGCCTGCGAAGCATTTTCCGGTAGGGCCGCGTCTCTGGCCACAGCTCCCACACCCGAAGAGCCAGGAGGGAAAGCCATGCCTCGTTGGAAAGCTCTTTGGCAGCCGCTCGCGTGGCCCCACAGCCCGTGGGGCTGCGGGCTTTGCGGCGGCCGTCAGCCTCGGCGCCACCGGCGCCCACCTGGCGCCGCCGCGCCAGCCCCCGAAGCATTTTCCGGTAGGGCCGCGTCTCTGGCCACAGCTCCCACGCCCGAAGAGCCAGGAGGGAAAGCCGTGCCTCGTTGGAAAGCTCTTTGGCAGCCGCTCGCGTGGCCCCACAGCCCGTGGGGCTGCGGGCTTTCCAGCGGCCGTCAGCCTCGGTGCTACCGGCGCCCACGTGGCGCCGCCGCGCCAGCCCCCGAAGCATTTTCCGGTAGGGCCGCGGCTCTGGCCACAGCTCCCACGCCCGAAGAGCCAGGAGGGAAAGCCGTGCCTCGTTGGAAAGCTCTTTGGCAGCCGCTCGCGTGGCCCCACAGCCCGTGGGGCTGCGGGCTTTGCGGCGGCCGTCAGCCTCGGCGCCACCAGCGCCTATGTGGCGCCGCCGAGGCAGCCTGCGAAGCATTTTCCGGTAGGGCCGCGTCTCTGGCCACAGCTCCCACGCCCGAAGAGCCAGGAGGGAAAGCCGTGCCTCGTTGGAAAGCCCTTTGGCAGCCGCTCGCGTGGCCCCACAGCCCGTGGGGCTGCGGGCTTTGCGGCGGCCGTCAGCCTCAGCGCCACCGGCGCCCACCTGGCGCCGCCGCGCCAGCCTGCGAAGCATTTTCCGGTAGGGCCGCGTCTCTGGCCACAGCTCCCACGCCCGAAGAGCCAGGAGGGAAAGCCGTGCCTCGTTGGAAAGCTCTTTGGCAGCCGCTCGCGTGGCCCCACAGCCCGTGGGGCTGCGGGCTTTGCGGCGGCCGTCAGCCTCGGCGCCACCGGCGCCCACCTGGCGCCGCCGCGCCAGCCCCCGAAGCATTTTCCGGTAGGGCTGCGGCTCTGGCCACAGCTCCCACGCCCGAAGAGCCAGGAGGGAAAGCCGTGCCTCGTTGGAAAGCTCTTTGGCAGCCGCTCGCGTGGCCCCACAGCCCGTGGGGCTGCGGGCTTTGCGGCGGCCGTCAGCCTCGGCGCCACCGGCGCCTATGTGGCGCCGCCGAGCCAGCATGCGAAGCATTTTCCGGTAGAGCCGCGGCTCTGGCCACAGCTCCCACGCCCGAAGAGCCAGGAGGGAAAGCCGTGCCTCGTTGGAAAGCTCTTTGGCAGCCGCTCGCGTGGCCCCACAGCCCGTGGGGCTGCGGGCTTTGCGGCGGCCGTCAGCCTCGGCGCCACCGGCGCCCACCTGGCGCCGCCACGCCAGCCCCCGAAGCATTTTCCGGTAGGGCCGCGGCTCTGGCCACAGCTCCCACGCCCGAAGAGCCAGGAGGGAAAGCCGTGCCTCGTTGGAAAGCTCTTTGGCAGCCGCTCGCGTGGCCCCACAGCCCGTGGGGCTGCGGGCTTTGCGGCGGCCGTCAGCCTCGGCGCCACCAACGCCCACCTGGCGCCGTCGCGCCAGCCCCCGAAGCATTTTCCGGTAGGGCCGCGTCTCTGGCCACAGCTCCCACGCCCGAAGAGCCAGGAGGGAAAGCCGTGCCTCGTTGGAAAGCTCTTTGGCAGCCGCTCGCGTGGCCCCACAGCCCGTGGGGCTGCGGGCTTTGCGGCAGCCGTCAGCCTCGGCGCCACCGGCGCCCACCTGGCGCCGCCGTGCCAGCCTGCGAAGCATTTTCCGGTAGGGCCGCGGCTCTGGCCACAGCTCCCACGCCCGAAGAGCCAGGAGGGAAAGCCGTGCCTCGTTGGAAAGCTCTTTGGCAGCCGCTCGCGTGGCCCCACAGCCCGTGGGGCTGCGGGCTTTGCGGCGGCCGTCAGCCTCGGCGCCACCGGCGCCCACCTGGCGCCGCTGCGCCAGCCCCCGAAGCATTTTGCGGTAGGGCCGCGTCTCTGGCCACAGCTCCCACGCCCGAAGAGCCAGGAGGGAAAGCCGTGCCTCGTTGGAAAGCTCTTTGGCAGCCGCTCGCGTGGCCCCACAGCCCGTGGGGCTGCGGGCTTTGCGGCGGCCGTCAGCCTCGGCGCCACCGGCGCCCACCTGGCGCCGCCGCGCCAGCCTGCGAAGCATTTTCCGGTAGGGCCGCGTCTCTGGCCACAGCTCCCACGCCCGAAGAGCCAGGAGGGAAAGCCGTGCCTCGTTGGAAAGCTCTTTGGCAGCCGCTCGCGTGGCCCCACAGCCCGTGGGGCTGCGGGCTTTGCGGCGGCCATCAGCCTCGGCGCCACCGGCGCCCACCTGGCGCCGCCGCGCCAGCCCCCGAAGCATTTTCCAGTAGGGCCGCGGCTCTGGCCACAGCTCCCACGCCCGAAGAGCCAGGAGGGAAAGCCGTGCCTCGTTGGAAAGCTCTTTGGCAGCCGCTCGCGTGGCCCCACACCCCGTGGGGCCGCGGGCTTTCCGGCGGCCGTCAGCCTCGGTGCCACCGGCGCCCACGTGGCGCCGCCGCGCCAGCCCCCGAAGCATTTTCCGGTAGGGCCGCGTCTCTGGCCACAGCTCCCACGCCCGAAGAGCCAGGAGGGAAAGCCGTGCCTCGTTGGAAAGCTCTTTGGCAGCCGCTCGCGTGGCCCCACAGCCCGTGGGGCTGCGGGCTTTGCGGCGGCCGTCAGCCTCGGCGCCACCGGCGACCACGTGGCGCCGCCGCGCCAGCCTGCGAAGCATTTTCCAGTAGGGCCTGATCTCTGGCCACAGCTCCCACGCCCAAAGAGCCAGGAGGGAAAGCCGTGCCTCGTTGGAAAGCCCTTTGGCAGCCGCTCGCGTGGCCCCACAGCCCGTGGGGCTGCGGGCTTTGCGGCGGCCGTCAGCCTCGGCGCCACCGGCGCCCACCTGGCGCCGCCGCGCCAGCCTGCGAAGCAATTTCCGGTAAGGCCGCGGCTCTGGCCACAGCTCCCATGCCCGAAGAGCCAGGAGGGAAAGCCGTGCCTCGTTGGAAAGCTCTTTGGCAGCCGCTCGCGTGGCCCCACAGCCCGTGGGGCTGCGGGCTTTGCGGCGGCCGTCAGCCTCGGCGCCACCGGCGTCCACCTGGCGCCGCCGAGCCAGCCTGCGAAGCATTTTCCGGTAGGGCCGCGTCTCTGGCCACAGCTCCCACGCCCGAAGAGCCAGGAGGGAAAGCCGTGCCTCGTTGGAAAGCTCTTTGGCAGCCGCTCGCGTGGCCCCACAGCCCGTGGGGCTGCGGGCTTTGCGGCGGCCGTCAGCCTCGGCGCCACCGGCGCCCACCTGGCGCCGCCACGACAGCCCCAAAAGCATTTTCCGGTAGGGCCGCGTCTCTGGCCACAGCTCCCACGCCCGAAGAGCCAGGAGGGAAAGCCGTGCCTCGTTGGAAAGCTCTTTGGCAGCCGCTCGCGTGGCCCCACAGCCCGTGGGGCTGCGGGCTTTGCGGCGGCCGTCAGCCTCGGCGCCACCAGCGCCTATGTGGCGCCGCCGAGGCAGCCTGCGAAGCATTTTCCGGTAGGGCCGCGTCTCTGGCCACAGCTCCCACGCCCGAAGAGCCAGGAGGGAAAGCCGTGCCTCGTTGGAAAGCCCTTTGGCAGCCGCTCGCGTGGCCCCACAGCCCGTGGGGCTGCGGGCTTTGCGGCGGCCGTCAGCCTCGGCGCCACCGGCGCCCACCTGGCGCCGCCGCGCCAGCCTGCGAAGCATTTTCCGGTAGGGCCGCGTCTCTGGCCACAGCTCCCACGCCCGAAGAGCCAGGAGGGAAAGCCGTGCCTCGTTGGAAAGCTCTTTGGCAGCCGCTCGCGTGGCCCCACAGCCCGTGGGGCTGCGGGCTTTGCGGCGGCCGTCAGCCTCGGCGCCACCGGCGCCCACCTGGCGCCGCCGCGCCAGCCCCCGAAGCATTTTCCGGTAGGGCCGCGGCTCTGGCCACAGCTCCCACGCCCGAAGAGCCAGGAGGGAAAGCCGTGCCTCGTTGGAAAGCTCTTTGGCAGCCGCTCGCGTGGCCCCACAGCCCGTGGGGCTGCGGGCTTTGCGGCGGCCGTCAGCCTCGGCGCCACCGGCGCCTATGTGGCGCCGCCGAGCCAGCATGCGAAGCATTTTCCGGTAGAGCCGCGGCTCTGGCCACAGCTCCCACGCCCGAAGAGCCAGGAGGGAAAGCCGTGCCTCGTTGGAAAGCTCTTTGGCAGCCGCTCGCGTGGCCCGACAGCCCGTGGGGCTGCGGGCTTTGCGGCGGCCGTCAGCCTCGGCGCCACCGGCGCCCACCTGGCGCCGCCACGCCAGCCCCCGAAGCATTTTCCGGTAGGGCCGCGGCTCTGGCCACAGCTCCCACGCCCGAAGAGCCAGGAGGGAAAGCCGTGCCTCGTTGGAAAGCTCTTTGGCAGCCGCTCGCGTGGCCCCACAGCCCGTGGGGCTGCGGGCTTTGCGGCGGCCGTCAGCCTCGGCGCCACCAACGCCCACCTGGCGCCGTCGCGCCAGCCCCCGAAGCATTTTCCGGTAGGGCCGCGTCTCTGGCCACAGCTCCCACGCCCAAAGAGCCAGGAGGGAAAGCCGTGCCTCGTTGGAAAGCTCTTTGGCAGCCGCTCGCGTGGCCCCACAGCCCGTGGGGCTGCGGGCTTTGCGGCAGCCGTCAGCCTCGGCGCCACCGGCGCCCACCTGGCGCCGCCGTGCCAGCCTGCGAAGCATTTTCCGGTAGGGCCGCGGCTCTGGCCACAGCTCCCACGCCCGAAGAGCCAGGAGGGAAAGCCGTGCCTCGTTGGAAAGCTCTTTGGCAGCCGCTCGCGTGGCCCCACAGCCCGTGGGGCTGCGGGCTTTGCGGCGGCCGTCAGCCTCGGCGCCACCGGCGCCCACCTGGCGCCGCTGCGCCAGCCCCCGAAGCATTTTGCGGTAGGGCCGCGTCTCTGGCCACAGCTCCCACGCCCGAAGAGCCAGGAGGGAAAGCCGTGCCTCGTTGGAAAGCTCTTTGGCAGCCGCTCGCGTGGCCCCACAGCCCGTGGGGCTGCGGGCTTTGCGGCGGCCGTCAGCCTCGGCGCCACCGGCGCCCACCTGGCGCCGCCGCGCCAGCCTGCGAAGCATTTTCCGGTAGGGCCGCGTCTCTGGCCACAGCTCCCACGCCCGAAGAGCCAGGAGGGAAAGCCGTGCCTCGTTGGAAAGCTCTTTGGCAGCCGCTCGCGTGGCCCCACAGCCCGTGGGGCTGCGGGCTTTGCGGCGGCCATCAGCCTCGGCGCCACCGGCGCCCACGTGGCGCCGCCGCGCCAGCCCCCGAAGCATTTTCCAGTAGGGCCGCGGCTCTGGCCACAGCTCCCACGCCCGAAGAGCCAGGAGGGAAAGCCGTGCCTCGTTGGAAAGCTCTTTGGCAGCCGCTCGCGTGGCCCCACACCCCGTGGGGCCGCGGGCTTTCCGGCGGCCGTCAGCCTCGGTGCCACCGGCGCCCACGTGGCGCCGCCGCGCCAGCCCCCGAAGCATTTTCCGGTAGGGCCGCGTCTCTGGCCACAGCTCCCACGCCCGAAGAGCCAGGAGGGAAAGCCGTGCCTCGTTGGAAAGCTCTTTGGCAGCCGCTCGCGTGGCCCCACAGCCCGTGGGGCTGCGGGCTTTGCGGCGGCCGTCAGCCTCGGCGCCACCGGCGCCCACCTGGCGCCGCCGCGCCAGCGTGCGAAGCATTTTCCAGTAGGGCCTGATCTCTGGCCACAGCTCCCACGCCCAAAGAGCCAGGAGGGAAAGCCGTGCCTCGTTGGAAAGCCCTTTGGCAGCCGCTCGCGTGGCCCCACAGCCCGTGGGGCTGCGGGCTTTGCGGCGGCCGTCAGCCTCGGCGCCACCGGCGCCCACCTGGCGCCGCCGCGCCAGCCTGCGAAGCAATTTCCGGTAAGGCCGCGGCTCTGGCCACAGCTCCCATGCCCGAAGAGCCAGGAGGGAAAGCCGTGCCTCGTTGGAAAGCTCTTTGGCAGCCGCTCGCGTGGCCCCACAGCCCGTGGGGCTGCGGGCTTTGCGGCGGCCGTCAGCCTCGGCGCCACCGGCGTCCACCTGGCGCCGCCGAGCCAGCCTGCGAAGCATTTTCCGGTAGGGCCGCGTCTCTGGCCACAGCTCCCACGCCCGAAGAGCCAGGAGGGAAAGCCGTGCCTCGTTGGAAAGCTCTTTGGCAGCCGCTCGCGTGGCCCCACAGCCCGTGGGGCTGCGGGCTTTGCGGCGGCCGTCAGCCTCGGCGCCACCGGCGCCCACCTGGCGCCGCCACGACAGCCCCAAAAGCATTTTCCGGTAGGGCCGCGTCTCTGGCCACAGCTCCCACGCCCGAAGAGCCAGGAGGGAAAGCCGTGCCTCGTTGGAAAGCTCTTTGGCAGCCGCTCGCGTGGCCCCACAGCCCGTGGGGCTGCGGGCTTTGCGGCGGCCGTCAGCCTCGGCGCCACCAGCGCCTATGTGGCGCCGCCGAGGCAGCCTGCGAAGCATTTTCCGGTAGGGCCGCGTCTCTGGCCACAGCTCCCACGCCCGAAGAGCCAGGAGGGAAAGCCGTGCCTCGTTGGAAAGCCCTTTGGCAGCCGCTCGCGTGGCCCCACAGCCCGTGGGGCTGCGGGCTTTGCGGCGGCCGTCAGCCTCGGCGCCACCGGCGCCCACCTGGCACCGCCGCGCCAGCCTGCGAAGCATTTTCCGGTAGGGCCGCGTCTCTGGCCACAGCTCCCACGCCCGAAGAGCCAGGAGGGAAAGCCGTGCCTCGTTGGAAAGCTCTTTGGCAGCCGCTCGCGTGGCCCCACAGCCCGTGGGGCTGCGGGCTTTGCGGCGGCCGTCAGCCTCGGCGCCACCGGCGCCCACCTGGCGCCGCCGCGCCAGCCCCCGAAGCATTTTCCGGTAGGGCCGCGGCTCTGGCCACAGCTCCCACGCCCGAAGAGCCAGGAGGGAAAGCCGTGCCTCGTTGGAAAGCTCTTTGGCAGCCGCTCGCGTGGCCCCACAGCCCGTGGGGCTGCGGGCTTTGCGGCGGCCGTCAGCCTCGGCGCCACCGGCGCCTATGTGGCGCCGCCGAGCCAGCATGCGAAGCATTTTCCGGTAGAGCCGCGGCTCTGGCCACAGCTCCCACGCCCGAAGAGCCAGGAGGGAAAGCCGTGCCTCGTTGGAAAGCTCTTTGGCAGCCGCTCGCGTGGCCCGACAGCCCGTGGGGCTGCGGGCTTTGCGGCGGCCGTCAGCCTCGGCACCACCGGCGCCCACCTGGCGCTGCCGCGCCAGCCCCCGAAGCATTTTCCGGTAGGGCCGCGTCTCTGGCCACAGCTCCCACGCCCGAAGAGCCAGGAGGGAAAGCCGTGCCTCGTTGGAAAGCTCTTTGGCAGCCGCTCGCGTGGCCCCACAGCCCGTGGGGCTGCGGGCTTTCCGGCGGCCGTCAGCCTCGGCGCCACCAACGCCCACCTGGCGCCGTCGCGCCAGCCCCCGAAGCATTTTCCGGTAGGGCCGCGGCTCTGGCCACAGCTCCCACGCCCAAAGAGCCAGGAGGGAAAGCCGTGCCTCGTTGGAAAGCTCTTTGGCAGCCGCTCGCGTGGCCCCACAGCCCGTGGGGCTGCGGGCTTTGCGGCAGCCGTCAGCCTCGGCGCCACCGGCGCCCACCTGGCGCCGCCGTGCCAGCCCCCGAAGTATTTTCCGGTAGGGCCGCGGCTCTGGCCACAGCTCCCACGCCCGAAGAGCCAGGAGGGAAAGCCGTGCCTCGTTGGAAAGCTCTTTGGCAGCCGCTCGCGTGGCCCCACAGCCCGTGGGGCTTCGGGCTTTGCGGCGGCCGTCAGCCTCGGCGCCACCGGCGCCCACCTGGCGCCGCCGAGCCAGCCCCCGAAGCATTTTCCGGTAGGGCCGCGTCTCTGGCCACAGCTCCCACGCCCGAAGAGCCAGGAGGGAAAGCCGTGCCTCGTTGGAAAGCTCTTTGGCAGCCGCTCGCGTGGCCCCACAGCCCGTGGGGCTGCGGGCTTTGCGGCGGCCGTCAGCCTCGGCGCCACCGGCGCCCACCTGGCGCCGCCGCGCCAGCCTGCGAAGCATTTTGCGGTAGGGCCGCGTCTCTGGCCACAGCTCCCACGCCCGAAGAGCCAGGAGGGAAAGCCGTGCCTCGTTGGAAAGCTCTTTGGCAGCCGCTCGCGTGGCCCCAGAGCCCGTGGCGCTGCGGGCTTTGCGGCGGCCGTCAGCCTCGGCGCCACCGGCGCCCACCTGGCGCCGCCGCGCCAGCCCCCGAAGCATTTTCCAGTAGGGCCGCGGCTCTGGCCACAGCTCCCACGCCCGAAGAGCCAGGAGGGAAAGCCGTGCCTCGTTGGAAAGCTCTTTGGCAGCCGCTCGCGTGGCCCCACACCCCGTGGGGCCGCGGGCTTTCCGGCGGCCGTCAGCCTCGGTGCCACCGGCGCCCACGTGGCGCCGCCGCGCCAGCCCCCGAAGCATTTTCCGGTAGGGCCGCGTCTCTGGCCACAGCTCCCACGCCCGAAGAGCCAGGAGGGAAAGCCGTGCCTCGTTGGAAAGCTCTTTGGCAGCCGCTCGCGTGGCCCCACAGCCCGTGGGGCTGCGGGCTTTGCGGCGGCCGTCAGCCTCGGCGCCACCGGCGACCACGTGGCGCCGCCGCGCCAGCCTGCGAAGCATTTTCCGGTAGGGCCTGATCTCTGGCCACAGCTCCCACGCCCAAAGAGCCAGGAGGGAAAGCCGTGCCTCGTTGGAAAGCCCTTTGGCAGCCGCTCGCGTGGCCCCACAGCCCGTGGGGCTGCGGGCTTTGCGGCGGCCGTCAGCCTCGGCGCCACCGGCGCCCACCTGGCGCCGCCGCGCCAGCCTGCGAAGCAATTTCCGGTAAGGCCGCGGCTCTGGCCACAGCTCCCATGCCCGAAGAGCCAGGAGGGAAAGCCGTGCCTCGTTGGAAAGCTCTTTGGCAGCCGCTCGCGTGGCCCCACAGCCCGTGGGGCTGCGGGCTTTGCGGCGGCCGTCAGCCTCGGCGCCACCGGCGCCCACCTGGCGCCGCCGAGCCAGCCTGCGAAGCATTTTCCGGTAGGGCCGCGGCTCTGGCCACAGCTCCCACGCCCGAAGAGCCAGGAGGGAAAGCCGTGCCTCGTTGGAAAGCTCTTTGGCAGCCGCTCGCGTGGCCCCACAGCCCGTGGGGCTGCGGGCTTTGCGGCGGCCGTCAGCCTCGGCGCCACCGGCGCCCACCTGGCGCCGCCACGACAGCCCCAAAAGCATTTTCCGGTAGGGCCGCGTCTCTGGCCACAGCTCCCACGCCCGAAGAGCCAGGAGGGAAAGCCGTGCCTCGTTGGAAAGCTCTTTGGCAGCCGCTCGCGTGGCCCCACAGCCCGTGGGGCTGCGGGCTTTGCGGCGGCAGTCAGCCTCGGCGCCACCGGCGCCCACCTGGCGCCGCCGCGCCAGCCCCCGAAGCATTTTCCGGTAGGGCCGCGTCTCTGGCCACAGCTCCCACGCCCGAAGAGCCAGGAGGGAAAGCCGTGCCTCCTTGGAAAGCTCTTTGGCAGCCGCTCGCGTGGCCCCTTAGCACGTGAGGCTGCGGGCTTTGCGGCGGCCTCAGCCTCGGCGCCACCGGCGCCCACCTGGCGCCGCCGAGCCAGCCCCCGAAGCATTTTCCGGTAGGGCCGCGTCTCTGGCCACAGCTCCCACGCCCGAAGAGCCAGGAGGGAAAGCCGTGCCTCGTTGGAAAGCTCTTTGGCAGCCGCTCGCGTGGCCCCACAGCCCGTGGGGCTGCGGGCTTTGCGGCGGCCGTCAGCCTCGGCGCCACCGGCGCCCACCTGGCGCCGCCGCGCCAGCCCCCGAAGCATTTTCCGGTAGTGCCGCGTCTCTGGCCACAGCTCCCACGCCCGAAGAGCCAGGACGGAAAGCCGTGCCTCGTTGGAAAGCTCTTTGGCAGCCGCTCGCGTGGCCCCACAGCCCGTGGGGCTGCGGGCTTTCCGGCGGCCGTCAGCCTCGGCGCCACCGGCGCCTATGTGGCGCCGCCGTGACAGCCCCCGAAGCATTTTCCGGTAGGTCCGCGGCTCTGGCCACAGCTCCCACGCCCGAAGAGCCAGGAGGGAAAGCCGTGCCTCGTTGGAAAGCTCTTTGGTAGCCGCTCGCGTGGCCCCACAGCCCGTGGGGCTGCGGGCTTTGCGGCGGCCATCAGCCATGGCACCACCGGCGCCCACGTGGCGCCGCCGCGCCAGCCCCCGAAGCATTTTCCGGTAGGGCCGCGTCTCTGGCCACAGCTCCCACGCCCGAAGAGCCAGGAGGGAAAGCCGTGCCTCGTTGGAAAGCTCTTTGGCAGCCGCTCGCGTGGCCCCACAGCCCGTGGGGCTGCGGGCTTTGCGGCGGCCGTCAGCCTCGGCGCCACCAGCGCCCACCTGGCGCCGTCGCGCCAGCCCCCGAAGCATTTTCCGGTAGGGCCGCGGCTCTGGCCACAGCTCCCACGCCCAAAGAGCCAGGAGGGAAAGCCGTGCCTCCTTGGAAAGCTCTTTGGCAGCCGCTCGCGTGGCCCCACAGCCCGTGGGGCTGCGGGCTTTGCGGCAGCCGTCAGCCTCGGCGCCACCGGCGCCCACCTGGCGCCGCCGAGCCAGCCCCCGAAGCATTTTCCGGTAGGGCCGCGGCTCTGGCCACAGCTCCCACGCCCGAAGAGCCAGGAGGGAAAGCCGTGCCTCGTTGGAAAGCTCTTTGGCAGCCGCTCGCGTGGCCCCACAGCCCGTGGGGCTGCGGGCTTTGCGGCGGCCGTCAGCCTCGGCGCCACCGGCGCCCAACTGGCGCCGCCGAGCCAGCCTGCGAAGCATTTTCCGGTAGGGCCGCGGCTCTGGCCACAGCTCCCACGCCCGAAGAGCCAGGAGGGAAAGCCGTGCCTCGTTGGAAAGCTCTTTGGCAGCCGCTCGCGTGGCCCCACAGCCCGTGGGGCTGCGGGCTTTGCGGCGGCCGTCAGCCTCGGCGCCACCGGCGCCCACCTGGCGCCGCCACGACAGCCCCAAAAGCATTTTCCGGTAGGGCCGCGTCTCTGGCCACAGCTCCCACGCCCGAAGAGCCAGGACGGAAAGCCGTGCCTCGTTGGAAAGCTCTTTGGCAGCCGCTCGCGTGGCCCCACAGCCCGTGGGGCTGCGGGCTTTGCGGCGGCCGTCAGCCTCGGCGCCACCGGCGCCTATGTGGCGCCGCCGTGCCAGCCCCCGAAGCATTTTCCGGTAGGTCCGCGGCTCTGGCCACAGCTCCCATGCCCGAAGAGCCAGGAGGGAAAGCCGTGCCTCGTTGGAAAGCTCTTTGGCAGCCGCTCGCGTGGCCCCACAGCCCGTGGGGCTGCGGGCTTTGCGGCGGCCGTCAGCCTCGGCGCCACCGGCGCCCACCTGGCGCCGCCGAGCCAGCCTGCGAAGCATTTTCCGGTAGGGCCGCGGCTCTGGCCACAGCTCCCACGCCCGAAGAGCCAGGAGGGAAAGCCGTGCCTCGTTGGAAAGCTCTTTGGCAGCCGCTCGCGTGGCCCCACAGCCCGTGGGGCTGCGGGCTTTGCGGCGGCCGTCAGCCTCGGCGCCACCGGCGCCCACCTGGCGCCGCCACGACAGCCCCAAAAGCATTTTCCGGTAGGGCCGCGTCTCTGGCCACAGCTCCCACGCCCGAAGAGCTAGGAGGGAAAGCCGTGCCTCGTTGGAAAGCCCTTTGGCAGCCGCTCGCGTGGCCCCACAGCCCGTGGGGCTGCGGGCTTTGCGGCGGCCGTCAGCCTCGGCGCCACCGGCGCCCACCTGGCGCCGCCGCGCCAGCCCCCGAAGCATTTTCCGGTAGGGCCTGATCTCTGGCCACAGCTCCCACGCCCAAAGAGCCAGGAGGGAAAGCCGTGCCTCGTTGGAAAGCCCTTTGGCAGCCGCTCGCGTGGCCCCACAGCCCGTGGGGCTGCGGGCTTTGCGGCGGCCGTCAGCCTCGGCGCCACCGGCGCCCACCTGGCGCCGCCGCGCCAGCCTGCGAAGCAATTTCCGGTAAGGCCGCGGCTCTGGCCACAGCTCCCATGCCCGAAGAGCCAGGAGGGAAAGCCGTGCCTCGTTGGAAAGCTCTTTGGCAGCCGCTCGCGTGGCCCCACAGCCCGTGGGGCTGCGGGCTTTGCGGCGGCCGTCAGCCTCGGCGCCACCGGCGCCCACCTGCGAAGCATTTTCCGGTAGGGCCGCGGCTCTGGCCACAGCTCCCACGCCCGAAGAGCCAGGAGGGAAAGCCGTGCCTCGTTGGAAAGCTCTTTGGCAGCCGCTCGCGTGGCCCCACAGCCCGTGGGGCTGCGGGCTTTGCGGCGGCCGTCAGCCTCGGCGCCACCGGCGCCCACCTGGCGCCGCCACGACAGCCCCAAAAGCATTTTCCGGTAGGGCCGCGTCTCTGGCCACAGCTCCCACGCCCGAAGAGCCAGGAGGGAAAGCCGTGCCTCGTTGGAAAGCTCTTTGGCAGCCGCTCGCGTGGCCCCACAGCCCGTGGGGCTGCGGGCTTTGCGGCGGCCGTCAGCCTCGGCGCCACCGGCGCCCACCTGGCGCCGCCGCGCCAGCCCCCGAAGCATTTTCCGGTAGGGCCGCGTCTCTGGCCACAGCTCCCACGCCCGAAGAGCCAGGAGGGAAAGCCGTGCCTCCTTGGAAAGCTCTTTGGCAGCCGCTCGCGTGGCCCCTTAGCACGTGAGGCTGCGGGCTTTGCGGCGGCCTCAGCCTCGGCGCCACCGGCGCCCACCTGGCGCCGCCGAGCCAGCCCCCGAAGCATTTTCCGGTAGGGCCGCGTCTCTGGCCACAGCTCCCACGCCCGAAGAGCCAGGAGGGAAAGCCGTGCCTCGTTGGAAAGCTCTTTGGCAGCCGCTCGCGTGGCCCCACAGCCCGTGGGGCTGCGGGCTTTGCGGCGGCCGTCAGCCTCGGCGCCACCGGCGCCCACCTGGCGCCGCCGCGCCAGCCCCCGAAGCATTTTCCGGTAGTGCCGCGTCTCTGGCCACAGCTCCCACGCCCGAAGAGCCAGGACGGAAAGCCGTGCCTCGTTGGAAAGCTCTTTGGCAGCCGCTCGCGTGGCCCCACAGCCCGTGGGGCTGCGGGCTTTGCGGCGGCCGTCAGCCTCGGCGCCACCGGCGCCTATGTGGCGCCGCCGTGCCAGCCCCCGAAGCATTTTCCGGTAGGTCCGCGGCTCTGGCCACAGCTCCCACGCCCGAAGAGCCAGGAGGGAAAGCCGTGCCTCGTTGGAAAGCTCTTTGGTAGCCGCTCGCGTGGCCCCACAGCCCGTGGGGCTGCGGGCTTTGCGGCGGCCATCAGCCATGGCACCACCGGCGCCCACGTGGCGCCGCCGCGCCAGCCCCCGAAGCATTTTCCGGTAGGGCCGCGTCTCTGGCCACAGCTCCCACGCCCGAAGAGCCAGGAGGGAAAGCCGTGCCTCGTTGGAAAGCTCTTTGGCAGCCGCTCGCGTGGCCCCACAGCCCGTGGGGCTGCGGGCTTTCCGGCGGCCGTCAGCCTCGGCGCCACCAGCGCCCACCTGGCGCCGTCGCGCCAGCCCCCGAAGCATTTTCCGGTAGGGCCGCGGCTCTGGCCACAGCTCCCACGCCCAAAGAGCCAGGAGGGAAAGCCGTGCCTCCTTGGAAAGCTCTTTGGCAGCCGCTCGCGTGGCCCCACAGCCCGTGGGGCTGCGGGCTTTGCGGCAGCCGTCAGCCTCGGCGCCACCGGCGCCCACCTGGCGCCGCCGTGCCAGCCCCCGAAGCATTTTCCGGTAGGGCCGCGGCTCTGGCCACAGCTCCCACGCCCGAAGAGCCAGGAGGGAAAGCCGTGCCTCGTTGGAAAGCTCTTTGGCAGCCGCTCGCGTGGCCCCACAGCCCGTGGGGCTTCGGGCTTTGCGGCGGCCGTCAGCCTCGGCGCCACCGGCGCCCACCTGGCGCCGCCGCGCCAGCCCCCGAAGCATTTTCCGGTAGGGCCGCGTCTCTGGCCACAGCTCCCACGCCCGAAGAGCCAGGAGGGAAAGCCGTGCCTCGTTGGAAAGCTCTTTGGCAGACGCTCGCGTGGCCCCACAGCCCGTGGGGCTGCGGGCTTTGCGGCGGCCGTCAGCCTCGGCGCCACCGGCGCCCACCTGGCGCCGCTGAGCCCGCCCCCGAAGCATTTTGCGGTACGGCCGCGTCTCTGGCCACAGCTCCCACGCCCGAAGAGCCAGGAGGGAAAGCCGTGCCTCGTTGGAAAGCTCTTTGGCAGCCGCTCGCGTGGCCCCACAGCCCGTGGGGCTGCGGGCTTTGCGGCGGCCGTCAGCCTCGGCGCCACCGGCGCCCACCTGGCGCCGCCGCGCCAGCCTGCGAAGCATTTTCCGGTAGGGCCTGATCTCTGGCCACCGCTCCCACGCCCAAAGAGCCAGGAGGGAAAGCCGTGCCTCGTTGGAAAGCCCTTTGGCAGCCGCTCGCGTGGCCCCACAGCCCGTGGGGCTGCGGGCTTTGCGGCGGCCGTCAGCCTCGGCGCCACCGGCGCCCACCTGGCGCCGCCGCGCCAGCCTGCGAAGCAATTTCCGGTAAGGCCGCGGCTCTGGCCACAGCTCCCACGCCCGAAGAGCCAGGAGGGAAAGCCGTGCCTCGTTGGAAAGCTCTTTGGCAGCCGCTCGCGTGGCCCCACAGCCCGTGGGGCTGCGGGCTTTGCGGCGGCCGTCAGCCTCGGCGCCACCGGCGCCCACCTGGCGCCGCCGAGCCAGCCTGCGAAGCATTTTCCGGTAGGGCCGCGGCTCTGGCCACAGCTCCCACGCCCGAAGAGCCAGGAGGGAAAGCCGTGCCTCGTTGGAAAGCTCTTTGGCAGCCGCTCGCGTGGCCCCACAGCCCGTGGGGCTGCGGGCTTTGCGGCGGCCGTCAGCCTCGGCGCCACCGGCGCCCACCTGGCGCCGCCACGACAGCCCCAAAAGCATTTTCCGGTAGGGCCGCGTCTCTGGCCACAGCTCCCACGCCCGAAGAGCCAGGAGGGAAAGCCGTGCCTCGTTGGAAAGCTCTTTGGCAGCCGCTCGCGTGGCCCCACAGCCCGTGGGGCTGCGGGCTTTGCGGCGGCCGTCAGCCTCGGCGCCACCGGCGCCCACCTGGCGCCGCCGCGCCAGCCCCCGAAGCATTTTCCGGTAGGGCCGCGTCTCTGGCCACAGCTCCCACGCCCGAAGAGCCAGGAGGGAAAGCCGTGCCTCCTTGGAAAGCTCTTTGGCAGCCGCTCGCGTGGCCCCTTAGCCCGTGAGGCTGCGGGCTTTGCGGCGGCCGTCAGCCTCGGCGCCACCGGCGCCCACCTGGCGCCGTCGCGCCAGCCCCCGAAGCATTTTCCGGTAGGGCCGCGGCTCTGGCCACAGCTCCCACGCCCAAAGAGCCAGGAGGGAAAGCCGTGCCTCGTTGGAAAGCTCTTTGGCAGCCGCTCGCGTGGCCCCACAGCCCGTGGGGCTGCGGGCTTTGCGGCAGCCGTCAGCCTCGGCGCCACCGGCGCCCACCTGGCGCCGCCGTGCCAGCCCCCGAAGTATTTTCCGGTAGGGCCGCGGCTCTGGCCACAGCTCCCACGCCCGAAGAGCCAGGAGGGAAAGCCGTGCCTCGTTGGAAAGCTCTTTGGCAGCCGCTCGCGTGGCCCCACAGCCCGTGGGGCTTCGGGCTTTGCGGCGGCCGTCAGCCTCGGCGCCACCGGCGCCCACCTGGCGCCGCCGAGCCAGCCCCCGAAGCATTTTCCGGTAGGGCCGCGTCTCTGGCCACAGCTCCCACGCCCGAAGAGCCAGGAGGGAAAGCCGTGCCTCGTTGGAAAGCTCTTTGGCAGCCGCTCGCGTGGCCCCACAGCCCGTGGGGCTGCGGGCTTTGCGGCGGCCGTCAGCCTCGGCGCCACCGGCGCCCACCTGGCGCCGCCGCGCCAGCCTGCGAAGCATTTTGCGGTAGGGCCGCGTCTCTGGCCACAGCTCCCACGCCCGAAGAGCCAGGAGGGAAAGCCGTGCCTCGTTGGAAAGCTCTTTGGCAGCCGCTCGCGTGGCCCCAGAGCCCGTGGCGCTGCGGGCTTTGCGGCGGCCGTCTGCCTCGGCGCCACCGGCGCCCACCTGGCGCCGCCGCGCCAGCCCCCGAAGCATTTTCCAGTAGGGCCGCGGCTCTGGCCACAGCTCCCACGCCCGAAGAGCCAGGAGGGAAAGCCGTGCCTCGTTGGAAAGCTCTTTGGCAGCCGCTCGCGTGGCCCCACACCCCGTGGGGCCGCGGGCTTTCCGGCGGCCGTCAGCCTCGGTGCCACCGGCGCCCACGTGGCGCCGCCGCGCCAGCCCCCGAAGCATTTTCCGGTAGGGCCGCGTCTCTGGCCACAGCTCCCACGCCCGAAGAGCCAGGAGGGAAAGCCGTGCCTCGTTGGAAAGCTCTTTGGCAGCCGCTCGCGTGGCCCCACAGCCCGTGGGGCTGCGGGCTTTGCGGCGGCCGTCAGCCTCGGCGCCACCGGCGACCACGTGGCGCCGCCGCGCCAGCCTGCGAAGCATTTTCCGGTAGGGCCTGATCTCTGGCCACAGCTCCCACGCCCAAAGAGCCAGGAGGGAAAGCCGTGCCTCGTTGGAAAGCCCTTTGGCAGCCGCTCGCGTGGCCCCACAGCCCGTGGGGCTGCGGGCTTTGCGGCGGCCGTCAGCCTCGGCGCCACCGGCGCCCACCTGGCGCCGCCGCGCCAGCCTGCGAAGCAATTTCCGGTAAGGCCGCGGCTCTGGCCACAGCTCCCATGCCCGAAGAGCCAGGAGGGAAAGCCGTGCCTCGTTGGAAAGCTCTTTGGCAGCCGCTCGCGTGGCCCCACAGCCCGTGGGGCTGCGGGCTTTGCGGCGGCCGTCAGCCTCGGCGCCACCGGCGCCCACCTGGCGCCGCCGAGCCAGCCTGCGAAGCATTTTCCGGTAGGGCCGCGGCTCTGGCCACAGCTCCCACGCCCGAAGAGCCAGGAGGGAAAGCCGTGCCTCGTTGGAAAGCTCTTTGGCAGCCGCTCGCGTGGCCCCACAGCCCGTGGGGCTGCGGGCTTTGCGGCGGCCGTCAGCCTCGGCGCCACCGGCGCCCACCTGGCGCCGCCACGACAGCCCCAAAAGCATTTTCCGGTAGGGCCGCGTCTCTGGCCACAGCTCCCACGCCCGAAGAGCCAGGAGGGAAAGCCGTGCCTCGTTGGAAAGCTCTTTGGCAGCCGCTCGCGTGGCCCCACAGCCCGTGGGGCTGCGGGCTTTGCGGCGGCAGTCAGCCTCGGCGCCACCGGCGCCCACCTGGCGCCGCCGCGCCAGCCCCCGAAGCATTTTCCGGTAGGGCCGCGTCTCTGGCCACAGCTCCCACGCCCGAAGAGCCAGGAGGGAAAGCCGTGCCTCCTTGGAAAGCTCTTTGGCAGCCGCTCGCGTGGCCCCTTAGCACGTGAGGCTGCGGGCTTTGCGGCGGCCTCAGCCTCGGCGCCACCGGCGCCCACCTGGCGCCGCCGAGCCAGCCCCCGAAGCATTTTCCGGTAGGGCCGCGTCTCTGGCCACAGCTCCCACGCCCGAAGAGCCAGGAGGGAAAGCCGTGCCTCGTTGGAAAGCTCTTTGGCAGCCGCTCGCGTGGCCCTACAGCCCGTGGGGCTGCGGGCTTTGCGGCGGCCGTCAGCCTCGGCGCCACCGGCGCCCACCTGGCGCCGCCGCGCCAGCCCCCGAAGCATTTTCCGGTAGTGCCGCGTCTCTGGCCACAGCTCCCACGCCCGAAGAGCCAGGACGGAAAGCCGTGCCTCGTTGGAAAGCTCTTTGGCAGCCGCTCGCGTGGCCCCACAGCCCGTGGGGCTGCGGGCTTTCCGGCGGCCGTCAGCCTCGGCGCCACCGGCGCCTATGTGGCGCCGCCGTGACAGCCCCCGAAGCATTTTCCGGTAGGTCCGCGGCTCTGGCCACAGCTCCCACGCCCGAAGAGCCAGGAGGGAAAGCCGTGCCTCGTTGGAAAGCTCTTTGGTAGCCGCTCGCGTGGCCCCACAGCCCGTGGGGCTGCGGGCTTTGCGGCGGCCATCAGCCATGGCACCACCGGCGCCCACGTGGCGCCGCCGCGCCAGCCCCCGAAGCATTTTCCGGTAGGGCCGCGTCTCTGGCCACAGCTCCCACGCCCGAAGAGCCAGGAGGGAAAGCCGTGCCTCGTTGGAAAGCTCTTTGGCAGCCGCTCGCGTGGCCCCACAGCCCGTGGGGCTGCGGGCTTTGCGGCGGCCGTCAGCCTCGGCGCCACCAGCGCCCACCTGGCGCCGTCGCGCCAGCCCCCGAAGCATTTTCCGGTAGGGCCGCGGCTCTGGCCACAGCTCCCACGCCCAAAGAGCCAGGAGGGAAAGCCGTGCCTCCTTGGAAAGCTCTTTGGCAGCCGCTCGCGTGGCCCCACAGCCCGTGGGGCTGCGGGCTTTGCGGCAGCCGTCAGCCTCGGCGCCACCGGCGCCCACCTGGCGCCGCCGAGCCAGCCCCCGAAGCATTTTCCGGTAGGGCCGCGGCTCTGGCCACAGCTCCCACGCCCGAAGAGCCAGGAGGGAAAGCCGTGCCTCGTTGGAAAGCTCTTTGGCAGCCGCTCGCGTGGCCCCACAGCCCGTGGGGCTGCGGGCTTTGCGGCGGCCGTCAGCCTCGGCGCCACCGGCGCCCAACTGGCGCCGCCGAGCCAGCCTGCGAAGCATTTTCCGGTAGGGCCGCGGCTCTGGCCACAGCTCCCACGCCCGAAGAGCCAGGAGGGAAAGCCGTGCCTCGTTGGAAAGCTCTTTGGCAGCCGCTCGCGTGGCCCCACAGCCCGTGGGGCTGCGGGCTTTGCGGCGGCCGTCAGCCTCGGCGCCACCGGCGCCCACCTGGCGCCGCCACGACAGCCCCAAAAGCATTTTCCGGTAGGGCCGCGTCTCTGGCCACAGCTCCCACGCCCGAAGAGCCAGGACGGAAAGCCGTGCCTCGTTGGAAAGCTCTTTGGCAGCCGCTCGCGTGGCCCCACAGCCCGTGGGGCTGCGGGCTTTGCGGCGGCCGTCAGCCTCGGCGCCACCGGCGCCTATGTGGCGCCGCCGTGCCAGCCCCCGAAGCATTTTCCGGTAGGTCCGCGGCTCTGGCCACAGCTCCCATGCCCGAAGAGCCAGGAGGGAAAGCCGTGCCTCGTTGGAAAGCTCTTTGGCAGCCGCTCGCGTGGCCCCACAGCCCGTGGGGCTGCGGGCTTTGCGGCGGCCGTCAGCCTCGGCGCCACCGGCGCCCACCTGGCGCCGCCGAGCCAGCCTGCGAAGCATTTTCCGGTAGGGCCGCGGCTCTGGCCACAGCTCCCACGCCCGAAGAGCCAGGAGGGAAAGCCGTGCCTCGTTGGAAAGCTCTTTGGCAGCCGCTCGCGTGGCCCCACAGCCCGTGGGGCTGCGGGCTTTGCGGCGGCCGTCAGCCTCGGCGCCACCGGCGCCCACCTGGCGCCGCCACGACAGCCCCAAAAGCATTTTCCGGTAGGGCCGCGTCTCTGGCCACAGCTCCCACGCCCGAAGAGCTAGGAGGGAAAGCCGTGCCTCGTTGGAAAGCCCTTTGGCAGCCGCTCGCGTGGCCCCACAGCCCGTGGGGCTGCGGGCTTTGCGGCGGCCGTCAGCCTCGGCGCCACCGGCGCCCACCTGGCGCCGCCGCGCCAGCCCCCGAAGCATTTTCCGGTAGGGCCTGATCTCTGGCCACAGCTCCCACGCCCAAAGAGCCAGGAGGGAAAGCCGTGCCTCGTTGGAAAGCCCTTTGGCAGCCGCTCGCGTGGCCCCACAGCCCGTGGGGCTGCGGGCTTTGCGGCGGCCGTCAGCCTCGGCGCCACCGGCGCCCACCTGGCGCCGCCGCGCCAGCCTGCGAAGCAATTTCCGGTAAGGCCGCGGCTCTGGCCACAGCTCCCATGCCCGAAGAGCCAGGAGGGAAAGCCGTGCCTCGTTGGAAAGCTCTTTGGCAGCCGCTCGCGTGGCCCCACAGCCCGTGGGGCTGCGGGCTTTGCGGCGGCCGTCAGCCTCGGCGCCACCGGCGCCCACCTGGCGCCGCCGAGCCAGCCTGCGAAGCATTTTCCGGTAGGGCCGCGGCTCTGGCCACAGCTCCCACGCCCGAAGAGCCAGGAGGGAAAGCCGTGCCTCGTTGGAAAGCTCTTTGGCAGCCGCTCGCGTGGCCCCACAGCCCGTGGGGCTGCGGGCTTTGCGGCGGCCGTCAGCCTCGGCGCCACCGGCGCCCACCTGGCGCCGCCACGACAGCCCCAAAAGCATTTTCCGGTAGGGCCGCGTCTCTGGCCACAGCTCCCACGCCCGAAGAGCCAGGAGGGAAAGCCGTGCCTCGTTGGAAAGCTCTTTGGCAGCCGCTCGCGTGGCCCCACAGCCCGTGGGGCTGCGGGCTTTGCGGCGGCCGTCAGCCTCGGCGCCACCGGCGCCCACCTGGCGCCGCCGCGCCAGCCCCCGAAGCATTTTCCGGTAGGGCCGCGTCTCTGGCCACAGCTCCCACGCCCGAAGAGCCAGGAGGGAAAGCCGTGCCTCCTTGGAAAGCTCTTTGGCAGCCGCTCGCGTGGCCCCTTAGCACGTGAGGCTGCGGGCTTTGCGGCGGCCTCAGCCTCGGCGCCACCGGCGCCCACCTGGCGCCGCCGAGCCAGCCCCCGAAGCATTTTCCGGTAGGGCCGCGTCTCTGGCCACAGCTCCCACGCCCGAAGAGCCAGGAGGGAAAGCCGTGCCTCGTTGGAAAGCTCTTTGGCAGCCGCTCGCGTGGCCCCACAGCCCGTGGGGCTGCGGGCTTTGCGGCGGCCGTCAGCCTCGGCGCCACCGGCGCCCACCTGGCGCCGCCGCGCCAGCCCCCGAAGCATTTTCCGGTAGTGCCGCGTCTCTGGCCACAGCTCCCACGCCCGAAGAGCCAGGACGGAAAGCCGTGCCTCGTTGGAAAGCTCTTTGGCAGCCGCTCGCGTGGCCCCACAGCCCGTGGGGCTGCGGGCTTTGCGGCGGCCGTCAGCCTCGGCGCCACCGGCGCCTATGTGGCGCCGCCGTGCCAGCCCCCGAAGCATTTTCCGGTAGGTCCGCGGCTCTGGCCACAGCTCCCACGCCCGAAGAGCCAGGAGGGAAAGCCGTGCCTCGTTGGAAAGCTCTTTGGTAGCCGCTCGCGTGGCCCCACAGCCCGTGGGGCTGCGGGCTTTGCGGCGGCCATCAGCCATGGCACCACCGGCGCCCACGTGGCGCCGCCGCGCCAGCCCCCGAAGCATTTTCCGGTAGGGCCGCGTCTCTGGCCACAGCTCCCACGCCCGAAGAGCCAGGAGGGAAAGCCGTGCCTCGTTGGAAAGCTCTTTGGCAGCCGCTCGCGTGGCCCCACAGCCCGTGGGGCTGCGGGCTTTCCGGCGGCCGTCAGCCTCGGCGCCACCAGCGCCCACCTGGCGCCGTCGCGCCAGCCCCCGAAGCATTTTCCGGTAGGGCCGCGGCTCTGGCCACAGCTCCCACGCCCAAAGAGCCAGGAGGGAAAGCCGTGCCTCCTTGGAAAGCTCTTTGGCAGCCGCTCGCGTGGCCCCACAGCCCGTGGGGCTGCGGGCTTTGCGGCAGCCGTCAGCCTCGGCGCCACCGGCGCCCACCTGGCGCCGCCGTGCCAGCCCCCGAAGCATTTTCCGGTAGGGCCGCGGCTCTGGCCACAGCTCCCACGCCCGAAGAGCCAGGAGGGAAAGCCGTGCCTCGTTGGAAAGCTCTTTGGCAGCCGCTCGCGTGGCCCCACAGCCCGTGGGGCTTCGGGCTTTGCGGCGGCCGTCAGCCTCGGCGCCACCGGCGCCCACCTGGCGCCGCCGCGCCAGCCCCCGAAGCATTTTCCGGTAGGGCCGCGTCTCTGGCCACAGCTCCCACGCCCGAAGAGCCAGGAGGGAAAGCCGTGCCTCGTTGGAAAGCTCTTTGGCAGACGCTCGCGTGGCCCCACAGCCCGTGGGGCTGCGGGCTTTGCGGCGGCCGTCAGCCTCGGCGCCACCGGCGCCCACCTGGCGCCGCTGAGCCCGCCCCCGAAGCATTTTGCGGTACGGCCGCGTCTCTGGCCACAGCTCCCACGCCCGAAGAGCCAGGAGGGAAAGCCGTGCCTCGTTGGAAAGCTCTTTGGCAGCCGCTCGCGTGGCCCCACAGCCCGTGGGGCTGCGGGCTTTGCGGCGGCCGTCAGCCTCGGCGCCACCGGCGCCCACCTGGCGCCGCCGCGCCAGCCTGCGAAGCATTTTCCGGTAGGGCCTGATCTCTGGCCACCGCTCCCACGCCCAAAGAGCCAGGAGGGAAAGCCGTGCCTCGTTGGAAAGCCCTTTGGCAGCCGCTCGCGTGGCCCCACAGCCCGTGGGGCTGCGGGCTTTGCGGCGGCCGTCAGCCTCGGCGCCACCGGCGCCCACCTGGCGCCGCCGCGCCAGCCTGCGAAGCAATTTCCGGTAAGGCCGCGGCTCTGGCCACAGCTCCCACGCCCGAAGAGCCAGGAGGGAAAGCCGTGCCTCGTTGGAAAGCTCTTTGGCAGCCGCTCGCGTGGCCCCACAGCCCGTGGGGCTGCGGGCTTTGCGGCGGCCGTCAGCCTCGGCGCCACCGGCGCCCACCTGGCGCCGCCGAGCCAGCCTGCGAAGCATTTTCCGGTAGGGCCGCGGCTCTGGCCACAGCTCCCACGCCCGAAGAGCCAGGAGGGAAAGCCGTGCCTCGTTGGAAAGCTCTTTGGCAGCCGCTCGCGTGGCCCCACAGCCCGTGGGGCTGCGGGCTTTGCGGCGGCCGTCAGCCTCGGCGCCACCGGCGCCCACCTGGCGCCGCCACGACAGCCCCAAAAGCATTTTCCGGTAGGGCCGCGTCTCTGGCCACAGCTCCCACGCCCGAAGAGCCAGGAGGGAAAGCCGTGCCTCGTTGGAAAGCTCTTTGGCAGCCGCTCGCGTGGCCCCACAGCCCGTGGGGCTGCGGGCTTTGCGGCGGCCGTCAGCCTCGGCGCCACCGGCGCCCACCTGGCGCCGCCGCGCCAGCCCCCGAAGCATTTTCCGGTAGGGCCGCGTCTCTGGCCACAGCTCCCACGCCCGAAGAGCCAGGAGGGAAAGCCGTGCCTCCTTGGAAAGCTCTTTGGCAGCCGCTCGCGTGGCCCCTTAGCCCGTGAGGCTGCGGGCTTTGCGGCGGCCGTCAGCCTCGGCGCCACCGGCGCCCACCTGGCGCCGCCGCGCCAGCCCCCGAAGCATTTTCCGGTAGGGCCGCGTCTCTGGCCACAGCTCCCACGCCCGAAGAGCCAGGAGGGAAAGCCGTGCCTCGTTGGAAAGCTCTTTGGCAGCCGCTCGCGTGGCCCCACAGCCCGTGGGGCTGTGGGCTTTGCGGCGGCCGTCAGCCTCGGCGCCACCGGCGCCCACCTGGCGCCGCTGAGCCCGCCCCCGAAGCATTTTGCGGTACGGCCGCGTCTCTGGCCACAGCTCCCACGCCCGAAGAGCCAGGAGGGAAAGCCGTGCCTCGTTGGAAAGCTCTTTGGCAGCCGCTCGCGTGGCCCCACAGCCCGTGGGGCTGCGGGCTTTGCGGCGGCCGTCAGCCTCGGCGCCACCGGCGCCCACCTGGCGCCGCCGAGCCAGCCTGCGAAGCATTTTCCGTTAGGGCCGCGGCTCTGGCCACAGCTCCCACGCCCGAAGAGCCAGGAGGGAAAGCCGTGCCTCGTTGGAAAGCTCTTTGGCAGCCGCTCGCGTGGCCCCACAGCCCGTGGGGCTGCGGGCTTTGCGGCGGCCGTCAGCCTCGGCGCCACCGGCGCCCACCTGGCGCCGCCACGACAGCCCCAAAAGCATTTTCCGGTAGGGCCGCGTCTCTGGCCACAGCTCCCACGCCCGAAGAGCCAGGAGGGAAAGCCGTGCCTCGTTGGAAAGCTCTTTGGCAGCCGCTCGCGTGGCCCCACAGCCCGTGGGGCTGCGGGCTTTGCGGCGGCCGTCAGCCTCGGCGCCACCGGCGCCCACCTGGCGCCGCCGCGCCAGCCCCCGAAGCATTTTCCGGTAGGGCCGCGTCTCTGGCCACAGCTCCCACGCCCGAAGAGCCAGGAGGGAAAGCCGTGCCTCCTTGGAAAGCTCTTTGGCAGCCGCTCGCGTGGCCCCTTAGCCCGTGAGGCTGCGGGCTTTGCGGCGGCCGTCAGCCTCGGCGCCACCGGCGCCCACCTGGCGCCGCCGAGCCAGCCCCCGAAGCATTTTCCGGTAGGGCCGCGTCTCTGGCCACAGCTCCCACGCCCGAAGAGCCAGGAGGGAAAGCCGTGCCTCGTTGGAAAGCTCTTTGGCAGCCGCTCGCGTGGCCCCACAGCCCGTGGGGCTGCGGGCTTTGCGGCGGCCGTCAGCCTCGGCGCCACCGGCGCCCACCTGGCGCTGCCGCGCCAGCCTGCGAAGCATTTTCCGGTAGTGCCGCGTCTCTGGCCACAGCTCCCACGCCCGAAGAGCCAGGACGGAAAGCCGTGCCTCGTTGGAAAGCTCTTTGGCAGCCGCTCGCGTGGCCCCACAGCCCGTGGGGCTGCGGGCTTTGCGGCGGCCGTCAGCCTCGGCGCCACCGGCGCCCACCTGGCGCTGCCGCGCCAGCCTGCGAAGCATTTTCCGGTAGTGCCGCGTCTCTGGCCACAGCTCCCACGCCCGAAGAGCCAGGACGGAAAGCCGTGCCTCGTTGGAAAGCCCTTTGGCAGCCGCTCGTGTGGCCCCACAGCCCGTGGGGCTGCGGGCTTTGCGGCGGCCGTCAGCCTCGGCGCCACCGGCGCCCACCTGGCTCCGCCGCGATAGCCTGCGAAGCATTTTCCGGTACGGCCGCGTCTCTGGCCAAAGCTCCCACACCCGAAGAGCGAGGAGGGAAAGCCATGCCTCGTTGGAAAGCTCTTTGGCAGCCGCTCGCGTGGCCCCACAGCCATTGGGGCTGCGGGCTTTCCGGCGGCCGTCAGCCTCGGCGCCACCGGCGCCCACCTGGCGCTGCCGCGCCAGCCCCCGAAGCATTTTCCGGTAGGGCCGCGGCTCTGGCCACAGCTCCCACGCCCGAAGAGCCAGGAGGGAAAGCCGTGCCTCGTTGGAAAGCTCTTTGGTAGCCGCTCGCGTGGCCCCACAGCCCGTGGGGCTGCGGGCTTTGCGGCGGCCGTCAGCCTCGGCGCCACCGGCGCACACCAGGCGCCGCCGCGCCAGCCTGCGAAGCATTTTCCGGTAGGGCCGCGGCTCTGGCCACAGCTCCCACACACGAAGAGCCAGGAGGGAAAGCCGTGCCTCGTTGGAAAGCTCTTTGGCAGCCGCTCGCGTGGCCCCACAGCCCGTGGGGCTGCGGGCTTTCCAGCGGCCGTCAGCCTCGGTGCCACCGGTGCCCACGTGGCGCCGCCGCGCCAGCCCCCGAAGCATTTTCCGGTAGGGCCGCGTCTCTGGCCACAGCTCCCACGCCCAAAGAGCCAGGAGGGAAAGCCGTGCCTCGTTGGAAAGCTCTTTGGCAGCCGCTCGCGTGGCCCCACAGCCCGTGGGGCTGCGGGCTTTGCGGCGGCCGTCAGCCTCGGCGCCACCAGCGCCTATGTGGCGCCGCCGAGCCAGCCTGCGAAGCATTTTCCGGTAGGGCCGCATCTCTGGCCACAGCTCCCACGCCCGAAGAGCCAGGAGGGAAAGCCGTGCCTCGTTGGAAAGCCCTTTGGCAGCCGCTCGCGTGGCCCCACAGCCCGTGGGGCTGCGGGCTTTGCGGCGGCCGTCAGCCTCGGCGCCACCGGCGCCCACCTGGCGCCGCCACGACAGCCCCAAAAGCATTTTCCGGTAGGGCCGCGGCTCTGGCCACAGCTCCCACGCCCGAAGAGCCAGGAGGGAAAGCCGTGCCTCGTTGGAAAGCTCTTTGGCAGCCGCTCGCGTGGCCCCACAGCCCGTGGGGCTGCGGGCTTTGCGGCGGCCGTCAGCCTCGGCGCCACCGGCGCCCACCTGGCGCCGCCGCGCCAGCCCCCGAAGCATTTTCCGGTAGGGCCGCGTCTCTGGCCACAGCTCCCACGCCCGAAGAGCCAGGAGGGAAAGCCGTGCCTCGTTGGAAAGCTCTTTGGCAGCCGCTCGCGTGGCCCCACAGCCCGTGAGGCTGCGGGCTTTGCGGCGGCCGTCAGCCTCGGCGCCACCGGCGCCCACCTGGCGCCGCCGAGCCAGCCCCCGAAGCATTTTCCGGTAGGGCCGCGGCTCTGGCCACAGCTCCCACGCCCGAAGAGCCAGGAGGGAAAGCCGTGCCTCGTTGGAAAGCTCTTTGGCAGCCGCTCGCGTGGCCCCACAGCCCGTGGGGCTGCGGGCTTTGCGGCGGCCGTCAGCCTCGGCGCCACCGGCGCCCACCTGGCGCTGCCGCGCCAGCCCCGGAAGCATTTTCCGGTAGTGCCGCGTCTCTGGCCACAGCTCCCACGCCCGAAGAGCCAGGACGGAAAGCCGTGCCTCGTTGGAAAGCTCTTTGGCAGCCGCTCGCGTGGCCCCACACCCCGTGGGGCTGCGGGCTTTCCGGCGGCCGTCAGCCTCGGCGCCACCGGCGCCTATGTGGCGCCGCCGTGCCAGCCCCCGAAGCATTTTCCGGTAGGTCCGCGGCTCTGGCCACAGCTCCCACGCCCGAAGAGCCAGGAGGGAAAGCCGTGCCTCGTTGGAAAGCTCTTTGGTAGCCGCTCGCGTGGCCCCACAGCCCGTGGGGCTGCGGGCTTTGCGGCGGCCATCAGCCATGTCACCACCGGCGCCCACGTGGCGCCGCCGCGCTAGCCCCCGAAGCATTTTCCGGTAGGGCCGCGTCTCTGGCCACAGCTCCCACGCCCGAAGAGCCAGGAGGGAAAGCCGTGCCTCGTTGGAAAGCTCTTTGGCAGCCGCTCGCGTGGCCCCACAGCCCGTGGGGCTGCGGGCTTTGCGGCGGCCGTCAGCCTCGGCGCCACCGGCGGCCACCTGGCGCCGCCGCACCAGCCTGCGAAGCATTTTCCGGTAGGGCCTGATCTCTGGCCACCGCTCCCACGCCCAAAGAGCCAGGAGGGAAAGCCGTGCCTCGTTGGAAAGCCCTTTGGCAGCCGCTCGTGTGGCCCCACAGCCCGTGGGGCTGCGGGCTTTGCGGCGGCCGTCAGCCTCGGCGCCACCGGCGCCCACCTGGCGCCGCCGCGATAGCCTGCGAAGCATTTTCCGGTACGGCCGCGTCTCTGGCCAAAGCTCCCACACCCGAAGAGCGAGGAGGGAAAGCCATGCCTCGTTGGAAAGCTCTTTGGCAGCCGCTCGCGTGGCCCCACAGCCATTGGGGCTGCGGGCTTTGCGGCGGCCGTCAGCCTCGGCGCCACCGGCGCCCATCTGGCGCTGCCGCGCCAGCCTGCGAAGCATTTTCCGGTAGGGCCGCGTCTCTGGCCACAGCTCCCACGCCCGAAGAGCCAGGAGGGAAAGCCATGCCTTGTTGGAAAGCTCTTTGGTAGCCGCTCGCGTGGCCCCACAGCCCGTGGGGCTGCGGGCTTTGCGGCGGCCGTCAGCCTCGGCGCCACCGGCGCACACCTGGCGCCGCCGCGCCAGCCCCCGAAGCATTTTCCGGTAGTGCCGCGGCTCTGGCCACAGCTCCCACGCCCGAAGAGCCAGGAGGGAAAGCCGTGCCTCGTTGGAAAGCTCTTTGGCAGCCGCTCGCGTGGCCCCACACCCCGTTGGGCTGCGGGCTTTCCAGCGGCCGTCAGCCTCGGTGCCACCGGTGCCCACGTGGCGCCGCCGCGCCAGCCCCCGAAGCATTTTCCGGTAGGGCCGCGGCTCTGGCCACAGCTCCCACGCCCGAAGAGCCAGGAGGGAAAGCCGTGCCTCGTTGGAAAGCTCTTTGGCAGCCGCTCGCGTGGCCCCACAGCCCGTGGGGCTGCGGGCTTTGCAGCGGCCGTCAGCCTCGGCGCCACCAGCGCCTATGTGGCGCCGCCGAGCCAGCCTGCGAAGCATTTTCCGGTAGGGCCGCGTCTCTGGCCACAGCTCCCACGCCCGAAGAGCCAGGAGGGAAAGCCGTGCCTCGTTGGAAAGCCCTTTGGCAGCCGCTCGCGTGGCCCCACAGCCCGTGGGGCTGCGGGCTTTCCGGCGGCCGTCAGCCTCGGCGCCACCGGCACCCACCTGGCGCCGCCGCGCCAGCCCCCGAAGCATTTTCCGGTAGGGCCGCGGCTCTGGCCACAGCTCCCAAGCCCGAAGAGCCAGGAGGGAAAGCCGTGCCTCGTTGGAAAGCTCTTTGGCAGCCGCTCACGTCGCCCCACAGCCCGTGGGGCTGCGGGCTTTGCGGCGGCCGTCAGCCTCGGCGCCACCGGCGCCCACCTGGCGCCGCCGCGCCAGTCCCCGAAGCATTTTCCGGTAGGGCCGCGGCTCTGGCCACAGCTCCCACACCCGAAGAGCCAGGAGGGAAAGCCGTGCCTCGTTGGAAAGCTCTTTAGCAGCCGCTCGCGTGGCCCCACAGCCCGTGGGGCTGCGGGCTTTGCGGCGGCCGTCAGCCTCGGCGCCACCGGCGCCCACCTGGCGCCGCCGCGCCAGCCCCCGAAGCATTTTCCGGTAGGGCCGCGGCTCTGGCCACCGCTCCCACGCCCGAAGAGCCAGGAGGGAAAGCCGTGCCTCGTTGGAAAGCTCTTTGGCAGCCGCTCGCGTGGCCCCACAGCCCGTGGGGCTGCGGGCTTTGCGGCGGCCGTCAGCCTCGGCGCCACCGGCGCCTATGTGGCGCCGCCGAGCCAGCATGCGAAGCATTTTCCGGTAGGGCCGCGGCTCTGGCCACAGCTCCCACGCCCGAAGAGCCAGGAGGGAAAGCCGTGCCTCGTTGGAAAGCTCTTTGGCAGCCGCTTGCGTGGCCCCACAGCCCGTGGGGCTGCGGGCTTTGCGGCGGCCGTCAGCCTCGGCGCCACCAGCGCCCACCTGGCGCCGTCGCGCCAGCCCCCGAAGCATTTTCCGGTAGGGCCGCGGCTCTGGCCACAGCTCCCACGCCCAAAGAGCCAGGAGGGAAAGCCGTGCCTCCTTGGAAAGCTCTTTGGCAGCCGCTCGCGTGGCCCCACAGCCCGTGGGGCTGCGGGCTTTGCGGCAGCCGTCAGACTCGGCGCCACCGGCGCCCACCTGGCGCCGCCGCGCCAGCCCCCGAAGCATTTTCCGGTAGGGCCGCGGCTCTGGCCACAGCTCCCACGCCCGAAGAGCCAGGAGGGAAAGCCGTGCCTCGTTGGAAAGCTCTTTGGCAGCCGCTCGCGTGGCCCCACAGCCCGTGGGGCTTCGGGCTTTGCGGCGGCCGTCAGCCTCGGCGCCACCGGCGCCCACCTGGCGCCGCCGCGCCAGCCCCCGAAGCATTTTCCGGTAGGGCCGCGTCTCTGGCCACAGCTCCCACGCCCGAAGAGCCAGGAGGGAAAGCCGTGCCTCGTTGGAAAGCTCTTTGGCAGCCGCTCGCGTGGCCCCACAGCCCGTGGGGCTGCGGGCTTTGCGGCGGCCGTCAGCCTCGGCGCCACCGGCGCCCACCTGGCGCCGCTGAGCCCGCCCCCGAAGCATTTTGCGGTACGGCCGCGTCTCTGGCCACAGCTCCCACGCCCGAAGAGCCAGGAGGGAAAGCCGTGCCTCGTTGGAAAGCTCTTTGGCAGCCGCTCGCGTGGCCCCACAGCCCGTGGGGCTGCGGGCTTTGCGGCGGCCGTCAGCCTCGGCGCCACCGGCGCCCACCTGGCGCCGCCGCGCCAGCCTGCGAAGCATTTTCCGGTAGGGCCTGATCTCTGGCCACCGCTCCCACGCCCAAAGAGCCAGGAGGGAAAGCCGTGCCTCGTTGGAAAGCCCTTTGCCAGCCGCTCGTGTGGCCCCACAGCCCGTGGGGCTGCGGGCTTTGCGGCGGCCGTCAGCCTCGGCGCCACCGGCGCCCACCTGGCTCCGCCGCGATAGCCTGCGAAGCATTTTCCGGTAGGGCCGCGTCTCTGGCCAAAGCTCCCACACCCGAAGAGCGAGGAGGGAAAGCCATGCCTCGTTGGAAAGCTCTTTGGCAGCCGCTCGCGTGGCCCCACAGCCATTGGGGCTGCGGGCTTTGCGGCGGCCGTCAGCCTCGGCGCCACCGGCGCCCACCTGGCGCTGCCGCGCCAGCCCCCGAAGCATTTTCCGGTAGGGCCGCGGCTCTGGCCACAGCTCCCACGCCCGAAGAGCCAGGAGGGAAAGCCGTGCCTCGTTGGAAAGCTCTTTGGTAGCCGCTCGCGTGGCCCCACAGCCCGTGGGGCTGCGGGCTTTGCGGCGGCCGTCAGCCTCGGCGCCACCGGCGCACACCAGGCGCCGCCGCGCCAGCCTGCGAAGCATTTTCCGGTAGGGCCGCGGCTCTGGCCACAGCTCCCACGCACGAAGAGCCAGGAGGGAAAGCCGTGCCTCGTTGGAAAGCTCTTTGGCAGCCGCTCGCGTGGCCCCACAGCCCGTGGGGCTGCGGGCTTTCCAGCGGCCGTCAGCCTCGGTGCCACCGGTGCCCACCTGGCGCCGCCGCGCCAGCCCCCGAAGCATTTTCCGGTAGGGCCGCGTCTCTGGCCACAGCTCCCACGCCCGAAGAGCCAGGAGGGAAAGCCGTGCCTCGTTGGAAAGCTCTTTGGCAGCCGCTCGCGTGGCCCCACAGCCCGTGGGGCTGCGGGCTTTGCGGCGGCCGTCAGCCTCGGCGCCACCAGCGCCTATGTGGCACCGCCGAGCCAGCCTGCGAAGCATTTTCCGGTAGGGCCGCATCTCTGGCCACAGCTCCCACGCCCGAAGAGCCAGGAGGGAAAGCCGTGCCTCGTTGGAAAGCCCTTTGACAGCCGCTCGCGTGGCCCCACAGCCCGTGGGGCTGCGGGCTTTCCGGCGGCCGTCAGCCTCGGCGCCACCGGCACCCACCTGGCGCCGACGCGCCAGCCCCCGAAGAATTTTCCGGTAGGGCCGCGGCTCTGGCCACAGCTCCCATGCCCGAAGAGCCAGGAGGGAAAGCCGTGCCTCTTTGGAAAGCTCTTTGGCAGCCGCTCACGTGGCCCCACAGCCCGTGGGGCTGCGGGCTTTGCGGCGGCCGTCAGCCTCGGCGCCACCGGCGCCCACCTGGCGCCGCCGCGCCAGCCCCCGAAGCATTTTCCGGTAGGGCCGCGGCTCTGGCCACAGCTCCCACACCCGAAGAGCCAGGAGGGAAAGCCGTGCCTCGTTGGAAAGCTCTTTGGCAGCCGCTCGCGTGGCCCCACAGCCCGTGGGGCTGCGGGCTTTGCGGCGGCCGTCAGCCTCGGCGCCACCGGCGCCCACCTGGCGCCGCCGAGCCAGCATGCGAAGCATTTTCCGGTAGGGCCGCGGCTCTGGCCACAGCTCCCACGCCCGAAGAGCCAGGAGGGAAAGCCGTGCCTCGTTGGAAAGCTCTTTGGCAGCCGCTCGCGTGGCCCCACAGCCCGTGGGGCTGCGGGCTTTGCGGCGGCCGTCAGCCTCGGCGCCACCGGCGCCCACCTGGCGCCGCCGCGCCAGCCTGCGAAGCATTTTCCGGTAGGGCCGCGGCTCTGGCGACAGCTCCCACGCCCAAAGAGCCAGGAGGGAAAGCCGTGCCTCGTTGGAAAGCTCTTTGGCAGCCGCTCGCGTGGCCCCACAGCCCGTGGGGCTGCGGGCTTTGCGGCAGCCGTCAGCCTCGGCGCCATCAGCGCCCACCTGGCGCCGCCGCGCCAGCCCCCGAAGCATTTTCCGGTAGGGCCGCGGCTCTGGCCACAGCTCCCACGCCCGAAGAGCCAGGAGGGAAAGCCGTGCCTCGTTGGAAAGCTCTTTGGCAGCCGCTCGCGTGGCCCCACAGCCCGTGGGGCTGCGGGCTTTGCGGCGGCCGTCAGCCTCGGCGCCACCGGCGCCCACGTGGCGCCGCCGAGCCAGCCTGCGAAGCATTTTCCGGTAGGGCCGCGTCTCTGGCCACAGCTCCCACGCCCGAAGAGCCAGGAGGGAAAGCCGTGCCTCGTTGGAAAGCTCTTTGGCAGCCGCTCGCGTGGCCCCACAGCCCGTGGGGCTGCGGGCTTTGCAGCGGCCGTCAGCCTCGGCGCCACCAGCGCCTATGTGGCGCCGCCGAGCCAGCCTGCGAAGCATTTTCCGGTAGGGCCGCGTCTCTGGCCACAGCTCCCACGCCCGAAGAGCCAGGAGGGAAAGCCGTGCCTCGTTGGAAAGCCCTTTGGCAGCCGCTCGCGTGGCCCCACAGCCCGTGGGGCTGCGGGCTTTCCGGCGGCCGTCAGCCTCGGCGCCACCGGCACCCACCTGGCGCCGCCGCGCCAGCCCCCGAAGCATTTTCCGGTAGGGCCGCGGCTCTGGCCACAGCTCCCAAGCCCGAAGAGCCAGGAGGGAAAGCCGTGCCTCGTTGGAAAGCTCTTTGGCAGCCGCTCACGTCGCCCCACAGCCCGTGGGGCTGCGGGCTTTGCGGCGGCCGTCAGCCTCGGCGCCACCGGCGCCCACCTGGCGCCGCCGCGCCAGTCCCCGAAGCATTTTCCGGTAGGGCCGCGGCTCTGGCCACAGCTCCCACACCCGAAGAGCCAGGAGGGAAAGCCGTGCCTCGTTGGAAAGCTCTTTGGCAGCCGCTCGCGTGGCCCCACAGCCCGTGGGGCTGCGGGCTTTGCGGCGGCCGTCAGCCTCGGCGCCACCGGCGCCCACCTGGCGCCGCCGCGCCAGCCCCCGAAGCATTTTCCGGTAGGGCCGCGGCTCTGGCCACCGCTCCCACGCCCGAAGAGCCAGGAGGGAAAGCCGTGCCTCGTTGGAAAGCTCTTTGGCAGCCGCTCGCGTGGCCCCACAGCCCGTGGGGCTGCGGGCTTTGCGGCGGCCGTCAGCCTCGGCGCCACCGGCGCCTATGTGGCGCCGCCGAGCCAGCATGCGAAGCATTTTCCGGTAGGGCCGCGGCTCTGGCCACAGCTCCCACGCCCGAAGAGCCAGGAGGGAAAGCCGTGCCTCGTTGGAAAGCTCTTTGGCAGCCGCTTGCGTGGCCCCACAGCCCGTGGGGCTGCGGGCTTTGCGGCGGCCGTCAGCCTCGGCGCCACCAGCGCCCACCTGGCGCCGTCGCGCCAGCCCCCGAAGCATTTTCCGGTAGGGCCGCGGCTCTGGCCACAGCTCCCACGCCCAAAGAGCCAGGAGGGAAAGCCGTGCCTCCTTGGAAAGCTCTTTGGCAGCCGCTCGCGTGGCCCCACAGCCCGTGGGGCTGCGGGCTTTGCGGCAGCCGTCAGCCTCGGCGCCACCGGCGCCCACCTGGCGCCGCCGCGCCAGCCCCCGAAGCATTTTCCGGTAGGGCCGCGGCTCTGGCCACAGCTCCCACGCCCGAAGAGCCAGGAGGGAAAGCCGTGCCTCGTTGGAAAGCTCTTTGGCAGCCGCTCGCGTGGCCCCACAGCCCGTGGGGCTTCGGGCTTTGCGGCGGCCGTCAGCCTCGGCGCCACCGGCGCCCACCTGGCGCCGCCGCGCCAGCCCCCGAAGCATTTTCCGGTAGGGCCGCGTCTCTGGCCACAGCTCCCACGCCCGAAGAGCCAGGAGGGAAAGCCGTGCCTCGTTGGAAAGCTCTTTGGCAGACGCTCGCGTGGCCCCACAGCCCGTGGGGCTGCGGGCTTTGCGGCGGCCGTCAGCCTCGGCGCCACCGGCGCCCACCTGGCGCCGCTGAGCCCGCCCCCGAAGCATTTTGCGGTACGGCCGCGTCTCTGGCCACAGCTCCCACGCCCGAAGAGCCAGGAGGGAAAGCCGTGCCTCGTTGGAAAGCTCTTTGGCAGCCGCTCGCGTGGCCCCACAGCCCGTGGGGCTGCGGGCTTTGCGGCGGCCGTCAGCCTCGGCGCCACCGGCGCCCACCTGGCGCCGCCGCGCCAGCCTGCGAAGCATTTTCCGGTAGGGCCTGATCTCTGGCCACCGCTCCCACGCCCAAAGAGCCAGGAGGGAAAGCCGTGCCTCGTTGGAAAGCCCTTTGGCAGCCGCTCGTGTGGCCCCACAGCCCGTGGGGCTGCGGGCTTTGCGGCGGCCGTCAGCCTCGGCGCCACCGGCGCCCACCTGGCTCCGCCGCGATAGCCTGCGAAGCATTTTCCGGTACGGCCGCGTCTCTGGCCAAAGCTCCCACACCCGAAGAGCGAGGAGGGAAAGCCATGCCTCGTTGGAAAGCTCTTTGGCAGCCGCTCGCGTGGCCCCACAGCCATTGGGGCTGCGGGCTTTGCGGCGGCCGTCAGCCTCGGCGCCACCGGCGCCCACCTGGCGCTGCCGCGCCAGCCCCCGAAGCATTTTCCGGTAGGGCCGCGGCTCTGGCCACAGCTCCCACGCCCGAAGAGCCAGGAGGGAAAGCCGTGCCTCGTTGGAAAGCTCTTTGGTAGCCGCTCGCGTGGCCCCACAGCCCGTGGGGCTGCGGGCTTTGCGGCGGCCGTCAGCCTCGGCGCCACCGGCGCACACCAGGCGCCGCCGCGCCAGCCTGCGAAGCATTTTCCGGTAGGGCCGCGGCTCTGGCCACAGCTCCCACGCACGAAGAGCCAGGAGGGAAAGCCGTGCCTCGTTGGAAAGCTCTTTGGCAGCCGCTCGCGTGGCCCCACAGCCCGTGGGGCTGCGGGCTTTCCAGCGGCCGTCAGCCTCGGTGCCACCGGTGCCCACCTGGCGCCGCCGCGCCAGCCCCCGAAGCATTTTCCGGTAGGGCCGCGTCTCTGGCCACAGCTCCCACGCCCGAAGAGCCAGGAGGGAAAGCCGTGCCTCGTTGGAAAGCTCTTTGGCAGCCGCTCGCGTGGCCCCACAGCCCGTGGGGCTGCGGGCTTTGCGGCGGCCGTCAGCCTCGGCGCCACCAGCGCCTATGTGGCACCGCCGAGCCAGCCTGCGAAGCATTTTCCGGTAGGGCCGCATCTCTGGCCACAGCTCCCACGCCCGAAGAGCCAGGAGGGAAAGCCGTGCCTCGTTGGAAAGCCCTTTGGCAGCCGCTCGCGTGGCCCCACAGCCCGTGGGGCTGCGGGCTTTCCGGCGGCCGTCAGCCTCGGCGCCACCGGCACCCACCTGGCGCCGACGCGCCAGCCCCCGAAGAATTTTCCGGTAGGGCCGCGGCTCTGGCCACAGCTCCCACGCCCGAAGAGCCAGGAGGGAAAGCCGTGCCTCTTTGGAAAGCTCTTTGGCAGCCGCTCACGTGGCCCCACAGCCCGTGGGGCTGCGGGCTTTGCGGCGGCCGTCAGCCTCGGCGCCACCGGCGCCCACCTGGCGCCGCCGCGCCAGCCCCCGAAGCATTTTCCGGTAGGGCCGCGGCTCTGGCCACAGCTCCCACACCCGAAGAGCCAGGAGGGAAAGCCGTGCCTCGTTGGAAAGCTCTTTGGCAGCCGCTCGCGTGGCCCCACAGCCCGTGGGGCTGCGGGCTTTGCGGCGGCCGTCAGCCTCGGCGCCACCGGCGCCCACCTGGCGCCGCCGCGCCAGCCCCCGAAGCATTTTCCGGTAGGGCCGCGGCTCTGGCCACCGCTCCCACGCCCGAAGAGCCAGGAGGGAAAGCCGTGCCTCGTTGGAAAGCTCTTTGGCAGCCGCTCGCGTGGCCCCACAGCCCGTGGGGCTGCGGGCTTTGCGGCGGCCATCAGCCTCGGCGCCACCGGCGCCTATGTGGCGCCGCCGAGCCAGCATGCGAAGCATTTTCCGGTAGGGCCGCGGCTCTGGCCACAGCTCCCACGCCCGAAGAGCCAGGAGGGAAAGCCGTGCCTCGTTGGAAAGCTCTTTGGCAGCCGCTCGCGTGGCCCCACAGCCCGTGGGGCTGCGGGCTTTGCGGCGGCCGTCAGCCTCGGCGCCACCGGCGCCCACCTGGCGCCGCCGCGCCAGCCTGCGAAGCATTTTCCGGTAGGGCCGCGGCTCTGGCGACAGCTCCCACGCCCAAAGAGCCAGGAGGGAAAGCCGTGCCTCGTTGGAAAGCTCTTTGGCAGCCGCTCGCGTGGCCCCACAGCCCGTGTGGCTGCGGGCTTTGCGGCAGCCGTCAGCCTCGGCGCCATCAGCGCCCACCTGGCGCCGCCGCGCCAGCCCCCGAAGCATTTTCCGGTAGGGCCGCGGCTCTGGCCACAGCTCCCACGCCCGAAGAGCCAGGAGGGAAAGCCGTGCCTCGTTGGAAAGCTCTTTGGCAGCCGCTCGCGTGGCCCCACAGCCCGTGGGGCTTCGGGCTTTGCGGCGGCCGTCAGCCTCGGCGCCACCGGCGCCCACCTGGCGCCGCCGCGCCAGCCCCCGAAGCATTTTCCGGTAGGGCCGCGTCTCTGGCCACACCTCCCACGCCCGAAGAGCCAGGAGGGAAAGCCGTGCCTCGTTGGAAAGCTCTTTGGCAGCCGCTCGCGTGGCCCCACAGCCCGTGGGGCTGCGGGCTTTCCGGCGGCCGTCAGCCTCGGCGCCACCAGCGCCTATGTGGCGCCGCCGAGCCAGCCTGCGAAGCATTTTCCGGTAGGGCCGCATCTCTGGCCACAGCTCCCACGCCCGAAGAGCCAGGAGGGAAAGCCGTGCCTCGTTGGAAAGCCCTTTGGCAGCCGCTCGCGTGGCCCCACAGCCCGTGGGGCTGCGGGCTTTCCGGCGGCCGTCAGCCTCTGCGCCACCGACACCCACCAGGCGCCGCCGCGCCAGCCCCCGAAGAATTTTCCGGTAGGGCCGCGGCTCTGGCCACAGCTCCCACGCCCGAAGAGCCAGGAGGGAAAGCCGTGCCTCCTTGGAAAGCTCTTTGGCAGCCGCTCGCGTGGCCCCACAGCCCGTGGGGCTGCGGGCTTTGCGGCGGCCGTCAGCCTCGGCGCCACCGGCGCCCACCTTGCGCCGCCGCGCCAGCCCCCGAAGTATTTTCCGGTAGGGCCGCGGCTCTGGCCACAGCTCCCACACCCGAAGAGCCAGGAGGGAAAGCCGTGCCTCGTTGGAAAGCTCTTTGGCAGCCGCTCGCGTGGCCCCACAGCCCGTGGGGCTGCGGGCTTTGTGGCGGCCGTCAGCCTCGGCGCCACCGGCGCCCACCTGGCGCCGCCGCGCCAGCCCCCGAAGCATTTTCCGGTAGGGCCGCGGCTCTGGCCACCGCTCCCACGCCCGAAGAGCCAGGAGGGAAAGCCGTGCCTCGTTGGAAAGCTCTTTGGCAGCCGCTCGCGTGGCCCCACAGCCCGTGGGGCTGCGGGCTTTGCGGCGGCCGTCAGCCTCGGCGTCACCGGCGCCTATGTGGCGCCGCCGAGCCAGCATGCGAAGCATTTTCCGGTAGGGCCGCGTCTCTGGCCACAGCTCCCACGCCCGAAGAGCCAGGAGGGAAAGCCGTGCCTCGTTGGAAAGCTCTTTGGCAGCCGCTCGCGTGGCCCCACAGCCCGTGGGGCTGCGGGCTTTCCGGCGGCCGTCAGCCTCGGCGCCACCAGCGCCCACCTGGCGCCGTCGCGCCAGCCCCCGAAGCATTTTCCGGTAGGGCCGCGGCTCTGGCCACAGCTCCCACGCCCAAAGAGCCAGGAGGGAAAGCCGTGCCTCGTTGGAAAGCTCTTTGGCAGCCGCTCGCGTGGCCCCACAACCCGTGTGGCTGCGGGCTTTGCGGCAGCCGTCAGCCTCGGCGCCATCAGCGCCCACCTGGCGCCGCCGCGCCAGCCCCAAAAGCATTTTCCGGTAGGGCCGCGGCTCTGGCCACAGCTCCCACGCCCGAAGAGCCAGGAGGGAAAGCCGTGCCTCGTTGGAAAGCTCTTTGGCAGCCGCTCGCGTGGCCCCACAGCCCGTGGGGCTTCGGGCTTTGCGGCGGCCGTCAGCCTCGGCGCCACCGGCGCCCACCTGGCGCCGCCGCACCAGCCCCCGAAGCATTTTCCGGTAGGGCCGCGGCTCTGGCCACAGCTCCCACGCCCGAAGAGCCAGGAGGGAAAGCCGTGCCTCGTTGGAAAGCTCTTTGGCAGCCGCTCGCGTGGCCCCACAGCCCGTGGGGCTGCGGGCTTTGCGGCGGCCGTCAGCCTCGGCGCCACCGGCGCCCACCTGGCGCCGCTGAGCCCGCCCCCGAAGCATTTTGCGGTAGGGCCGCGGCTCTGGCCACAGCTCCCACGCCCGAAGAGCCAGGAGGGAAAGCCGTGCCTCGTTGGAAAGCTCTTTGGCAGCCGCTCGCGTGGCCCCACAGCCCGTGGGGCTGCGGGCTTTGCGGCGGCCGTCAGCCTCGGCGCCACCGGCGCCCACCTGGCACCGCCGCGCCAGCCCCCGAAGCATTTTCCAGTAGGGCCGCGGCTCTGGCCACAGCTCCCACGCCCGAAGAGCCAGGACGGAAAGCCGTGCCTCGTTGGAAAGCTCTTTGGCAGCCGCTCGCGTGGCCCCACAGCCCGTGGGGCTGCGGGCTTTGCGGCGGCCGTCAGCCTCGGCGCCACCGGCGCCCAGGTGGCGCCGCCGCGCCAGCCCCCGAAGCATTTTCCGGTAGGGCCGCGTCTCTGGCCACAGCTCCCACGCCCGAAGAGCCAGGAGGGAAAGCCGTGCCTCCTTGGAAAGCTCTTTGGCAGCCGCTCGCGTGGCCCCACAGCCCGTGGGGCTGCGGGCTTTGCGGCGGCCATCAGCCTCGGCGCCACCGGCGCCCACCTGGCGCCGCTGCGCCAGCCCCCGAAGCATTTTCCGGTAGGGCCGCGGCTCTGGCCACAGCTCCCACGCCCGAAGAGCCAGGAGGGAAAGCCGTGCCTCGTTGGAAAGCTCTTTGGCAGCCGCTCGCGTGGCCCCACAGCCTGTGGGGCTGCGGGCTTTGCGGCGGCCGTCAGCCTCGGCGCCACCGGCGCCCACCTGGCACTGCCGCGCCAGCCCCGGAAGCTTTTTCCGGTAGTGCTGCGTCTCTGGCCACAGCTCCCACGCCCGAAGAGCCAGGAGGGAAAGCCGTGCCTCCTTGGAAAGCTCTTTGGCAGCCGCTCGCGTGGCCCCACAGCCCGTGGGGCTGCGGGCTTTGCGGCGGCCGTCAGCCTCGGCGCCACCGGCGCCCACCTTGCGCCGCCGCGCCAGCCCCCGAAGTATTTTCCGGTAGGGCCGCGGCTCTGGCCACAGCTCCCACACCCGAAGAGCCAGGAGGGAAAGCCGTGCCTCGTTGGAAAGCTCTTTGGCAGCCGCTCGCGTGGCCCCACAGCCCGTGGGGCTGCGGGCTTTGTGGCGGCCGTCAGCCTCGGCGCCACCGGCGCCCACCTGGCGCCGCCGCGCCAGCCCCCGAAGCATTTTCCGGTAGGGCCGCGGCTCTGGCCACCGCTCCCACGCCCGAAGAGCCAGGAGGGAAAGCCGTGCCTCGTTGGAAAGCTCTTTGGCAGCCGCTCGCGTGGCCCCACAGCCCGTGGGGCTGCGGGCTTTGCGGCGGCCGTCAGCCTCGGCGTCACCGGCGCCTATGTGGCGCCGCCGAGCCAGCATGCGAAGCATTTTCCGGTAGGGCCGCGTCTCTGGCCACAGCTCCCACGCCCGAAGAGCCAGGAGGGAAAGCCGTGCCTCGTTGGAAAGCTCTTTGGCAGCCGCTCGTGTGGCCCCACAGCCCGTGGGGCTGCGGGCTTTGCGGCGGCCGTCAGCCTCGGCACCACCGGCGCCCACCTGGCGCCGCCGCGCCAGCCCCCGAAGCATTTTCCGGTAGAGCCGCGGCTCTGGCCACAGCTCCCACGCCCGAAGAGCCAGGAGGGAAAGCCGTGCCTCGTTGGAAAGCTCTTTGGCAGCCGCTCGCGTGGCCCCACAGCCCGTGGGGCTGCGGGCTTTGCGGCGGCCGTCAGCCTCGGCGCCACCGGCGCCCACCTGGCGCCGACGCGCCAGCCCCCGAAGCATTTTCCGGTAGGGCCGCGGCTCTGGCCACAGCTCCCACGCCCGAAGAGCCAGGAGGGAAAGCCGTGCCTCGTTGGAAAGCTCTTTGGCAGCCGCTCGCGTGGCCCCACAGCCCGTGGGGCTGCGGGCTTTGCGGCGGCCGTCAGCCTCGGCGCCACCGGCGCCCACCTGGCGCCGCTGAGCCCGCCCCCGAAGCATTTTGCGGTAGGGCCGCGGCTCTGGCCACAGCTCCCACGCCCGAAGAGCCAGGAGGGAAAGCCGTGCCTCGTTGGAAAGCTCTTTGGCAGCCGCTCGCGTGGCCCCACAGCCCGTGGGGCTGCGGGCTTTGCGGCGGCCGTCAGCCTCGGCGCCACCGGCGCCCACCTGGCGCCGCCGCGCCAGCCCCCGAAGCATTTTCCAGTAGGGCCGCGGCTCTGGCCACAGCTCCCACGCCCGAAGAGCCAGGACGGAAAGCCGTGCCTCGTTGGAAAGCTCTTTGGCAGCCGCTCGCGTGGCCCCACAGCCCGTGGGGCTGCGGGCTTTGCGGCGGCCGTCAGCCTCGGCGCCACCGGCGCCCAGGTGGCGCCGCCGCGCCAGCCCCCGAAGCATTTTCCGGTAGGGCCGCGTCTCTGGCCACAGCTCCCACGCCCGAAGAGCCAGGAGGGAAAGCCGTGCCTCCTTGGAAAGCTCTTTGGCAGCCGCTCGCGTGGCCCCACAGCCCGTGGGGCTGCGGGCTTTGCGGCGGCCATCAGCCTCGGCGCCACCGGCGCCCACCTGGCGCCGCTGCGCCAGCCCCCGAAGCATTTTCCGGTAGGGCCGCGGCTCTGGCCACAGCTCCCACGCCCGAAGAGCCAGGAGGGAAAGCCGTGCCTCGTTGGAAAGCTCTTTGGCAGCCGCTCGCGTGGCCCCACAGCCTGTGGGGCTGCGGGCTTTGCGGCGGCCGTCAGCCTCGGCGCCACCGGCGCCCACCTGGCGCTGCCGCGCCAGCCCCGGAAGCTTTTTCCGGTAGTGCTGCGTCTCTGGCCACAGCTCCCACGCCCGAAGAGCCAGGAGGGAAAGCCGTGCCTCCTTGGAAAGCTCTTTGGCAGCCGCTCGCGTGGCCCCACAGCCCGTGGGGCTGCGGGCTTTGCGGCGGCCGTCAGCCTCGGCGCCACCGGCGCCCACCTTGCGCCGCCGCGCCAGCCCCCGAAGTATTTTCCGGTAGGGCCGCGGCTCTGGCCACAGCTCCCACACCCGAAGAGCCAGGAGGGAAAGCCGTGCCTCGTTGGAAAGCTCTTTGGCAGCCGCTCGCGTGGCCCCACAGCCCGTGGGGCTGCGGGCTTTGTGGCGGCCGTCAGCCTCGGCGCCACCGGCGCCCACCTGGCGCCGCCGCGCCAGCCCCCGAAGCATTTTCCGGTAGGGCCGCGGCTCTGGCCACCGCTCCCACGCCCGAAGAGCCAGGAGGGAAAGCCGTGCCTCGTTGGAAAGCTCTTTGGCAGCCGCTCGCGTGGCCCCACAGCCCGTGGGGCTGCGGGCTTTGCGGCGGCCGTCAGCCTCGGCGTCACCGGCGCCTATGTGGCGCCGCCGAGCCAGCATGCGAAGCATTTTCCGGTAGGGCCGCGTCTCTGGCCACAGCTCCCACGCCCGAAGAGCCAGGAGGGAAAGCCGTGCCTCGTTGGAAAGCTCTTTGGCAGCCGCTCGCGTGGCCCCACAGCCCGTGGGGCTGCGGGCTTTCCGGCGGCCGTCAGCCTCGGCGCCACCAGCGCCCACCTGGCGCCGTCGCGCCAGCCCCCGAAGCATTTTCCGGTAGGGCCGCGGCTCTGGCCACAGCTCCCACGCCCAAAGAGCCAGGAGGGAAAGCCGTGCCTCGTTGGAAAGCTCTTTGGCAGCCGCTCGCGTGGCCCCACAACCCGTGTGGCTGCGGGCTTTGCGGCAGCCGTCAGCCTCGGCGCCATCAGCGCCCACCTGGCGCCGCCGCGCCAGCCCCCGAAGCATTTTCCGGTAGGGCCGCGGCTCTGGCCACAGCTCCCACGCCCGAAGAGCCAGGAGGGAAAGCCGTGCCTCGTTGGAAAGCTCTTTGGCAGCCGCTCGCGTGGCCCCACAGCCCGTGGGGCTTCGGGCTTTGCGGCGGCCGTCAGCCTCGGCGCCACCGGCGCCCACCTGGCGCCGCCGCACCAGCCCCCGAAGCATTTTCCGGTAGGGCCGCGGCTCTGGCCACAGCTCCCACGCCCGAAGAGCCAGGAGGGAAAGCCGTGCCTCGTTGGAAAGCTCTTTGGCAGCCGCTCGCGTGGCCCCACAGCCCGTGGGGCTGCGGGCTTTGCGGCGGCCGTCAGCCTCGGCGCCACCGGCGCCCACCTGGCGCCGCTGAGCCCGCCCCCGAAGCATTTTGCGGTAGGGCCGCGGCTCTGGCCACAGCTCCCACGCCCGAAGAGCCAGGAGGGAAAGCCGTGCCTCGTTGGAAAGCTCTTTGGCAGCCGCTCGCGTGGCCCCACAGCCCGTGGGGCTGCGGGCTTTGCGGCGGCCGTCAGCCTCGGCGCCACCGGCGCCCACCTGGCGCCGCCGCGCCAGCCCCCGAAGCATTTTCCAGTAGGGCCGCGGCTCTGGCCACAGCTCCCACGCCCGAAGAGCCAGGACGGAAAGCCGTGCCTCGTTGGAAAGCTCTTTGGCAGCCGCTCGCGTGGCCCCACAGCCCGTGGGGCTGCGGGCTTTGCGGCGGCCGTCAGCCTCGGCGCCACCGGCGCCCAGGTGGCGCCGCCGCGCCAGCCCCCGAAGCATTTTCCGGTAGGGCCGCGTCTCTGGCCACAGCTCCCACGCCCGAAGAGCCAGGAGGGAAAGCCGTGCCTCCTTGGAAAGCTCTTTGGCAGCCGCTCGCGTGGCCCCACAGCCCGTGGGGCTGCGGGCTTTGCGGCGGCCATCAGCCTCGGCGCCACCGGCGCCCACCTGGCGCCGCTGCGCCAGCCCCCGAAGCATTTTCCGGTAGGGCCGCGGCTCTGGCCACAGCTCCCACGCCCGAAGAGCCAGGAGGGAAAGCCGTGCCTCGTTGGAAAGCTCTTTGGCAGCCGCTCGCGTGGCCCCACAGCCTGTGGGGCTGCGGGCTTTGCGGCGGCCGTCAGCCTCGGCGCCACCGGCGCCCACCTGGCGCTGCCGCGCCAGCCCCGGAAGCTTTTTCCGGTAGTGCTGCGTCTCTGGCCACAGCTCCCACGCCCGAAGAGCCAGGAGGGAAAGCCGTGCCTCCTTGGAAAGCTCTTTGGCAGCCGCTCGCGTGGCCCCACAGCCCGTGGGGCTGCGGGCTTTGCGGCGGCCGTCAGCCTCGGCGCCACCGGCGCCCACCTGGCGCCGCCGCGCCAGCCCCCGAAGCATTTTCCGGTAGGGCCGCGGCTCTGGCCACAGCTCCCACGCCCGAAGAGCCAGGAGGGAAAGCCGTGCCTCGTTGGAAAGCTCTTTGGCAGCCGCTCGCGTGGCCCCACAGCCCGTGGGGCTGCGGGCTTTGCGGCGGCCGTCAGACTCGGCGCCACCGGCGCCCAGGTGGCGCCGCCGTGCCAGCCCCCGAAGCATTTTCCAGTAGAGCCGCGGCTCTGGCCACAGCTCCCACGCCCGAAGAGCCAGGAGGGAAAGCCGTGCCTCGTTGGAAAGCTCTTTGGCAGCCGCTCGCGTGGCCCCACAGCCCGTGGGGCTGCGGGCTTTCCGGCGGCCGTCAGCCTCGGTGCCACCGGCGCCCACGTGGCGCCGCCGCGCCAGCCCCCGAAGCATTTTCCGGTAGGGCCGCGGCTCTGGCCACAGCTCCCACGCCCGAAGAGCCAGGAGGGAAAGCCGTGCCTCGTTGGAAAGCTCTTTGGCAGCCGCTCGCGTGGCCCCACAGCCCGTGGGGCTGCGGGCTTTCCAGCGGCCGTCAGCCTCGGTGCCACCGGCGCCCACGTGGCGCCGCCGCGCCAAGCTGCGAAGCATTTTCCGGTAGGGCCGCGTCTCTGGCCACAGCTCCTACGCCCGAAGAGCCAGGAGGGAAAGCCGTGCCTCGTTGGAAAGCTCTTTGGCAGCCGCTCGCGTGGCCCCACAGCCCGTGGGGCTGCGGGCTTTGCGGCGGCCGTCAGCCTCGGCGTCACCGGCGCCCACCTGGCGCCGCCGAGCCAGCCCCCGAAGCATTTTCCGGTATGGCCGTGGCTCTGGCCACAGCTCCCACGCCCGAAGAGCCAGGAGGGAAAGCCGTGCCTCGTTGGAAAGCTCTTTGGCAGCCGCTCGCGTGGCCCCACAGCCCGTGGGGCTGCGGGCTTTGCGGCGGCCGTCAGCCTCGGCGCCACCGGCGCCCACCTGGCGCCGCCACGACAGACCCAAAAGCATTTTCCGGTATGTCCGCGGCTCTGGCCACAGCTCCCACGCCCGAAGAGCCAGGACGGAAAGCCGTGCCTCGTTGGAAAGCTCTTTGGCAGCCGCTCGCGTGGCCCCACAGCCCGTGGGGCTGCGGGCTTTGCGGCGGCCGTCAGCCTCGGCGCCACCGGCGCCCAGGTGGCGCCGCCGCGCCAGCCCCCGAAGCATTTTCCGGTAGGGCCGCGTCTCTGGCCACAGCTCCCACGCCCGAAGAGCCAGGAGGGAAAGCCGTGCCTCCTTGGAAAGCTCTTTGGCAGCCGCTCGCGTGGCCCCACAGCCCCTGAGGCTGCGGGCTTTGCGGCGGCCGTCAGCCTCGGTGCCACCGGCGCCCACCTGGCGCCGCCGAGCCAGCCCCCGAAGCATTTTCCGGTAGGGCCGCGTCTCTGGCCACAGCTCCCACGCCCGAAGAGCCAGGAGGGAAAGCCGTGCCTCGTTGGAAAGCTCTTTGGCAGCCGCTCGCGTGGCCCCACAGCCCGTGGGGCTGCGGGCTTTGCGGCGGCCATCAGCCTCAGCGCCACCGGCGCCCACCTGGCGCCGCCGCGCCATCCTGCGAAGCATTTTCCGGTAGGGCCGCGTCTCTGGCCACAGCTCCCACGCCCGAAGAGCCAGGAGGGAAAGCCGTGCCTCGTTGGAAAGCTCTTTGGCAGCCGCTCGTGTGGCCCCACAGCCCGTGGGGCTGCGGGCTTTGCGGTGGCCGTCAGCCTCGGCGCCACCGGCGCCCACCTGGCGCCGCCGCGCCAGCCTGAGAAGCATTTTCCAGTAGGGCCGCGTCTCTGGCCACAGCTCCCACGCCCGAAGAGCCAGGAGGGAAAGCCGTGCCTCGTTGGAAAGCTCTTTGGCAGCCGCTCGCGTGGCCCCACAGCCCGTGGGGCTGCGGGCTTTGCGGCGGCCGTCAGCCTCGGCGCCACCGGCGCCCACCTGGCGGTGCCGCGCCAGCCCCGGAAGCATTTTCCGGTAGTGCCGCGTCTCTGGCCACAGCTCCCACGCCCGAAGAGCCAGGAGGGAAAGCCGTGCCTCGTTGGAAAGCTCTTTGGCAGCCGCTCGCGTGGCCCCACACCCCGTGGGGCTGCAGGCTTTCCGGCGGCCGTCAGCCTCGGCGCCACCGGCGCCCACCTGGCGCCGCCGCGCCAGCCCCCGAAGCATTTTCCGGTAGGGCCGCGGCTCTGGCCACAGCTCCCACGCCCGAAGAGCCAGGAGGGAAAGCCGTGCCTCGTTGGAAAGCTCTTTGGCAGCCGCTCGCGTGGCCCCACAGCCCGTGGGGCTGCGGGCTTTGCGGCGGCCGTCAGACTCGGCGCCACCGGCGCCCAGGTGGCGCCGCCGTGCCAGCCCCCGAAGCATTTTCCAGTAGGGCCGCGGCTCTGGCCACAGCTCCCACGCCCGAAGAGCCAGGAGGGAAAGCCGTGCCTCGTTGGAAAGCTCTTTGGCAGCCGCTCGCGTGGCCCCACAGCCCGTGGGGCTGCGGGCTTTCCGGCGGCCGTCAGCCTCGGTGCCACCGGCGCCCACGTGGCGCCGCCGCGCCAGCCCCCGAAGCATTTTCCGGTAGGGCCGCGGCTCTGGCCACAGCTCCCACGCCCGAAGAGCCAGGAGGGAAAGCCGTGCCTCGTTGGAAAGCTCTTTGGCAGCCGCTCGCGTGGCCCCACAGCCCGTGGGGCTGCGGGCTTTCCAGCGGCCGTCAGCCTCGGTGCCACCGGCGCCCACCTGGCGCCGCCGCGCCAAGCTGCGAAGCATTTTCCGGTAGGGCCGCGTCTCTGGCCACAGCTCCTACGCCCGAAGAGCCAGGAGGGAAAGCCGTGCCTCGTTGGAAAGCTCTTTGGCAGCCGCTCGCGTGGCCCCACAGCCCGTGGGGCTGCGGGCTTTGCGGCGGCCGTCAGCCTCGGCGTCACCGGCGCCCACCTGGCGCCGCCGAGCCAGCCTGCGAAGCATTTTCCGGTATGGCCGCGGCTCTGGCCACAGCTCCCACGCCCGAAGAGCCAGGAGGGAAAGCCGTGCCTCCTTGGAAAGCTCTTTGGCAGCCGCTCGCGTGGCCCCACAGCCCGTGGGGCTGCGGGCTTTGCGGCGGCCGTCAGCCTCGGCGCCACCGGCGCCCACCTGGCGCCGCCACGACAGACCCAAAAGCATTTTCCGGTATGTCCGCGGCTCTGGCCACAGCTCCCACGCCCGAAGAGCCAGGACGGAAAGCCGTGCCTCGTTGGAAAGCTCTTTGGCAGCCGCTCGCGTGGCCCCACAGCCCGTGGGGCTGCGGGCTTTGCGGCGGCCGTCAGCCTCGGCGCCACCGGCGCCCAGGTGGCGCCGCCGCGCCAGCCCCCGAAGCATTTTCCGGTAGGGCCGCGTCTCTGGCCACAGCTCCCACGCCCGAAGAGCCAGGAGGGAAAGCCGTGCCTCCTTGGAAAGCTCTTTGGCAGCCGCTCGCGTGGCCCCACAGCCCCTGAGGCTGCGGGCTTTGCGGCGGCCATCAGCCTCGGCGCCACCGGCGCCCACCTGGCGCCGCCGAGCCAGCCCCCGAAGCATTTTCCGGTAGGGCCGCGTCTCTGGCCACAGCTCCCACGCCCGAAGAGCCAGGAGGGAAAGCCATGCCTCGTTGGAAAGCTCTTTGGCAGCCGCTCGCGTGGCCCCACAGCCCGTGGGGCTGCGGGCTTTGCGGCGGCCATCAGCCTCAGCGCCACCGGCGCCCACCTGGCGCCGCCGCGCCAGCCTGCGAAGCATTTTCCGGTAGGGCCGCGTCTCTGGCCACAGCTCCCACGCCCGAAGAGCCAGGAGGGAAAGCCGTGCCTCGTTGGAAAGCTCTTTGGCAGCCGCTCATGTGGCCCCACAGCCCGTGGGGCTGCGGGCTTTGCGGCGGCCGTCAGCCTCGGCGCCACCGGCGCCCACCTGGCGCCGCCGCGCCAGCCCCCGAAGCATTTTCCGGTAGGGCCGCGTCTCTGGCCACAGCTCCCACGCCCGAAGAGCCAGGAGGGAAAGCCGTGCCTCGTTGGAAAGCTCTTTGGCAGCCGCTCGCGTGGCCCCACACCCCGTGGGGCTGCAGGCTTTCCGGCGGCCGTCAGCCTCGGTGCCACCGGCGCCCACCTGGCGCCGCCGCGCCAAGCTGCGAAGCATTTTCCGGTAGGGCCGCGTCTCTGGCCACAGCTCCTACGCCCGAAGAGCCAGGAGGGAAAGCCGTGCCTCGTTGGAAAGCTCTTTGGCAGCCGCTCGCGTGGCCCCACAGCCCGTGGGGCTGCGGGCTTTGCGGCGGCCGTCAGCCTCGGCGTCACCGGCGCCCACCTGGCGCCGCCGAGCCAGCCTGCGAAGCATTTTCCGGTATGGCCGCGGCTCTGGCCACAGCTCCCACGCCCGAAGAGCCAGGAGGGAAAGCCGTGCCTCCTTGGAAAGCTCTTTGGCAGCCGCTCGCGTGGCCCCACAGCCCGTGGGGCTGCGGGCTTTGCGGCGGCCGTCAGCCTCGGCGCCACCGGCGCCCACCTGGCGCCGCCACGACAGACCCAAAAGCATTTTCCGGTATGTCCGCGGCTCTGGCCACAGCTCCCACGCCCGAAGAGCCAGGACGGAAAGCCGTGCCTCGTTGGAAAGCTCTTTGGCAGCCGCTCGCGTGGCCCCACAGCCCGTGGGGCTGCGGGCTTTGCGGCGGCCGTCAGCCTCGGCGCCACCGGCGCCCAGGTGGCGCCGCCGCGCCAGCCCCCGAAGCATTTTCCGGTAGGGCCGCGTCTCTGGCCACAGCTCCCACGCCCGAAGAGCCAGGAGGGAAAGCCGTGCCTCCTTGGAAAGCTCTTTGGCAGCCGCTCGCGTGGCCCCACAGCCCCTGAGGCTGCGGGCTTTGCGGCGGCCATCAGCCTCGGCGCCACCGGCGCCCACCTGGCGCCGCCGAGCCAGCCCCCGAAGCATTTTCCGGTAGGGCCGCGTCTCTGGCCACAGCTCCCACGCCCGAAGAGCCAGGAGGGAAAGCCGTGCCTCGTTGGAAAGCTCTTTGGCAGCCGCTCGCGTGGCCCCACAGCCCGTGGGGCTGCGGGCTTTGCGGCGGCCATCAGCCTCAGCGCCACCGGCGCCCACCTGGCGCCGCCGCGCCAGCCTGCGAAGCATTTTCCGGTAGGGCCGCGTCTCTGGCCACAGCTCCCACGCCCGAAGAGCCAGGAGGGAAAGCCGTGCCTCGTTGGAAAGCTCTTTGGCAGCCGCTCGTGTGGCCCCACAGCCCGTGGGGCTGCGGGCTTTGCGGCGGCCGTCAGCCTCGGCGCCACCGGCGCCCACCTGGCGCCGCCGCGCCAGCCCCCGAAGCATTTTCCGGTAGGGCCGCGTCTCTGGCCACAGCTCCCACGCCCGAAGAGCCAGGAGGGAAAGCCGTGCCTCGTTGGAAAGCTCTTTGGCAGCCGCTCGCGTGGCCCCACAGCCCGTGGGGCTGCGGGCTTTGCGGCGGCCGTCAGCCTCGGCGCCACCGGCGCCCACCTGGCGGTGCCGCGCCAGCCCCGGAAGCATTTTCCGGTAGTGCCGCGTCTCTGGCCACAGCTCCCACGCCCGAAGAGCCAGGAGGGAAAGCCGTGCCTCGTTGGAAAGCTCTTTGGCAGCCGCTCGCGTGGCCCCACAGCCCGTGGGGCTGCAGGCTTTGCGGCGGCCGTCAGCCTCGGCGCCACCGGCGCCTATGTGGCGCCGCCGTGCCAGCCCCCGAAGCATTTTCCGGTAGGTCCGCGGCTCTGGCCACAGCTCCCACGCCCGAAGAGCCAGGAGGGAAAGCCGTGCCTCGTTGGAAAGCTCTTTGGCAGCCGCTCGCGTGGCCCCACAGCCCGTGGGGCTGCGGGCTTTGCGGCGGCCGTCAGCCTCGGCGCCACCGGCGCCCACCTGGCGCCGCCACGACAGCCCCAAAAGCATTTTCCGGTAGGGCCGCGTCTCTGGCCACAGCTCCCATGCCCGAAGAGCCAGGAGGGAAAGCCGTGCCTCGTTGGAAAGCTCTTTGGCAGCCGCTCGCGTGGCCCCACAGCCCGTGGGGCTGCGGGCTTTGCGGTGGCCGTCAGCCTCGGCGCCACCGGCGCCTATGTGGCGCCGCCGCGCCAGCCCCCGAAGCATTTTCCGGTAGGGCCGCGGCTCTGGCCACAGCTCCCACGCCCGAAGAGCCAGGAGGGAAAGCCGTGCCTCATTGGAAAGCTCTTTGGCAGCCACTCGCGTGGCCCCACAGCCCGTGGGGCTGCGGGCTTTGCGGCGGCCGTCAGCCTCGGCGCCACCGGCGCCCACCTGGCGCCGCCACGACAGACCCAAAAGCATTTTCCGGTAGGGCCGCGGCTCTGGCCACAGCTCCCACGCCCGAAGAGCCAGGACGGAAAGCCGTGCCTCGTTGGAAAGCTCTTTGGCAGCCGCTCGCGTGGCCCCACAGCCCGTGGGGCTGCGGGCTTTGCGGCGGCCGTCAGCCTCGGCGCCACCGGCGCCCAGGTGGCGCCGCCGCGCCAGCCCCCGAAGCATTTTCCGGTAGGGCCGCGTCTCTGGCCACAGCTCCCACGCCCGAAGAGCCAGGAGGGAAAGCCGTGCCTCCTTGGAAAGCTCTTTGGCAGCCGCTCGCGTGGCCCCACAGCCCGTGAGGCTGCGGGCTTTGCGGCGGCCGTCAGCCTCGGCGCCACCGGCGCCCACCTGGCGCCGCCGAGCCAGCCCCCGAAGCATTTTCCGGTAGGGCCGCGGCTCTGGCCACAGCTCCCACGCCCGAAGAGCCAGGAGGGAAAGCCGTGCCTCGTTGGAAAGCTCTTTGGCAGCCGCTCGCGTGGCCCCACAGCCCGTGGGGCTGCGGGCTTTGCGGCGGCCGTCAGCCTCAGCGCCACCGGCGCCTATGTGGCGCCGCCGCGCCAGCCCCCGAAGCATTTTCCGGTAGGGCCGCGTCTCTGGCCACAGCTCCCACGCCCGAAGAGCCAGGACGGAAAGCCGTGCCTCGTTGGAAAGCTCTTTGGCAGCCGCTCGTGTGGCCCCACAGCCCGTGGGGCTGCGGGCTTTGCGGCGGCCGTCAGCCTCGGCGCCACCGGCGCCCACCTGGCGCCGCCGCGCCAGCCCCCGAAGCATTTTCCGGTAGGGCCGCGGCTCTGGCCACAGCTCCCACGCCCGAAGAGCCAGGAGGGAAAGCCGTGCCTCGTTGGAAAGCTCTTTGGCAGCCGCTCGCGTGGCCCCACAGCCCGTGGGGCTGCGGGCTTTGCGGCGGCCGTCAGCCTCGGTGCCACCGGCGCCCACCTGGCGGTGCCGCGCCAGCCCCGGAAGCATTTTCCGGTAGTGCCGCGTCTCTGGCCACAGCTCCCACGCCCGAAGAGCCAGGAGGGAAAGCCGTGCCTCGTTGGAAAGCTCTTTGGCAGCCGCTCGCGTGGCCCCACACCCCGTGGGGCTGCAGGCTTTCCGGCGGCCGTCAGCCTCGGCGCCACCGGCGCCTATGTGGCGCCGCCGTGCCAGCCCCCGAAGCATTTTCCGGTAGGTCCGCGGCTCTGGCCACAGCTCCCACGCCCGAAGAGCCAGGAGGGAAAGCCGTGCCTCGTTGGAAAGCTCTTTGGCAGCCGCTCGCGTGGCCCCACAGCCCGTGGGGCTGCGGGCTTTGCGGCGGCCATCAGCCATGGCACCACCGGCGCCCACGTGGCGCCGCCGCGCCAGCCCCCGAAGCATTTTCCGGTAGGGCCGCGTCTCTGGCCACAGCTCCCACGCCCGAAGAGCCAGGATGGAAAGCCGTGCCTCCTTGGAAAGCTCTTTGGCAGCCGCTCGCGTGGCCCCACAGCCCCTGAGGCTGCGGGCTTTGCGGCGGCCATCAGCCTCGGCGCCACCGGCGCCCACCTGGCGCCGCCGAGCCAGCCCCCGAAGCATTTTCCGGTAGGGCCGCGTCTCTGGCCACAGCTCCCACGCCCGAAGAGCCAGGAGGGAAAGCCGTGCCTCGTTGGAAAGCTCTTTGGCAGCCGCTCGCGTGGCCCCACAGCCCGTGGGGCTGCGGGCTTTGCGGCGGCCATCAGCCTCAGCGCCACCGGCGCCCACCTGGCGCCGCCGCGCCAGCCTGCGAAGCATTTTCCGGTAGGGCCGCGTCTCTGGCCACAGCTCCCACGCCCGAAGAGCCAGGAGGGAAAGCCGTGCCTCGTTGGAAAGCTCTTTGGCAGCCGCTCGTGTGGCCCCACAGCCCGTGGGGCTGCGGGCTTTGCGGCGGCCGTCAGCCTCGGCGCCACCGGCGCCCACCTGGCGCCGCCGCGCCAGCCCCCGAAGCATTTTCCGGTAGGGCCGCGTCTCTGGCCACAGCTCCCACGCCCGAAGAGCCAGGAGGGAAAGCCGTGCCTCGTTGGAAAGCTCTTTGGCAGCCGCTCGCGTGGCCCCACAGCCCGTGGGGCTGCGGGCTTTGCGGCGGCCGTCAGCCTCGGCGCCACCGGCGCCCACCTGGCGGTGCCGCGCCAGCCCCGGAAGCATTTTCCGGTAGTGCCGCGTCTCTGGCCACAGCTCCCACGCCCGAAGAGCCAGGAGGGAAAGCCGTGCCTCGTTGGAAAGCTCTTTGGCAGCCGCTCGCGTGGCCCCACACCCCGTGGGGCTGCAGGCTTTCCGGCGGCCGTCAGCCTCGGTGCCACCGGCGCCCACCTGTCGCCGCCGCGCCAAGCTGCGAAGCATTTTCCGGTAGGGCCGCGTCTCTGGCCACAGCTCCTACGCCCGAAGAGCCAGGAGGGAAAGCCGTGCCTCGTTGGAAAGCTCTTTGGCAGCCGCTCGCGTGGCCCCACAGCCCGTGGGGCTGCGGGCTTTGCGGCGGCCGTCAGCCTCGGCGTCACCGGCGCCCACCTGGCGCCGCCGAGCCAGCCTGCGAAGCATTTTCCGGTATGGCCGCGGCTCTGGCCACAGCTCCCACGCCCGAAGAGCCAGGAGGGAAAGCCGTGCCTCCTTGGAAAGCTCTTTGGCAGCCGCTCGCGTGGCCCCACAGCCCGTGGGGCTGCGGGCTTTGCGGCGGCCGTCAGCCTCGGCGCCACCGGCGCCCACCTGGCGCCGCCACGACAGACCCAAAAGCATTTTCCGGTATGTCCGCGGCTCTGGCCACAGCTCCCACGCCCGAAGAGCCAGGACGGAAAGCCGTGCCTCGTTGGAAAGCTCTTTGGCAGCCGCTCGCGTGGCCCCACAGCCCGTGGGGCTGCGGGCTTTGCGGCGGCCGTCAGCCTCGGCGCCACCGGCGCCCAGGTGGCGCCGCCGCGCCAGCCCCCGAAGCATTTTCCGGTAGGGCCGCGTCTCTGGCCACAGCTCCCACGCCCGAAGAGCCAGGAGGGAAAGCCGTGCCTCCTTGGAAAGCTCTTTGGCAGCCGCTCGCGTGGCCCCACAGCCCCTGAGGCTGCGGGCTTTGCGGCGGCCGTCAGCCTCGGCGCCACCGGCGCCCACCTGGCGCCGCCGAGCCAGCCCCCGAAGCATTTTCCGGTAGGGCCGCGTCTCTGGCCACAGCTCCCACGCCCGAAGAGCCAGGAGGGAAAGCCGTGCCTCGTTGGAAAGCTCTTTGGCAGCCGCTCGCGTGGCCCCACAGCCCGTGGGGCTGCGGGCTTTGCGGCGGCCATCAGCCTCAGCGCCACCGGCGCCCACCTGGCGCCGCCGCGCCAGCCTGCGAAGCATTTTCCGGTAGGGCCGCGTCTCTGGCCACAGCTCCCACGCCCGAAGAGCCAGGAGGGAAAGCCGTGCCTCGTTGGAAAGCTCTTTGGCAGCCGCTCGTGTGGCCCCACAGCCCGTGGGGCTGCGGGCTTTGCGGCGGCCGTCAGCCTCGGTGCCACCGGCGCCCACCTGGCGCCGCCGCGCCAGCCCCCGAAGCATTTTCCGGTAGGGCCGCGTCTCTGGCCACAGCTCCCACGCCCGAAGAGCCAGGAGGGAAAGCCGTGCCTCGTTGGAAAGCTCTTTGGCAGCCGCTCGCGTGGCCCCACAGCCCGTGGGGCTGCGGGCTTTGCGGCGGCCGTCAGCCTCGGCGCCACCGGCGCCCACCTGGCGGTGCCGCGCCAGCCCCGGAAGCATTTTCCGGTAGTGCCGCGTCTCTGGCCACAGCTCCCACGCCCGAAGAGCCAGGAGGGAAAGCCGTGCCTCGTTGGAAAGCTCTTTGGCAGCCGCTCGCGTGGCCCCACACCCCGTGGGGCTGCAGGCTTTCCGGCGGCCGTCAGCCTCGGCGCCACCGGCGCCTATGTGGCGCCGCCGTGCCAGCCCCCGAAGCATTTTCCGGTAGGTCCGCGGCTCTGGCCACAGCTCCCACGCCCGAAGAGCCAGGAGGGAAAGCCGTGCCTCGTTGGAAAGCTCTTTGGCAGCCGCTCGCGTGGCCCCACAGCCCGTGGGGCTGCGGGCTTTGCGGCGGCCATCAGCCATGGCACCACCGGCGCCCACGTGGCGCCGCCGCGCCAGCCCCCGAAGCATTTTCCGGTAGGGCCGCGGCTCTGGCCACAGCTCCCACGCCCGAAGAGCCAGGACGGAAAGCCGTGCCTCATTGGAAAGCCCTTTGGCAGCCGCTCGCGTGGCCCCACAGCCCGTGGGGCTGCGGGCTTTGCGGCGGCCGTCAGCCTCGGCGCCACCGGCGCCCACCTGGCGCCGCCGCGATAGCCTGCGAAGCATTTTCCGGTAGGGCCGCGTCTCTGGCCAAAGCTCCCACACCCGAAGAGCGAGGAGGGAAAGCCATGCCTCGTTGGAAAGCTCTTTGGCAGCCGCTCGCGTGGCCCCACAGCCCGTGGGGCTGCGGGCTTTGCGGCGGCCGTCAGCCTCGGCGCCACCGGCGCCCACCTGGCGCCGCCACGACAGCCCCAAAAGCATTTTCCGGTAGGGCCGCGTCTCTGGCCACAGCTCCCATGCCCGAAGAGCCAGGAGGGAAAGCCGTGCCTCGTTGGAAAGCTCTTTGGCAGCCGCTCGCGTGGCCCCACAGCCCGTGGGGCTGCGGGCTTTGCGGTGGCTGTCAGCCTCGGCGCCACCGGCGCCTATGTGGCGCCGCCGCGCCAGCCCCCGAAGCATTTTCCGGTAGGGCCGCGGCTCTGGCCACAGCTCCCACGCCCGAAGAGCCAGGAGGGAAAGCCGTGCCTCATTGGAAAGCTCTTTGGCAGCCACTCGCGTGGCCCCACAGCCCGTGGGGCTGCGGGCTTTGCGGCGGCCGTCAGCCTCGGCGCCACCGGCGCCCACCTGGCGCCGCCACGACAGACCCAAAAGCATTTTCCGGTAGGGCCGCGTCTCTGGCCACAGCTCCCACGCCCGAAGAGCCAGGACGGAAAGCCGTGCCTCGTTGGAAAGCTCTTTGGCAGCCGCTCGCGTGGCCCCACAGCCCGTGGGGCTGCGGGCTTTGCGGCGGCCGTCAGCCTCGGCGCCACCGGCGCCCAGGTGGCGCCGCCGCGCCAGCCCCCGAAGCATTTTCCGGTAGGGCCGCGTCTCTGGCCACAGCTCCCACGCCCGAAGAGCCAGGAGGGAAAGCCGTGCCTCCTTGGAAAGCTCTTTGGCAGCCGCTCGCGTGGCCCCACAGCCCGTGAGGCTGCGGGCTTTGCGGCGGCCGTCAGCCTCGGCGCCACCGGCGCCCACCTGGCGCCGCCGAGCCAGCCCCCGAAGCATTTTCCGGTAGGGCCGCGTCTCTGGCCACAGCTCCCACGCCCGAAGAGCCAGGAGGGAAAGCCGTGCCTCCTTGGAAAGCTCTTTGGCAGCCGCTCGCGTGGCCCCACAGCCCGTGGGGCTGCGGGCTTTGCGGCGGCCGTCAGCCTCAGCGCCACCGGCGCCCACGTGGCGCCGCCGAGCCAGCCCCCGAAGCATTTTCCGGTAGGGCCGCGTCTCTGGCCACAGCTCCCACGCCCGAAGAGCCAGGACGGAAAGCCGTGCCTCGTTGGAAAGCTCTTTGGCAGCCGCTCGTGTGGCCCCACAGCCCGTGGGGCTGCGGGCTTTGCGGCGGCCGTCAGCCTCGGCGCCACCGGCGCCCACCTGGCGCCGCCGCGCCAGCCCCCGAAGCATTTTCCGGTAGGGCCGCGGCTCTGGCCACAGCTCCCACGCCCGAAGAGCCAGGAGGGAAAGCCGTGCCTCGTTGGAAAGCTCTTTGGCAGCCGCTCGCGTGGCCCCACAGCCCGTGGGGCTGCGGGCTTTGCGGCGGCCGTCAGCCTCGGTGCCACCGGCGCCCACCTGGCGGTGCCGCGCCAGCCCCGGAAGCATTTTCCGGTAGTGCCGCGTCTCTGGCCACAGCTCCCACGCCCGAAGAGCCAGGAGGGAAAGCCGTGCCTCGTTGGAAAGCTCTTTGGCAGCCGCTCGCGTGGCCCCACAGCCCGTGGGGCTGCGGGCTTTGCGGCGGCCGTCAGCCTCGGCGCCACCGGCGCCTATGTGGCGCCGCCGTGCCAGCCCCCGAAGCATTTTCCGGTAGGTCCGCGGCTCTGGCCACAGCTCCCACGCCCGAAGAGCCAAGAGGGAAAGCCGTGCCTCGTTGGAAAGCTCTTTGGCAGCCGCTCGCGTGGCCCCACAGCCCGTGGGGCTGCGGGCTTTGCGGCGGCCATCAGCCATGGCACCACCGGCGCCCACGTGGCGCCGCCGCGCCAGCCCCCGAAGCATTTTCCGGTAGGGCCGCGTCTCTGGCCACAGCTCCCACGCCCGAAGAGCCAGGAGGGAAAGCCGTGCCTCGTTGGAAAGCTCTTTGGCAGCCGCTCGCGTGGCCCCACAGCCCGTGGGGCTGCGGGCTTTGCGGCGGCCGTCAGCCTCGGCGCCACCGGCGCCCACCTGGCGCCGCCGCGCCAGCCTGCGAAGCATTTTCCGGTAGGGCCTGATCTCTGGCCACCGCTCCCACGCCCAAAGAGCCAGGAGGGAAAGCCGTGCCTCATTGGAAAGCCCTTTGGCAGCCGCTCGCGTGGCCCCACAGCCCGTGGGGCTGCGGGCTTTGCGGCGGCCGTCAGACTCGGCGCCACCGGCGCCCACCTGGCGCCGCCGCGATAGCCTGCGAAGCATTTTCCGGTAGGGCCGCGTCTCTGGCCAAAGCTCCCACACCCGAAGAGCGAGGAGGGAAAGCCATGCCTCGTTGGAAAGCTCTTTGGCAGCCGCTCGCGTGGCCCCACAGCCCGTGGGGCTGCGGGCTTTGCGGCGGCCGTCAGCCTCGGCGCCACCGGCGCCCACCTGGCGCCGCCACGACAGCCCCAAAAGCATTTTCCGGTAGGGCCGCGTCTCTGGCCACAGCTCCCACGCCCGAAGAGCCAGGAGGGAAAGCCGTGCCTCGTTGGAAAGCTCTTTGGCAGCCGCTCGCGTGGCCCCACAGCCCGTGGGGCTGCGGGCTTTGCGGTGGCCGTCAGCCTCGGCGCCACCGGCGCCTATGTGGCGCCGCCGCGCCAGCCCCCGAAGCATTTTCCGGTAGGGCCGCGGCTCTGGCCACAGCTCCCACGCCCGAAGAGCCAGGAGGGAAAGCCGTGCCTCGTTGGAAAGCTCTTTGGCAGCCGCTCGCGTGGCCCCACACCACGTGGGGCTGCGGGCTTTCCGGCGGCCGTCAGCCTCGGTGCCACCGGTGTCCACGTGGCGCCGCCGCGCCAGCCTGCGAAGCATTTTCCGGTAGGGCCGCGTCTCTGGCCACAGCTCCTACGCCCGAAGAGCCAGGACGGAAAGCCGTGCCTCGTTGGAAAGCTCTTTGGCAGCCGCTCGCGTGGCCCCACAGCCCGTGGGGCTGCGGGCTTTGCGGCGGCCGTCAGCCTCGGCGCCACCGGCGCCCACCTGGCGCCGCCACAACAGACCCAAAAGCATTTTCCGGTAGGTCCGCGGCTCTGGCCACAGCTCCCACGCCCGAAGAGCCAGGACGGAAAGCCGTGCCTCGTTGGAAAGCTCTTTGGCAGCCGCTCGCGTGGCCCCACAGCCCGTGGGGCTGCGGGCTTTGCGGCGGCCGTCAGCCTCGGCGCCACCGGCGCCCAGGTGGCGCCGCCGCGCCAGCCCCCGAAGCATTTTCCGGTAGGTCCGCGGCTCTGGCCACAGCTCCCACGCCCGAAGAGCCAGGAGGGAAAGCCGTGCCTCCTTGGAAAGCTCTTTGGCAGCCGCTCGCGTGGCCCCACAGCCCGTGAGGCTGCGGGCTTTGCGGCGGCCGTCAGCCTCGGCGCCACCGGCGCCCACCTGGCGGTGCCGCGCCAGCCCCGGAAGCATTTTCCGGTAGGGCCGCGTCTCTGGCCACAGCTCCCACGCCCGAAGAGCCAGGAGGGAAAGCCGTGCCTCGTTGGAAAGCTCTTTGGCAGCCGCTCGCGTGGCCCCACAGCCCGTGGGGCTGCGGGCTTTGCGGCGGCCATCAGCCTCAGCGCCACCGGCGCCCACCTGGCGCCGACGCGCCAGCCCCCGAAGCATTTTCCGGTAGGGCCGCGTCTCTGGCCACAGCTCCCACGCCCGAAGAGCCAGGAGGGAAAGCCGTGCCTCGTTGGAAAGCTCTTTGGCAGCCGCTCGCGTGGCCCCACACCCCGTGGGGCTGCAGGCTTTCCGTCGGCCGTCAGCCTCGGCGCCACCGGCGCCTATGTGGCGCCGCCGTGACAGCCCCCGAAGCATTTTCCGGTAGGTCCGCGGCTCTGGCCACAGCTCCCACGCCCGAAGAGCCAGGAGGGAAAGCCGTGCCTCGTTGGAAAGCTCTTTGGCAGCCGCTCGCGTGGCCCCACAGCCCGTGGGGCTGCGGGCTTTGCGGCGGCCATCAGCCATGGCACCACCGGCGCCCACGTGGCGCCGCCGCGCCAGCCCCCGAAGCATTTTCCGGTAGGGCCGCGTCTCTGGCCACAGCTCCCACGCCCGAAGAGCCAGGACGGAAAGCCGTGCCTCGTTGGAAAGCTCTTTGGCAGCCGCTCGTGTGGCCCCACAGCCCGTGGGGCTGCGGGCTTTGCGGCGGCCGTCAGCCTCGGCGCCACCGGCGCCCACCTGGCGCCGCCGCGCCAGCCCCCGAAGCATTTTCCGGTAGGGCCGCGTCTCTGGCCACAGCTCCCACGCCCGAAGAGCCAGGAGGGAAAGCCGTGCCTCGTTGGAAAGCTCTTTGGCAGCCGCTCGCGTGGCCCCACAGCCCGTGGGGCTGCGGGCTTTGCGGCGGCCGTCAGCCTCGGCGCCACCGGCGCCCACCTGGCGGTGCCGCGCCAGCCCCGGAAGCATTTTCCGGTAGTGCCGCGTCTCTGGCCACAGCTCCCACGCCCGAAGAGCCAGGAGGGAAAGCCGTGCCTCGTTGGAAAGCTCTTTGGCAGCCGCTCGCGTGGCCCCACACCCCGTGGGGCTGCAGGCTTTCCGGCGGCCGTCAGCCTCGGCGCCACCGGCGCCTATGTGGCGCCGCCGTGCCAGCCCCCGAAGCATTTTCCGGTAGGTCCGCGGCTCTGGCCACAGCTCCCACGCCCGAAGAGCCAGGAGGGAAAGCCGTGCCTCGTTGGAAAGCTCTTTGGCAGCCGCTCGCGTGGCCCCACAGCCCGTGGGGCTGCGGGCTTTGCGGCGGCCATCAGCCATGGCACCACCGGCGCCCACGTGGCGCCGCCGCGCCAGCCCCCGAAACATTTTCCGGTAGGGCCGCGTCTCTGGCCACAGCTCCCACGCCCGAAGAGCCAGGACGGAAAGCCGTGCCTCGTTGGAAAGCTCTTTGGCAGCCGCTCGCGTGGCCCCACAGCCCGTGGGGCTGCGGGCTTTGCGGCGGCCGTCAGCCTCGTCGCCACCGGCGCCCACCTGGCGCTGCCGCGCCAGCCTGCGAAGCATTTTCCGGTAGGGCCTGATCTCTGGCCACCGCTCCCACGCCCAAAGAGCCAGGAGGGAAAGCCGTGCCTCATTGGAAAGCCCTTTGGCAGCCGCTCGCGTAGCCCCACAGCCCGTGGGGCTGCGGGCTTTGCGGCGGCCGTCAGCCTCGGCGCCACCGGCGCCCACCTGGCGCCGCCACGACAGACCCAAAAGCATTTTCCGGTAGGTCCGCGGCTCTGGCCACAGCTCCCACGCCCGAAGAGCCAGGACGGAAAGCCGTGCCTCGTTGGAAAGCTCTTTGGCAGCCGCTCGCGTGGCCCCACAGCCCGTGGGGCTGCGGGCTTTGCGGCGGCCGTCAGCCTCGGCGCCACCGGCGCCCAGGTGGCGCCGCCGCGCCAGCCCCCGAAGCATTTTCCGGTAGGGCCGCGTCTCTGGCCACAGCTCCCACGCCCGAAGAGCCAGGAGGGAAAGCCGTGCCTCCTTGGAAAGCTCTTTGGCAGCCGCTCGCGTGGCCCCACAGCCCGTGAGGCTGCGGGCTTTGCGGCGGCCGTCAGCCTCGGCGCCACCGGCGCCCACCTGGCGCCGCCGAGCCAGCCCCCGAAGCATTTTCCGGTAGGGCCGCGTCTCTGGCCACAGCTCCCACGCCCGAAGAGCCAGGAGGGAAAGCCGTGCCTCGTTGGAAAGCTCTTTGGCAGCCGCTCGCGTGGCCCCACACCCCGTGGGGCTGCGGGCTTTGCGGCGGCCATCAGCCTCAGCGCCACCGGCGCCCACGTGGCGCCGCCGCGCCAGCCCCCGAAGCATTTTCCGGTAGGGCCGCGTCTCTGGCCACAGCTCCCACGCCCGAAGAGCCAGGAGGGAAAGCCGTGCCTCGTTGGAAAGCTCTTTGGCAGCCGCTCGCGTGGCCCCACAGCCCGTGGGGCTGCAGGCTTTCCGGCGGCCGTCAGCCTCGGCGCCACCGGCGCCTATGTGGCGTCGCCGTGACAGCCCCCGAAGCATTTTCCGGTAGGGCCGCGTCTCTGGCCACAGCTCCCACGCCCGAAGAGCCAGGAGGGAAAGCCGTGCCTCGTTGGAAAGCTCTTTGGCAGCCGCTCGCGTGGCCCCACAGCCCGTGGGGCTGCGGGCTTTGCGGCGGCCATCAGCCATGGCACCACCGGCGCCCACGTGGCGCCGCCGCGCCAGCCCCCGAAGCATTTTCCGGTAGGGCCGCGTCTCTGGCCACAGCTCCCACGCCCGAAGAGCCAGGAGGGAAAGCCGTGCCTCGTTGGAAAGCTCTTTGGCAGCCGCTCGCGTGGCCCCACAGCCCGTGGGGCTGCGGGCTTTGCGGCGGCCGTCAGCCTCGGCGCCACCGGCGCCCACCTGGCGCCGCCACGACAGACCCAAAAGCATTTTCCGGTAGGGCCGCGGCTCTGGCCACAGCTCCCACGCCCGAAGAGCCAGGACGGAAAGCCGTGCCTCGTTGGAAAGCTCTTTGGCAGCCGCTCGCGTGGCCCCACAGCCCGTGGGGCTGCGGGCTTTGCGGCGGCCGTCAGCCTCGGCGCCACCGGCGCCCAGGTGGCGCCGCCGCGCCAGCCCCCGAAGCATTTTCCGGTAGGGCCGCGTCTCTGGCCACAGCTCCCACGCCCGAAGAGCCAGGAGGGAAAGCCGTGCCTCCTTGGAAAGCTCTTTGGCAGCCGCTCGCGTGGCCCCACAGCCCGTGAGGCTGCGGGCTTTGCGGCGGCCGTCAGCCTCGGCGCCACCGGCGCCCACCTGGCGCCGCCGAGCCAGCCCCCGAAGCATTTTCCGGTAGGGCCGCGTCTCTGGCCACAGCTCCCACGCCCGAAGAGCCAGGAGGGAAAGCCGTGCCTCGTTGGAAAGCTCTTTGGCAGCCGCTCGCGTGGCCCCACAGCCCGTGGGGCTGCGGGCTTTGCGGCGGCCGTCAGCCTCGGCGCCACCGGCGCCCACCTGGCGCCGCCGAGCCAGCCCCCGAAGCATTTTCCGGTAGGGCCGCGGCTCTGGCCACAGCTCCCACGCCCGAAGAGCCAGGAGGGAAAGCCGTGCCTCCTTGGAAAGCTCTTTGGCAGCCGCTCGCGTGGCCCCACAGCCCGTGGGGCTGCGGGCTTTGCGGCGGCCGTCAGCCTCAGCGCCACCGGCGCCCACCTGGCGCCGCCGCGCCAGCCCCCGAAGCATTTTCCGGTAGGGCCGCGGCTCTGGCCACAGCTCCCACGCCCGAAGAGCCAGGAGGGAAAGCCGTGCCTCGTTGGAAAGCTCTTTGGCAGCCGCTCGCGTGGCCCCACAGCCCGTGGGGCTGCGGGCTTTGCGGCAGCCGTCAGCCTCGGCGCCATCGGCGCCCACCTGGCGCCGCCGCGCCAGCCCCCGAAGCATTTTCCGGTAGGGCCGCGTCTCTGGCCACAGCTCCCACGCCCGAAGAGCCAGGAGGGAAAGCCGTGCCTCGTTGGAAAGCTCTTTGGCAGCCGCTCGCGTGGCCCCACAGCCCGTGGGGCTGCGGGCTTTGCGGCGGCCGTCAGCCTCGGCGCCACCGGCGCCCACCTGGCGGTGCCGCGCCAGCCCCGGAAGCATTTTCCGGTAGTGCCGCGTCTCTGGCCACAGCTCCCACGCCCGAAGAGCCAGGAGGGAAAGCCGTGCCTCGTTGGAAAGCTCTTTGGCAGCCGCTCGCGTGGCCCCACACCCCGTGGGGCTGCAGGCTTTCCGGCGGCCGTCAGCCTCGGCGCCACCGGCGCCTATGTGGCGCCGCCGTGCCAGCCCCCGAAGCATTTTCCGGTAGGGCCGCGGCTCTGGCCACAGCTCCCACGCCCGAAGAGCCAGGAGGGAAAGCCGTGCCTCGTTGGAAAGCTCTTTGGCAGCCGCTCGCGTGGCCCCACAGCCCGTGGGGCTGCGGGCTTTGCGGCGGCCATCAGCCATGGCACCACCGGCGCCCACGTGGCGCCGCCGCGCCAGCCCCAAAAGCATTTTCCGGTAGGGCCGCGTCTCTGGCCACAGCTCCCACGCCCGAAGAGCCAGGAGGGAAAGCCATGCCTCGTTGGAAAGCTCTTTGGCAGCCGCTCGTGTGGCCCCACAGCCCGTGGGGCTGCGGGCTTTGCGGCGGCCGTCAGCCTCGGCGCCACCGGCGCCCACCTGGCGCCGCCACGACAGCCCCAAAAGCATTTTCCGGTAGGGCCTGATCTCTGGCCACCGCTCCCACGCCCAAAGAGCCAGGAGGGAAAGCCGTGCCTCATTGGAAAGCCCTTTGGCAGCCGCTCGCGTGGCCCCACAGCCCGTGGGGCTGCGGGCTTTGCGGCGGCCGTCAGCCTCGGCGCCACCGGCGCCCACCTGGCGCCGCCGCGATAGCCTGCGAAGCATTTTCCGGTAGGGCCGCGTCTCTGGCCAAAGCTCCCACACCCGAAGAGCGAGGAGGGAAAGCCATGCCTCGTTGGAAAGGTCTTTGGCAGCCGCTCGCGTGGCCCCACAGCCCGTGGGGCTGCGGGCTTTGCGGCGGACGTCAGCCTCGGCGCCATCGGCGCCCACCTGGCGCCGCCACGACAGCCCCAAAAGCATTTTCCGGTAGGGCCGCGGCTCTGGCCACAGCTCCCACGCCCGAAGAGCCAGGAGGGAAAGCCGTGCCTCGTTGGAAAGCTCTTTGGCAGCCGCTCGCGTGGCCCCACAGCCCGTGGGGCTGCGGGCTTTGCGGTGGCCGTCAGCCTCGGCGCCACCGGCGCCTATGTGGCGCCGCCGCGCCAGCCCCCGAAGCATTTTCCGGTAGGGCCGCGTCTCTGGCCACAGCTCCCACGCCCGAAGAGCCAGGAGGGAAAGCCGTGCCTCGTTGGAAAGCTCTTTGGCAGCCGCTCGCGTGGCCCCACACCCCGTGGGGCTGCGGGCTTTGCGGCGGCCGTCAGCCTCGGTGCCACCGGCGCCCACGTGGCGCCGCCGCGCCAAGCTGCGAAGCATTTTCCGGTAGGGCCGCGTCTCTGGCCACAGCTCCTACGCCCGAAGAGCCAGGAGGGAAAGCCGTGCCTCGTTGGAAAGCTCTTTGGCAGCCGCTCGCGTGGCCCCACAGCCCGTGGGGCTGCGGGCTTTGCGGCGGCCGTCAGCCTCGGCGCCACCGGCGCCCACCTGGCGCCGCCGAGCCAGCCCCCGAAGCATTTTCCGGTAGGGCCGCGGCTCTGGCCACAGCTCCCACGCCCGAAGAGCCAGGAGGGAAAGCCGTGCCTCCTTGGAAAGCTCTTTGGCAGCCGCTCGCGTGGCCCCACAGCCCGTGGGGCTGCGGGCTTTGCGGCGGCCGTCAGCCTCGGCGCCACCGGCGCCTATGTGGCGCCGCCGTGACAGCCCCCGAAGCATTTTCCGGTAGGTCCGCGGCTCTGGCCACAGCTCCCACGCCCGAAGAGCTAGGAGGGAAAGCCGTGCCTCGTTGGAAAGCTCTTTGGCAGCCGCTCGCGTGGCCCCACAGCCCGTGGGGCTGCGGGCTTTGCGGCGGCCATCAGCCATGGCACCACCGGCGCCCACGTGGCGCCGCCGCGCCAGCCCCCGAAGCATTTTCCGGTAGGGCCGCGTCTCTGGCCACAGCTCCCACGCCCGAAGAGCCAGGAGGGAAAGCCGTGCCTCGTTGGAAAGCTCTTTGGCAGCCGCTCACGTGGCCCCACAGCCCGTGGGGCTGCGGGCTTTGCGGCAGCCGTCAGCCTCGGCGCCACCGGCGCCCACCTGGCGCCGCCGCGCCAGCCCCCGAAGCATTTTCCGGTAGGGCCGCGTCTCTGGCCACAGCTCCCACGCCCGAAGAGCCAGGAGGGAAAGCCGTGCCTCGTTGGAAAGCTCTTTGGCAGCCGCTCGCGTGGCCCCACAGCCCGTGGGGCTGCGGGCTTTGCGGCGGCCGTCAGCCTCGGCGCCACCGGCGCCCACCTGGCGGTGCCGCGCCAGCCCCGGAAGCATTTTCCGGTAGTGCCGCGTCTCTGGCCACAGCTCCCACGCCCGAAGAGCCAGGAGGGAAAGCCGTGCCTCGTTGGAAAGCTCTTTGGCAGCCGCTCGCGTGGCCCCACACCCCGTGGGGCTGCAGGCTTTCCGGCGGCCGTCAGCCTCGGCGCCACCGGCGCCTATGTGGCGCCGCCGTGCCAGCCCCCGAAGCATTTTCCGGTAGGGCCGCGTCTCTGGCCACAGCTCCCACGCCCGAAGAGCCAGGAGGGAAAGCCGTGCCTCGTTGGAAAGCTCTTTGGCAGCCGCTCGCGTGGCCCCACAGCCCGTGGGGCTGCGGGCTTTGCGGCGGCCATCAGCCATGGCACCACCGGCGCCCACGTGGCGGCGCCGCGCCAGCCCCCGAAGCATTTTCCGGTAGGGCCGCGTCTCTGGCCACAGCTCCCACGCCCGAAGAGCCAGGAGGGAAAGCCGTGCCTCGTTGGAAAGCTCTTTGGCAGCCGCTCGCGTGGCCCCACAGCCCGTGGGGCTGCGGGCTTTGCGGCGGCCGTCAGCCTCGGCGCCACCGGCGCCCACCTGGCGCCGCCGCGCCAGCCTGCGAAGCATTTTCCGGTAAGGCCTGATCTCTGGCCACCGCTCCCACGCCCGAAGAGCGAGGAGGGAAAGCCATGCCTCGTTGGAAAGCTCTTTGGCAGCCGCTCGCGTGGCCCCACAGCCCGTGGGGCTGCGGGCTTTGCGGCGGCCGTCAGCCTCGGCGCCACCGGCGCCCACCTGGCGCCGCCACGACAGCCCCAAAAGCATTTTCCGGTAGGGCCGCGTCTCTGGCCACAGCTCCCACGCCCGAAGAGCCAGGAGGGAAAGCCGTGCCTCGTTGGAAAGCTCTTTGGCAGCCGCTCGCGTGGCCCCACAGCCCGTGGGGCTGCGGGCTTTGCGGTGGCCGTCAGCCTCGGCGCCACCGGCGCCTATGTGGCGCCGCCGCGCCAGCCCCCGAAGCATTTTCCGGTAGGGCCGCGGCTCTGGCCACAGCTCCCACGCCCGAAGAGCCAGGAGGGAAAGCCGTGCCTCGTTGGAAAGCTCTTTGGCAGCCGCTCGCGTGGCCCCACACCCCGTGGGGCTGCGGGCTTTCCGGCGGCCGTCAGCCTCGGCGCCACCGGCGCCCACGTGGCGCCGCCGCGCCAAGCTGCGAAGCATTTTCCGGTAGGGCCGCGTCTCTGGCCACAGCTCCTACGCCCGAAGAGCCAGGAGGGAAAGCCGTGCCTCGTTGGAAAGCTCTTTGGCAGCCGCTCGCGTGGCCCCACAGCCCGTGGGGCTGCGGGCTTTGCGGCGGCCGTCAGCCTCGGCGCCACCGGCGCCCACCTGGCGCCGCCACGACAGACCCAAAAGCATTTTCCGGTAGGTCCGCGGCTCTGGCCACAGCTCCCACGCCCGAAGAGCCAGGACGGAAAGCCGTGCCTCGTTGGAAAGCTCTTTGGCAGCCGCTCGCGTGGCCCCACAGCCCGTGGGGCTGCGGGCTTTGCGGCGGCCGTCAGCCTCGGCGCCACCGGCGCCCAGGTGGCGCCGCCGCGCCAGCCCCCGAAGCATTTTCCGGTAGGGCCGCGTCTCTGGCCACAGCTCCCACGCCCGAAGAGCCAGGAGGGAAAGCCGTGCCTCCTTGGAAAGCTCTTTGGCAGCCGCTCGCGTGGCCCCACAGCCCGTGAGGCTGCGGGCTTTGCGGCGGCCGTCAGCCTCGGCGCCACCGGCGCCCACCTGGCGCCGCCGCGCCAGCCCCCGAAGCATTTTCCGGTAGGGCCGCGTCTCTGGCCACAGCTCCCACGCCCGAAGAGCCAGGAGGGAAAGCCGTGCCTCGTTGGAAAGCTCTTTGGCAGCCGCTCGCGTGGCCCCACAGCCCGTGGGGCTGCGGGCTTTGCGGCGGCCGTCAGCCTCGGCGCCACCGGCGCCCACCTGGCGGTGCCGCGCCAGCCCCGGAAGCATTTTCCGGTAGTGCCGCGTCTCTGGCCACAGCTCCCACGCCCGAAGAGCCAGGAGGGAAAGCCGTGCCTCGTTGGAAAGCTCTTTGGCAGCCGCTCGCGTGGCCCCACACCCCGTGGGGCTGCAGGCTTTGCGGCGGCCGTCAGCCTCGGCGCCACCGGCGCCTATGTGGCGCCGCCGTGCCAGCCCCCGAAGCATTTTCCGGTAGGGCCGCGTCTCTGGCCACAGCTCCCACGCCCGAAGAGCCAGGAGGGAAAGCCGTGCCTCGTTGGAAAGCTCTTTGGCAGCCGCTCGCGTGGCCCCACAGCCCGTGGGGCTGCGGGCTTTGCGGCGGCCATCAGCCATGGCACCACCGGCGCCCACGTGGCGGCGCCGCGCCAGCCCCCGAAGCATTTTCCGGTAGGGCCGCGTCTCTGGCCACAGCTCCCACGCCCGAAGAGCCAGGAGGGAAAGCCGTGCCTCGTTGGAAAGCTCTTTGGCAGCCGCTCGCGTGGCCCCACAGCCCGTGGGGCTGCGGGCTTTGCGGCGGCCGTCAGCCTCGGCGCCACCGGCGCCCACCTGGCGCCGCCGCGCCAGCCTGCGAAGCATTTTCCGGTAAGGCCTGATCTCTGGCCACCGCTCCCACGCCCGAAGAGCGAGGAGGGAAAGCCATGCCTCGTTGGAAAGCTCTTTGGCAGCCGCTCGCGTGGCCCCACAGCCCGTGGGGCTGCGGGCTTTGCGGCGGCCGTCAGCCTCGGCGCCACCGGCGCCCACCTGGCGCCGCCACGACAGCCCCAAAAGCATTTTCCGGTAGGGCCGCGGCTCTGGCCACAGCTCCCACGCCCGAAGAGCCAGGAGGGAAAGCCGTGCCTCGTTGGAAAGCTCTTTGGCAGCCGCTCGCGTGGCCCCACAGCCCGTGGGGCTGCGGGCTTTGCGGTGGCCGTCAGCCTCGGCGCCACCGGCGCCTATGTGGCGCCGCCGCGCCAGCCCCCGAAGCATTTTCCGGTAGGGCCGCGTCTCTGGCCACAGCTCCCACGCCCGAAGAGCCAGGAGGGAAAGCCGTGCCTCGTTGGAAAGCTCTTTGGCAGCCGCTCGCGTGGCCCCACAGCCCGTGGGGCTGCGGGCTTTGCGGCGGCCGTCAGCCTCGGTGCCACCGGCACCCACGTGGCGCCGCCGCGCCAAGCTGCGAAGCATTTTCCGGTAGGGCCGCGTCTCTGGCCACAGCTCCTACGCCCGAAGAGCCAGGAGGGAAAGCCGTGCCTCGTTGGAAAGCTCTTTGGCAGCCGCTCGCGTGGCCCCACAGCCCGTGGGGCTGCGGGCTTTGCGGCGGCCGTCAGCCTCGGCGCCACCGGCGCCCACCTGGCGCCGCCGCGATAGCCTGCGAAGCATTTTCCGGTAGGGCCGCGTCTCTGGCCAAAGCTCCCACACCCGAAGAGCGAGGAGGGAAAGCCATGCCTCGTTGGAAAGCTCTTTGGTAGCCGCTCGCGTGGCCCCACAGCCCGTGGGGCTGCGGGCTTTGCGGCGGCCGTCAGCCTCGGCGCCACCGGCGCCCACCTGGCGCCGCCACGACAGCCCCAAAAGCATTTTCCGGTAGGGCCGCGGCTCTGGCCACAGCTCCCACGCCCGAAGAGCCAGGAGGGAAAGCCGTGCCTCGTTGGAAAGCTCTTTGGCAGCCGCTCGCGTGGCCCCACAGCCCGTGGGGCTGCGGGCTTTCCAGCGGCCGTCAGCCTCGGTGCCACCCGCGCCCACGTGGCGCCGCCGCGCCAACCCCCGAAGCATTTTCCGGTAGGGCCGCGTCTCTGGCCACAGCTCCCACGCCCGAAGAGCCAGGAGGGAAAGCCGTGCCTCGTTGGAAAGCTCTTTGGCAGCCGCTCGCGTGGCCCCACAGCCCGTGGGGCTGCGGGCTTTGCGGCGGCCGTCAGCCTCGGCGCCACCAGCGCCTATGTGGCGCCGCCGAGCCAGACTGCGAAGCATTTTCCGGTAGGGCCGCGGCTCTGGCCACAGCTCCCACGCGCGAAGAGCCAGGAGGGAAAGCCGTGCCTCGTTGGAAAGCCCTTTGGCAGCCGCTCGCGTGGCCCCACAGCCCGTGGGGCTGCGGGCTTTGCGGCGGCCGTCAGCCTCGGCGCCACCGGCGCCCACCTGGCGCCGCCGCGCCAGCCCCCGAAGAATTTTCCGGTAGGGCCGCGGCTCTGGCCACAGCTCCCACGCCCGAAGAGCCAGGAGGGAAAGCCGTGCCTCGTTGGAAAGCTCTTTGGCAGCCGCTCGCGTGGCCCCACAGCCCGTGGGGCTGCGGGCTTTGCGGCGGCCGTCAGCCTCGGCGCCACCGGCGCCCACCTGGCGCCGCCGCGCCAGCCTGCGAAGCATTTTCCAGTAGGGCCGCGGCTCTGGCCACAGCTCCCACGCCCGAAGAGCCAGGAGGGAAAGCCGTGCCTCGTTGGAAAGCTCTTTGGCAGCCGCTCGCGTGGCCCCACAGCCCGTGGGGCTGCGGGCTTTGCGGCGGCCGTCAGCCTCGGCGCCACCGGCGCCCACCTGGCGCCGCCACGACAGCCCCAAAAGCATTTTCCGGTAGGGCCGCGGCTCTGGCCACAGCTCCCACGCCCGAAGAGCCAGGAGGGAAAGCCGTGCCTCGTTGGAAAGCTCTTTGGCAGCCGCTCGCGTGGCCCCACAGCCCGTGGGGCTGCGGGCTTTGCGGTGGCCGTCAGCCTCGGCGCCACCGGCGCCTATGTGGCGCCGCCGAGCCAGCATGCGAAGCATTTTCCGGTAGGGCCGCGTCTCTGGCCACAGCTCCCACGCCCGAAGAGCCAGGAGGGAAAGCCGTGCCTCGTTGGAAAGCTCTTTGGCAGCCGCTCGCGTGGCCCCACAGCCCGTGGGGCTGCGGGCTTTGCGGCGGCCGTCAGCCTCGGCGCCACCGGCGCCCACCTGGCGCCGCCGAGCCAGCCTGCGAAGCATTTTCCGGTAGGGCCGCGGCTCTGGCCACAGCTCCCACGCCCGAAGAGCCAGGAGGGAAAGCCGTGCCTCGTTGGAAAGCTCTTTGGCAGCCGCTCGCGTGGCCCCACACCCCGTGGGGCTGCGGGCTTTGCGGCGGCCGTCAGCCTCGGCGCCACCGGCGCCCACCTGGCACCACCGCGCCAGCCCCTGAAGCATTTTCCGGTAGGGCCGCGTCTCTGGCCACAGCTCCCACGCCCGAAGAGCCAGGAGGGAAAGCCGTGCCTCGTTGGAAAGCTCTTTGGCAGCCGCTCGCGTGGCCCCACAGCCCGTGGGGCTGCGGGCTTTGCGGCGGCCGTCAGCCTCGGCGCCATCAGCGCCCACCTGGCGCCGCCGCGCCAGCCCCCGAAGCATTTTCCGGTAGGGCCGCGTCTCTGGCCACAGCTCCCACGCCCGAAGAGCCAGGAGGGAAAGCCGTGCCTCGTTGGAAAGCTCTTTGGCAGCCGCTCGCGTGGCCCCACACCCCGTGGGGCTGCGGGCTTTCCAGCGGCCGTCAGCCTCGGCGCCACCGGCGACCACGTGGCGCCGCCGCGCCAGCCTGCGAAGCATTTTCCGGTAGGGCCTGATCTCTGGCCACAGCTCCCACGCCCAAAGAGCCAGGAGCGAAAGCCGTGCCTCGTTGGAAAGCCCTTTGGCAGCCGCTCGCGTGGCCCCACAGCCCGTGGGGCTGCGGGCTTTGCGGCGGCCGTCAGCCTCGGCGCCACCGGCGCCCACCTGGCGCCGCCGCGCCAGCCCCCGAAGCATTTTCCGGTAGGGCCGCGGCTCTGGCCACAGCTCCCACGCCCGAAGAGCCAGGAGGGAAAGCCGTGCCTCGTTGGAAAGCTCTTTGGTAGCCGCTCGCGTGGCCCCACAGCCCGTGGGGCTGCGGGCTTTGCGGCGGCCGTCAGCCTCGGCGCCACCGGCGCCCACCTGGCGCCGCCGCGCCAGCCCCCGAAGCATTTTCCGGTAGGGCCGCGGCTCTGGCCACAGCTCCCACGCCCGAAGAGCCAGGAGGGAAAGCCGTGCCTCGTTGGAAAGCTCTTTGGCAGCCGCTCGCGTGGCCCCACAGCCCGTGGGGCTGCGGGCTTTCCGGCGGCCGTCAGCCTCGGTGCCACCGGCGCCCACGTGGCGCCGCCGCGCCAGCCCCCGAAGCATTTTCCGGTAGGGCCGCGGCTCTGGCCACAGCTCCCACGCCCGAAGAGCCAGGAGGGAAAGCCGTGCCTCCTTGGAAAGCTCTTTGGCAGCCGCTCGCGTGGCCCCACAGCCCGTGGGGCTGCGGGCTTTGCGGCGGCCGTCAGCCTCGGCGCCACCGGCGCCCACCTGGCGCCGCCGAGCAAGCCTGTGAAGCATTTTCCGGTAGGGCCGCGGCTCTGGCCACAGCTCCCACGCCCGAAGAGCCAGGAGGGAAAGCTGTGCCTCGTTGGAAAGCTCTTTGGCAGCCGCTCGTGTGGCCCCACACACCGTGGGGCTGCGGGCTTTGCGGCGGCCGTCAGCCTCGGCGCCACCGGCGCCCACCTGGCGCCGCCACGCCAGCCCCCGAAGCATTTTCCGGTAGGGCCGCGGCTCTGGCCACAGCTCCCACGCCCGAAGAGCCAGGAGGGAAAGCCGTGCCTCCTTGGAAAGCTCTTTGGCAGCCGCTCGCGTGGCCCCACAGCCCGTGGGGCTGCGGGCTTTCCGGCGGCCGTCAGCCTCGGCGCCACCGGCGCCCACCTGGCGCCGCCGAGCAAGCCTGTGAAGCATTTTCCGGTAGGGCCGCGGCTCTGGCCACAGCTCCCACGCCCGAAGAGCCAGGAGGGAAAGCCGTGCCTCGTTGGAAAGCTCTTTGGCAGCCGCTCGTGTGGCCCCACAGCCCGTGGGGCTGCGGGCTTTGCGGCGGCCGTCAGCCTCGGTGCCACCGGCGCCCACGTGGCGCCGACGCGCCAGCCCCCGAAGCATTTTCCGGTAGGGCCGCGGCTCTGGCCACAGCTCCCACGCCCGAAGAGCCAGGAGGGAAAGCCGTGCCTCGTTGGAAAGCTCTTTGGCAGCCGCTCGCGTGGCCCCACAGCCCGTGGGGCTGCGGGCTTTGCGGCGGCCGTCAGCCTCGGCGCCACCAGCGCCTATGTGGCGCCGCCGAGCCAGCCTGCGAAGCATTTTCCGGTAGGGCCGCGGCTCTGGCCACAGCTCCCACGCCCGAAGAGCCAGGAGGGAAAGCCGTGCCTCGTTGGAAAGCTCTTTGGCAGCCGCTCGCGTGGCCCCACAGCCCGTGGGGCTGCGGGCTTTGCGGCGGCCGTCAGCCTCGGCGCCACCGGCGCCCACCTGGCGCCGCCGCGCCAGCCCCCGAAACATTTTCTGGTAGGGCCGCGGCTCTGGCCACAGCTCCCACGCCCGAAGAGCCAGGAGGGAAAGCCGTGCCTCGTTGGAAAGCTCTTTGGCAGCCGCTCGCGTGGCCCCACAGCCCGTGGGGCTGCGGGCTTTGCGGCGGCCGTCAGCCTCGGCGCCACCAGCGCCTATGTGGCGCCGCCGAGCCAGCCTGCGAAGCATTTTCCGGTAGGGCCGCGGCTCTGGCCACAGCTCCCACGCCCGAAGAGCCAGGAGGGAAAGCCGTGCCTCGTTGGAAAGCTCTTTGGCAGCCGCTCGCGTGGCCCCACAGCCCGTGGGGCTGCGGGCTTTGCGGCGGCCGTCAGCCTCGGCGCCACCGGCGCCCACCTGGCGCCGCCGCGCCAGCCCCCGAAACATTTTCTGGTAGGGCCGCGGCTCTGGCCACAGCTCCCACGCCCGAAGAGCCAGGAGGGAAAGCCGTGCCTCGTTGGAAAGCTCTTTGGCAGCCGCTCGCGTGGCCCCACAGCCCGTGGGGCTGCGGGCTTTGCGGCGGCCGTCAGCCTCGGCGCCACCGGCGCCCACCTGGCGCCGCCGCGCCAGCCCCCGAAGCATTTTCCGGTAGGGCCGCGTCTCTGGCCACAGCTCCCACGCCCGAAGAGCCAGGAGGGAAAGCCGTGCCTCGTTGGAAAGCTCTTTGGCAGCCGCTCGCGTGGCCCCACAGCCCGTGGGGCTGCGGGCTTTGCGGCGGCCGTCAGCCTCGGCGCCACCGGCGCCCACGTGGCGCCGCCGAGCCAGCCCCCGAAGCATTTTCCGGTAGGGCCGCGTCTCTGGCCACAGCTCCCATGCCCGAAGAGCCAGGAGGGAAAGCCGTGCCTCGTTGGAAAGCTCTTTGGCAGCCGCTCGCGTGGCCCCACAGCCCGTGGGGCTGCGGGCTTTGCGGCGGCCGTCAGCCTCGGCGCCACCGGCGCCCACATGGCACCACCGCGCCAGCCCCCGAAGCATTTTCCGGTAGGGCCGCGGCTCTGGCCACAGCTCCCACGCCCGAAGAGCCAGGAGGGAAAGCCGTGCCTCGTTGGAAAGCTCTTTGGCAGCCGCTCGCGTGGCCCCACAGCCCGTGGGGCTGCGGGCTTTGCGGCGGCCGTCAGCCTCGGCGCCACCGGCGCCCACCTGGCGCCGCCGCGCCAGCCCCCGAAACATTTTCTGGTAGGGCCGCGGCTCTGGCCACAGCTCCCACGCCCGAAGAGCCAGGAGGGAAAGCCGTGCCTCGTTGGAAAGCTCTTTGGCAGCCGCTCGCGTGGCCCCACAGCCCGTGGGGCTGCGGGCTTTGCGGCGGCCGTCAGCCTCGGCGCCACCGGCGCCCACATGGCACCACCGCGCCAGCCCCCGAAGCATTTTCCGGTAGGGCCGCGTCTCTGGCCACAGCTCCCACGCCCGAAGAGCCAGGAGGGAAAGCCGTGCCTCGTTGGAAAGCTCTTTGGCAGCCGCTCGCGTGGCCCCACAGCCCGTGGGGCTGCGGGCTTTGCGGCGGCCGTCAGCCTCGGCGCCACCGGCGCCCACCTGGCGCCGCCGCGCCAGCCCCCGAAATATTTTCTGGTAGGGCCGCGGCTCTGGCCACAGCTCCCACGCCCGAAGAGCCAGGAGGGAAAGCCGTGCCTCGTTGGAAAGCTCTTTGGCAGCCGCTCGCGTGGCCCCACAGCCCGTGGGGCTGCGGGCTTTCCAGCGGCCGTCAGCCTCGGCGCCACCGGCGACAACGTGGCGCCGCCGCGCCAGCCTCCGAAGCATTTTCCGGTAGGGCCTGATCTCTGGCCACCGCTCCCACGCCCAAAGAGCCAGGAGGGAAAGCCGTGCCTCGTTGGAAAGCCCTTTGGCAGCCGCTCGCGTGGCCCCACAGCCCGTGGGGCTGCGGGCTTTGCGGCGGCCGTCAGCCTCGGCGCCACCGGCGCCCACCTGGCGCCGCCGCGCCAGCCCCCGAAGCATTTTCCGGTAGGGCCGCGGCTCTGGCCACAGCTCCCACGCCCGAAGAGCCAGGAGGGAAAGCCGTGCCTCGTTGGAAAGCTCTTTGGTAGCCGCTCGCGTGGCCCCACAGCCCGTGGGTCTGCGGGCTTTGCGGCGGCCGTCAGCCTCGGCGCCACCGGCGTCCACCTGGCGCCGCCGCGCCAGCCCCCGAAGCATTTTCCGGTAGGGCCGCGGCTCTGGCCACAGCTCCCACGCCCGAAGAGCCAGGAGGGAAAGCCGTGCCTCGTTGGAAAGCTCTTTGGCAGCCGCTCGCGTGGCCCCACACCCCGTGGGGCTGCGGGCTTTGCGGCGGCCGTCAGCCTCGGCGCCACCGGCGCCCACCTGGCGCCGCCGAGCCAGCCTGCGAAGCATTTTCCGGTAGGGCTGCGTCTCTGGCCACAGCTCCCACGCCCGAAGAGCCAGGAGGGAAAGCCGTGCCTCGTTGGAAAGCTCTTTGGCAGCCGCTCGTGTGGCCCCACAGCCCGTGGGGCTGCGGGCTTTGCGGCGGCCGTCAGCCTCGGCGCCACCGGCGCCCACCTGGCGCCGCCGCGCCAGCCCCCGAAGCATTTTCCGGTAGAGCCGCGGCTCTGGCCACAGCTCCCACGCCCGAAGAGCCAGGAGGGAAAGCCGTGCCTCGTTGGAAAGCTCTTTGGCAGCCGCTCGCGTGGCCCCACAGCCCGTGGGGCTGCGGGCTTTGCGGCGGCCGTCAGCCTCGGCGCCACCGGCGCCCACGTGGCGCCGCCGCGCCAGCCCCCGAAGCATTTTCCGGTAGGGCCGCGGCTCTGGCCACAGCTCCCACGCCCGAAGAGCCAGGAGGGAAAGCCGTGCCTCGTTGGAAAGCTCTTTGGCAGCCGCTCGCGTGGCCCCACAGCCCGTGGGGCTGCGGGCTTTGCGGCGGCCGTCAGCCTCGGCGCCACCAGCGCCTATGTGGCGCCGCCGAGCCAGCCTGCGAAGCATTTTCCGGTAGGGCCGCGGCTCTGGCCACAGCTCCCACGCCCGAAGAGCCAGGAGGGAAAGCCGTGCCTCCTTGGAAAGCTCTTTGGCAGCCGCTCGTGTGGCCCCACACACCCTGGGGCTGCGGGCTTTGCGGCGGCCGTCAGCCTCGGCGTCACCGGCGCCCACCTGGCGCCGCCGCGCCAGCCCCCGAAACATTTTCTGGTAGGGCCGCGGCTCTGGCCACAGCTCCCACGCCCGAAGAGCCAGGAGGGAAAGCCGTGCCTCGTTGGAAAGCTCTTTGGCAGCCGCTCGCGTGGCCCCACAGCCCGTGGGGCTGCGGGCTTTCCAGCGGCCGTCAGCCTCGGCGCCACCGGCGCCCACCTGGCGCCGCCGCGCCAGCCTGCGAAGCATTTTCCGGTAGGGCCTGATCTCTGGCCACCGCTCCCACGCCCGAAGAGCCAGGAGGGAAAGCCGTGCCTCCTTGGAAAGCCCTTTGGCAGCCGCTCGCGTGGCCCCACAGCCCGTGGGGCTGCGGGCTTTGCGGCGGCCGTCAGCCTCGGCGCCACCGGTGCCCACCTGGCGCCGCCGCGCCAGCCCCCGAAGCATTTTCCGGTAGGGCCGCGGCTCTGGCCACAGCTCCCACGCCCGAAGAGCCAGGAGGGAAAGCCGTGCCTCGTTGGAAAGCTCTTTGGTAGCCGCTCGCGTGGCCCCACAGCCCGTGGGGCTGCGGGCTTTGCGGCGGCCGTCAGCCTCGGCGCCACCGGCGTCCACCTGGCGCCGCCGCGCCAGCCCCCGAAGCATTTTCCGGTAGGGCCGCGGCTCTGGCCACAGCTCCCACGCCCGAAGAGCCAGGAGGGAAAGCCGTGCCTCGTTGGAAAGCTCTTTGGCAGCCGCTCGCGTGGCCCCACAGCCCGTGGGGCTGCGGGCTTTGCGGCGGCCGTCAGCCTCGGCGCCACCGGCGCCCACGTGGCGCCGCCGCGCCAGCCCCCAAAGCATTTTCCGGTAGGGCCGCGTCTCTGGCCACAGCTCCCACGCCCGAAGAGCCAGGAGGGAAAGCCGTGCCTCGTTGGAAAGCTCTTTGGCAGCCGCTCGCGTGGCCCCACAGCCCGTGGGGCTGCGGGCTTTGCGGCGGCCGTCAGCCTCGGCGCCACCAGCGCCTATGTGGCGCCGCCGAGCCAGCCTGCGAAGCATTTTCCGGTAGGGCCGCGGCTCTGGCCACAGCTCCCACGCCCGAAGAGCCAGGAGGGAAAGCCGTGCCTCCTTGGAAAGCTCTTTGGCAGCCGCTCGTGTGGCCCCACACACCCTGGGGCTGCGGGCTTTGCGGCGGCCGTCAGCCTCGGCGTCACCGGCGCCCACCTGGCGCCGCCGCGCCAGCCCCCAAAACATTTTCTGGTAGGGCCGCGGCTCTGGCCACAGCTCCCACGCCCGAAGAGCCAGGAGGGAAAGCCGTGCCTCGTTGGAAAGCTCTTTGGCAGCCGCTCGCGTGGCCCCACAGCCCGTGGGGCTGCGGGCTTTCCAGCGGCCGTCAGCCTCGGCGCCACCGGCGCCCACCTGGCGCCGCCGCGCCAGCCTGCGAAGCATTTTCCGGTAGGGCCTGATCTCTGGCCACCGCTCCCACGCCCAAAGAGCCAGGAGGGAAAGCCGTGCCTCGTTGGAAAGCCCTTTGGCAGCCGCTCGCGTGGCCCCACAGCCCGTGGGGCTGCGGGCTTTGCGGCGGCCGTCAGCCTCGGCGCCACCGGCGCCCACCTGGCGCCGCCGCGCCAGCCCCCGAAGCATTTTCCGGTAGGGCCGCGGCTCTGGCCACAGCTCCCACGCCCGAAGAGCCAGGAGGGAAAGCCGTGCCTCGTTGGAAAGCTCTTTGGCAGCCGCTCGCGTGGCCCCACAGCCCGTGGGGCTGCGGGCTTTGCGGCGGCCGTCAGCCTCGGCGCCACCGGCGTCCACCTGGCGCCGCCGCGCCAGCCCCCGAAGCATTTTCCGGTAGGGCCGCGGCTCTGGCCACAGCTCCCACGCCCGAAGAGCCAGGAGGGAAAGCCGTGCCTCGTTGGAAAGCTCTTTGGCAGCCGCTCGCGTGGCCCCACAGCCCGTGGGGCTGCGGGCTTTGCGGCGGCCGTCAGCCTCGGTGCCACCGGCGCCCACGTGGCGCCGCCGCGCCAGCCCCCGAAGCATTTTCCGGTAGGGCTGCGGCTCTGGCCACAGCTCCCACGCCCGAAGAGCCAGGAGGGAAAGCCGTGCCTCGTTGGAAAGCTCTTTGGCAGCCGCTCGCGTGGCCCCACAGCCCGTGGGGCTGCGGGCTTTCCGGCGGCCGTCAGCCTCGGCGCCACCAGCGCCTATGTGGCTCCGCCGAGCCAGCCTGCGAAGCATTTTCCGGTAGGGCCGCGGCTCTGGCCACAGCTCCCACGCCCGAAGAGCCAGGAGGGAAAGCCGTGCCTCGTTGGAAAGCTCTTTGGCAGCCGCTCGTGTGGCCCCACAGCCCGTGGGGCTGCGGGCTTTGCGGCGGCCGTCAGCCTCGGCGCCACCGGCGCCCACCTGGCGCCGCCACGACAGCCCCCGAAGCATTTTCCGGTAGGGCCGCGGCTCTGGCCACAGCTCCCACGCCCGAAGAGCCAGGAGGGAAAGCCGTGCCTCGTTGCAAAGCTCTTTGGCAGCCGCTCGCGTGGCCCCACAGCCCGTGGGGCTGCGGGCTTTCCGGCGGCCGTCAGCCTCGGCGCCACTGGCGCCCACATGGCACCACCGCGCCAGCCCCCGAAGCATTTTCCGGTAGGGCCGCGGCTCTGGCCACAGCTCCCACGCCCGAAGAGCCAGGAGGGAAAGCCGTGCCTCGTTGGAAAGCTCTTTGGCAGCCGCTCGCGTGGCCCCACAGCCCGTGGGGCTGCGGGCTTTGCGGCGGCCGTCAGCCTCGGCGCCACCGGCGCCCACCTGGCGCCGCCGCGCCAGCCCCCGAAGCATTTTCCGGTAGGGCCGCGTCTCTGGCCACAGCTCCCACGCCCGAAGAGCCAGGAGGGAAAGCCGTGCCTCGTTGGAAAGCTCTTTGGCAGCCGCTCGCGTGGCCCCACAGCCCGTGGGGCTGCGGGCTTTGCGGCGGCCGTCAGCCTCGGCGCCACCGGCGCCCACGTGGCGCCGCCGAGCCAGCCTGCGAAGCATTTTCCGGTAGGGCTGCGTCTCTGGCCACAGCTCCCACGCCCGAAGAGCCAGGAGGGAAAGCCGTGCCTCGTTGGAAAGCTCTTTGGCAGCCGCTCGCGTGGCCCCACAGCCCGTGGGGCTGCGGGCTTTGCGGCGGCCGTCAGCCTCGGCGCCACCGGCGCCCACGTGGCGCCGCCGCGCCAGCCCCCGAAGCATTTTCCGGTAGGGCCGCGGCTCTGGCCACAGCTCCCACGCCCGAAGAGCCAGGAGGGAAAGCCGTGCCTCGTTGGAAAGCTCTTTGGTAGCCGCTCGCGTGGCCCCACAGCCCGTGGGTCTGCGGGCTTTGCGGCGGCCGTCAGCCTCGGCGCCACCGGCGTCCACCTGGCGCCGCCGCGCCAGCCCCCGAAGCATTTTCCGGTAGGGCCGCGGCTCTGGCCACAGCTCCCACGCCCGAAGAGCCAGGAGGGAAAGCCGTGCCTCGTTGGAAAGCTCTTTGGCAGCCGCTCGCGTGGCCCCACACCCCGTGGGGCTGCGGGCTTTGCGGCGGCCGTCAGCCTCGGCGCCACCGGCGCCCACCTGGCGCCGCCGAGCCAGCCTGCGAAGCATTTTCCGGTAGGGCTGCGTCTCTGGCCACAGCTCCCACGCCCGAAGAGCCAGGAGGGAAAGCCGTGCCTCGTTGGAAAGCTCTTTGGCAGCCGCTCGTGTGGCCCCACAGCCCGTGGGGCTGCGGGCTTTGCGGCGGCCGTCAGCCTCGGCGCCACCGGCGCCCACCTGGCGCCGCCGCGCCAGCCCCCGAAGCATTTTCCGGTAGAGCCGCGGCTCTGGCCACAGCTCCCACGCCCGAAGAGCCAGGAGGGAAAGCCGTGCCTCGTTGGAAAGCTCTTTGGCAGCCGCTCGCGTGGCCCCACAGCCCGTGGGGCTGCGGGCTTTGCGGCGGCCGTCAGCCTCGGCGCCACCGGCGCCCACGTGGCGCCGCCGCGCCAGCCCCCGAAGCATTTTCCGGTAGGGCCGCGGCTCTGGCCACAGCTCCCACGCCCGAAGAGCCAGGAGGGAAAGCCGTGCCTCGTTGGAAAGCTCTTTGGCAGCCGCTCGCGTGGCCCCACAGCCCGTGGGGCTGCGGGCTTTGCGGCGGCCGTCAGCCTCGGCGCCACCAGCGCCTATGTGGCGCCGCCGAGCCAGCCTGCGAAGCATTTTCCGGTAGGGCCGCGGCTCTGGCCACAGCTCCCACGCCCGAAGAGCCAGGAGGGAAAGCCGTGCCTCCTTGGAAAGCTCTTTGGCAGCCGCTCGTGTGGCCCCACACACCCTGGGGCTGCGGGCTTTGCGGCGGCCGTCAGCCTCGGCGTCACCGGCGCCCACCTGGCGCCGCCGCGCCAGCCCCCGAAACATTTTCTGGTAGGGCCGCGGCTCTGGCCACAGCTCCCACGCCCGAAGAGCCAGGAGGGAAAGCCGTGCCTCGTTGGAAAGCTCTTTGGCAGCCGCTCGCGTGGCCCCACAGCCCGTGGGGCTGCGGGCTTTCCAGCGGCCGTCAGCCTCGGCGCCACCGGCGCCCACCTGGCGCCGCCGCGCCAGCCTGCGAAGCATTTTCCGGTAGGGCCTGATCTCTGGCCACCGCTCCCACGCCCGAAGAGCCAGGAGGGAAAGCCGTGCCTCCTTGGAAAGCCCTTTGGCAGCCGCTCGCGTGGCCCCACAGCCCGTGGGGCTGCGGGCTTTGCGGCGGCCGTCAGCCTCGGCGCCACCGGTGCCCACCTGGCGCCGCCGCGCCAGCCCCCGAAGCATTTTCCGGTAGGGCCGCGGCTCTGGCCACAGCTCCCACGCCCGAAGAGCCAGGAGGGAAAGCCGTGCCTCGTTGGAAAGCTCTTTGGTAGCCGCTCGCGTGGCCCCACAGCCCGTGGGGCTGCGGGCTTTGCGGCGGCCGTCAGCCTCGGCGCCACCGGCGTCCACCTGGCGCCGCCGCGCCAGCCCCCGAAGCATTTTCCGGTAGGGCCGCGGCTCTGGCCACAGCTCCCACGCCCGAAGAGCCAGGAGGGAAAGCCGTGCCTCGTTGGAAAGCTCTTTGGCAGCCGCTCGCGTGGCCCCACAGCCCGTGGGGCTGCGGGCTTTGCGGCGGCCGTCAGCCTCGGCGCCACCGGCGCCCACGTGGCGCCGCCGCGCCAGCCCCCAAAGCATTTTCCGGTAGGGCCGCGTCTCTGGCCACAGCTCCCACGCCCGAAGAGCCAGGAGGGAAAGCCGTGCCTCGTTGGAAAGCTCTTTGGCAGCCGCTCGCGTGGCCCCACAGCCCGTGGGGCTGCGGGCTTTGCGGCGGCCGTCAGCCTCGGCGCCACCAGCGCCTATGTGGCGCCGCCGAGCCAGCCTGCGAAGCATTTTCCGGTAGGGCCGCGGCTCTGGCCACAGCTCCCACGCCCGAAGAGCCAGGAGGGAAAGCCGTGCCTCCTTGGAAAGCTCTTTGGCAGCCGCTCGTGTGGCCCCACACACCCTGGGGCTGCGGGCTTTGCGGCGGCCGTCAGCCTCGGCGTCACCGGCGCCCACCTGGCGCCGCCGCGCCAGCCCCCAAAACATTTTCTGGTAGGGCCGCGGCTCTGGCCACAGCTCCCACGCCCGAAGAGCCAGGAGGGAAAGCCGTGCCTCGTTGGAAAGCTCTTTGGCAGCCGCTCGCGTGGCCCCACAGCCCGTGGGGCTGCGGGCTTTCCAGCGGCCGTCAGCCTCGGCGCCACCGGCGCCCACCTGGCGCCGCCGCGCCAGCCTGCGAAGCATTTTCCGGTAGGGCCTGATCTCTGGCCACCGCTCCCACGCCCAAAGAGCCAGGAGGGAAAGCCGTGCCTCGTTGGAAAGCCCTTTGGCAGCCGCTCGCGTGGCCCCACAGCCCGTGGGGCTGCGGGCTTTGCGGCGGCCGTCAGCCTCGGCGCCACCGGCGCCCACCTGGCGCCGCCGCGCCAGCCCCCGAAGCATTTTCCGGTAGGGCCGCGGCTCTGGCCACAGCTCCCACGCCCGAAGAGCCAGGAGGGAAAGCCGTGCCTCGTTGGAAAGCTCTTTGGCAGCCGCTCGCGTGGCCCCACAGCCCGTGGGGCTGCGGGCTTTGCGGCGGCCGTCAGCCTCGGCGCCACCGGCGTCCACCTGGCGCCGCCGCGCCAGCCCCCGAAGCATTTTCCGGTAGGGCCGCGGCTCTGGCCACAGCTCCCACGCCCGAAGAGCCAGGAGGGAAAGCCGTGCCTCGTTGGAAAGCTCTTTGGCAGCCGCTCGCGTGGCCCCACAGCCCGTGGGGCTGCGGGCTTTGCGGCGGCCGTCAGCCTCGGTGCCACCGGCGCCCACGTGGCGCCGCCGCGCCAGCCCCCGAAGCATTTTCCGGCAGGGCCGCGTCTCTGGCCACAGCTCCCACGCCCGAAGAGCCAGGAGGGAAAGCCGTGCCTCGTTGGAAAGCTCTTTGGCAGCCGCTCGCGTGGCCCCACAGCCCGTGGGGCTGCGGGCTTTCCGGCGGCCGTCAGCCTCGGCGCCACCAGCGCCTATGTGGCTCCGCCGAGCCAGCCTGCGAAGCATTTTCCGGTAGGGCCGCGGCTCTGGCCACAGCTCCCACGCCCGAAGAGCGAGGAGGGAAAGCCGTGCCTCGTTGGAAAGCTCTTTGGCAGCCGCTCGTGTGGCCCCACAGCCCGTGGGGCTGCGGGCTTTGCGGCGGCCGTCAGCCTCGGCGCCACCGGCGCCCACCTGGCGCCGCCACGACAGCCCCCGAAGCATTTTCCGGTAGGGCCGCGGCTCTGGCCACAGCTCCCACGCCCGAAGAGCCAGGAGGGAAAGCCGTGCCTCGTTGCAAAGCTCTTTGGCAGCCGCTCGCGTGGCCCCACAGCCCGTGGGGCTGCGGGCTTTCCGGCGGCCGTCAGCCTCGGCGCCACTGGCGCCCACATGGCACCACCGCGCCAGCCCCCGAAGCATTTTCCGGTAGGGCCGCGGCTCTGGCCACAGCTCCCACGCCCGAAGAGCCAGGAGGGAAAGCCGTGCCTCGTTGGAAAGCTCTTTGGCAGCCGCTCGCGTGGCCCCACAGCCCGTGGGGCTGCGGGCTTTGCGGCGGCCGTCAGCCTCGGCGCCACCGGCGCCCACCTGGCGCCGCCGCGCCAGCCCCCGAAGCATTTTCCGGTAGGGCCGCGTCTCTGGCCACAGCTCCCACGCCCGAAGAGCCAGGAGGGAAAGCCGTGCCTCGTTGGAAAGCTCTTTGGCAGCCGCTCGCGTGGCCCCACAGCCCGTGGGGCTGCGGGCTTTGCGGCGGCCGTCAGCCTCGGCGCCACCGGCGCCCACGTGGCGCCGCCGAGCCAGCCTGCGAAGCATTTTCCGGTAGGGCTGCGTCTCTGGCCACAGCTCCCACGCCCGAAGAGCCAGGAGGGAAAGCCGTGCCTCGTTGGAAAGCTCTTTGGCAGCCGCTCGCGTGGCCCCACAGCCCGTGGGGCTGCGGGCTTTGCGGCGGCCGTCAGCCTCGGCGCCACCGGCGCCCACGTGGCGCCGCCGCGCCAGCCCCCGAAGCATTTTCCGGTAGGGCCGCGGCTCTGGCCACAGCTCCCACGCCCGAAGAGCCAGGAGGGAAAGCCGTGCCTCGTTGGAAAGCTCTTTGGCAGCCGCTCGCGTGGCCCCACAGCCCGTGGGGCTGCGGGCTTTGCGGCGGCCGTCAGCCTCGGCGCCACCGGCGCCCACGTGGCGCCGACGCGCCAGCCCCCGAAGCATTTCCCGGTAGGGCCGCGGCTCTGGCCACAGCTCCCACGCCCGAAGAGCCAGGAGGGAAAGCCGTGCCTCGTTGGAAAGCTCTTTGGCAGCCGCTCGCGTGGCCCCACAGCCCGTGGGGCTGCGGGCTTTGCGGCGGCCGTCAGCCTCGGCGCCACCAGCGCCTATGTGGCGCCGCCGAGCCAGCCTGCGAAGCATTTTCCGGTAGGGCCGCGGCTCTGGCCACAGCTCCCACGCCCGAAGAGCCAGGAGGGAAAGCCGTGCCTCCTTGGAAAGCTCTTTGGCAGCCGCTCGCGTGGCCCCACAGCCCGTGGGGCTGCGGGCTTTGCGGCGGCCGTCAGCCTCGGTGCCACCGGCGCCCACGTGGCGCCGCCGCGCCAGCCCCCGAAGCATTTTCCGGTAGGGCCGCGGCTCTGGCCACAGCTCCCACGCCCGAAGAGCCAGGAGGGAAAGCCGTGCCTCGTTGGAAAGCTCTTTGGCAGCCGCTCGCGTGGCCCCACAGCCCGTGGGGCTGCGGGCTTTCCGGCGGCCGTCAGCCTCGGCGCCACCAGCGCCTATGTGGCTCCGCCGAGCCAGCCTGCGAAGCATTTTCCGGTAGGGCCGCGGCTCTGGCCACAGCTCCCACGCCCGAAGAGCCAGGAGGGAAAGCCGTGCCTCGTTGGAAAGCTCTTTGGCAGCCGCTCGTGTGGCCCCACACACCGTGGGGCTGCGGGCTTTGCGGCGGCCGTCAGCCTCGGCGCCACCGGCGCCCACCTGGCGCCGCCGCGCCAGCCTGCGAAGCATTTTCCGGTAGGGCCGCGGCTCTGGCCACAGCTCCCACGCCCGAAGAGCCAGGAGGGAAAGCCGTGCCTCGTTGCAAAGCTCTTTGGCAGCCGCTCGCGTGGCCCCACAGCCCGTGGGGCTGCGGGCTTTCCGGCGGCCGTCAGCCTCGGCGCCACTGGCGCCCACATGGCACCACCGCGCCAGCCCCCGAAGCATTTTCCGGTAGGGCCGCGGCTCTGGCCACAGCTCCCACGCCCGAAGAGCCAGGAGGGAAAGCCGTGCCTCGTTGGAAAGCTCTTTGGCAGCCGCTCGCGTGGCCCCACAGCCCGTGGGGCTGCGGGCTTTGCGGCGGCCGTCAGCCTCGGCGCCACCGGCGCCCACCTGGCGCCGCCGCGCCAGCCCCCGAAGCATTTTCCGGTAGGGCCGCGTCTCTGGCCACAGCTCCCACGCCCGAAGAGCCAGGAGGGAAAGCCGTGCCTCGTTGGAAAGCTCTTTGGCAGCCGCTCGCGTGGCCCCACAGCCCGTGGGGCTGCGGGCTTTGCGGCGGCCGTCAGCCTCGGCGCCACCGGCGCCCACGTGGCGCCGCCGAGCCAGCCTGCGAAGCATTTTCCGGTAGGGCTGCGTCTCTGGCCACAGCTCCCACGCCCGAAGAGCCAGGAGGGAAAGCCGTGCCTCGTTGGAAAGCTCTTTGGCAGCCGCTCGTGTGGCCCCACAGCCCGTGGGGCTGCGGGCTTTGCGGCGGCCGTCAGCCTCGGCGCCACCGGCGCCCACCTGGCGCCGCCGCGCCAGCCCCCGAAGCATTTTCCGGTAGGGCCGCGTCTCTGGCCACAGCTCCCACGCCCGAAGAGCCAGGAGGGAAAGCCGTGCCTCGTTGGAAAGCTCTTTGGCAGCCGCTCGCGTGGCCCCACAGCCCGTGGGGCTGCGGGCTTTGCGGCGGCCGTCAGCCTCGGCGCCACCGGCGCCCACGTGGCGCCGACGCGCCAGCCCCCGAAGCATTTTCCGGTAGGGCCGCGGCTCTGGCCACAGCTCCCACGCCCGAAGAGCCAGGAGGGAAAGCTGTGCCTCGTTGGAAAGCTCTTTGGCAGCCGCTCGCGTGGCCCCACAGCCCGTGGGGCTGCGGGCTTTGCGGCGGCCGTCAGCCTCGGCGCCACCAGCGCCTATGTGGCGCCGCCGAGCCAGCCTGCGAAGCATTTTCCGGTAGGGCCGCGGCTCTGGCCACAGCTCCCACGCCCGAAGAGCCAGGAGGGAAAGCCGTGCCTCCTTGGAAAGCTCTTTGGCAGCCGCTCGCGTGGCCCCACAGCCCGTGGGGCTGCGGGCTTTGCGGCGGCCGTCAGCCTCGGCGCCACCGGCGCCCACGTGGCGCCGCCGAGCCAGCCTGCGAAGCATTTTCCGGTAGGGCTGCGTCTCTGGCCACAGCTCCCACGCCCGAAGAGCCAGGAGGGAAAGCCGTGCCTCCTTGGAAAGCTCTTTGGCAGCCGCTCGTGTGGCCCCACAGCCCGTGGGGCTGCGGGCTTTGCGGCGGCCGTCAGCCTCGGCGCCACCGGCGCCCACGTGGCGCCGCCGCGCCAGCCCCCGAAGCATTTTCCGGTAGGGCCGCGTCTCTGGCCACAGCTCCCACGCCCGAAGAGCCAGGAGGGAAAGCCGTGCCTCGTTGGAAAGCTCTTTGGCAGCCGCTCGCGTGGCCCCACAGCCTGTGGGGCTGCGGGCTTTGCGGCGGCCGTCAGCCTCGGCGCCACCGGCGCCCACCTGGCGCCGCCGCGCCAGCCCCCGAAGCATTTTCCGGTAGGGCCGCGTCTCTGGCCACAGCTCCCACGCCCGAAGAGCCAGGAGGGAAAGCCGTGCCTCGTTGGAAAGCTCTTTGGCAGCCGCTCGCGTGGCCCCACAGCCCGTGGGGCTGCGGGCTTTGCGGCGGCCGTCAGCCTCGGCGCCACCAGCGCCTATGTGGCGCCGCCGAGCCAGCCTGCGAAGCATTTTCCGGTAGGGCCGCGGCTCTGGCCACAGCTCCCACGCCCGAAGAGCCAGGAGGGAAAGCCGTGCCTCGTTGGAAAGCTCTTTGGCAGCCGCTCGTGTGGCCCCACACACCCTGGGGCTGCGGGCTTTGCGGCGGCCGTCAGCCTCGGCGTCACCGGCGCCCACCTCCGCCGCCGCGCCAGCCTGCGAAGCATTTTCCGGTAGGGCCGAGGCTCTGGCCACAGCTCCCACGCCCGAAGAGCCAGGAGGGAAAGCCGTGCCTCGTTGGAAAGCTCTTTGGCAGCCGCTCGCGTGGCCCCACAGCCCGTGGGGCTGCGGGCTTTGCGGCGGCCGTCAGCCTCGGCCCCACCGGCGCCTATGTGGCGCCGCCGTGCCAGCCCCCGAAGCATTTTCCGGTAGGGCCGCGGCTCTGGCCACAGCTCCCACGCCCGAAGAGCCAGGAGGGAAAGCCGTGCCTCGTTGGAAAGCTCTTTGGCAGCCGCTCGCGTGGCCCCACAGCCCGTGGGGCTGCGGGCTTTGCGGCGGCCGTCAGCCTCGGCGCCACCGACGCCTACGTAGCGCTGCCGCGCCAGCCTGTGAATCATTTTCCGGTAGGGCCGCGGCTCTGGCCACAGCTCCCACGCCCGAAGAGCCAGGAGGGAAAGCCGTGCCTCCTTGGAAAGCTCTTTGGCAGCCGCTCACGTGGCCCCACAGCCCGTGGGGCTGCGGGCTTTGCGGCGGCCGTCAGCCTCGGCGCCACCGGCGCCCACCTGGCGCCGCCACGACAGCCCCAAAAGCATTTTCCGGTAGGGCCGCGGCTCTGGCCACAGCTCCCACGCCCGAAGAGCCAGGAGGGAAAGCCGTGCCTCGTTGGAAAGCTCTTTGGCAGCCGCTCGCGTGGCCCCACAGCCCGTGGGGCTGCGGGCTTTCCGGCGGCCGTCAGCCTCGGCGCCACCGGCGCCCACCTGGCGCCGCCGCGCCAGCCCCCGAAACATTTTCTGGTAGGGCCGCGGCTCTGGCCACAGCTCCCACGCCCGAAGAGCCAGGAGGGAAAGCCGTGCCTCGTTGGAAAGCTCTTTGGCAGCCGCTCGCGTGGCCCCACAGCCCGTGGGGCTGCGGGCTTTGCGGCGGCCGTCAGCCTCGGCGCCACCGGCGCCCACCTGGCGCCGCCGCGCCAGCCCCCGAAGCATTTTTCGGTAGGGCCGCGTCTCTGGCCACAGCTCCCACGCCCGAAGAGCCAGGAGGGAAAGCCGTGCCTCGTTGGAAAGCTCTTTGGCAGCCGCTCGCGTGGCCCCACAGCCCGTGGGGCTGCGGGCTTTGCGGCGGCCGTCAGCCTCGGCGCCACCGGCGCCCACGTGGCGCCGCCGAGCCAGCCCCAAAAGCATTTTCCGGTAGGGCCGCGTCTCTGGCCACAGCTCCCATGCCCGAAGAGCCAGGAGGGAAAGCCGTGCCTCGTTGGAAAGCTCTTTGGCAGCCGCTCGCGTGGCCCCACACCCCGTGGGGCTGCGGGCTTTGCGGCGGCCGTCAGCCTCAGCGCCACCAGCGCCCACCTGGCGCCGCCGCGCCAGCCCCCGAAGCATTTTCCGGTAGAGCCGCGGCTCTGGCCACAGCTCCCACGCCCGAAGAGCCAGGAGGGAAAGCCGTGCCTCGTTGGAAAGCTCTTTGGCAGCCGCTCGCGTGGCCCCACAGCCCGTGGGGCTGTGGGCTTTGCGGCGGCCGTCAGTCTCGGCGCCACCGGCGCCCACCTGGCGCCGACGCGCCAGCCCCCGAAGCATTTTCCGGTAGGGCCGCGGCTCTGGCCACAGCTCCCACGCCCGAAGAGCCAGGAGGGAAAGCCGTGCCTCGTTGGAAAGCTCTTTGGCAGCCGCTCGCGTGGCCCCACAGCCCGTGGGGCTGCGGGCTTTGCGGCGGCCGTCAGCCTCGGCGCCACCGGCGCCCACATGGCACCACCGCGCCAGCCCCCGAAGCATTTTCCGGTAGGGCCGCGGCTCTGGCCACAGCTCCCACGCCCGAAGAGCCAGGAGGGAAAGCCGTGCCTCGTTGGAAAGCTCTTTGGCAGCCGCTCGCGTGGCCCCACAGCCCGTGGGGCTGCGGGCTTTGCGGCGGCCGTCAGCCTCGGCGCCACCGGCGCCCACCTGGCGCCGCCGCGCCAGCCCCCGAAACATTTTCTGGTAGGGCCGCGGCTCTGGCCACAGCTCCCACGCCCGAAGAGCCAGGAGGGAAAGCCGTGCCTCGTTGGAAAGCTCTTTGGCAGCCGCTCGCGTGGCCCCACAGCCCGTGGGGCTGCGGGCTTTCCAGCGGCCGTCAGCCTCGGCGCCACCGGCGACCACGTGGCGCCGCCGCGCCAGCCTGCGAAGCATTTTCCGGTAAGGCCTGATCTCTGGCCACCGCTCCCACGCCCAAAGAGCCATGAGGGAAAGCCGTGCCTCGTTGGAAAGCTCTTTGGCAGCCGCTCGCGTGGCCCCACAGCCCGTGGGGCTGCGGGCTTTGCGGCGGCCGTCAGCCTCGGCGCCACCGGCGCCCACCTGGCACCACCGCGCCAGCCCCCGAAGCATTTTCCGGTAGGGCCGCGTCTCTGGCCACAGCTCCCACGCCCGAAGAGCCAGGAGGGAAAGCCGTGCCTCGTTGGAAAGCTCTTTGGCAGCCGCTCGCGTGGCCCCACAGCCCGTGGGGCTGCGGGCTTTGCGGCGGCCGTCAGCCTCGGCGCCACCGGCGCCCACCTGGCGCCGCCGCGCCAGGCCCCGAAACATTTTCTGGTAGGGCCGCGGCTCTGGCCACAGCTCCCACGCCCGAAGAGCCAGGAGGGAAAGCCGTGCCTCGTTGGAAAGCTCTTTGGCAGCCGCTCGCGTGGCCCCACAGCCCGTGGGGCTGCGGGCTTTCCGGCGGCCGTCAGCCTCGGCGCCACCGGCGCCCACCTGGCGCCGCCGCGCCAGCCTGCGAAGCATTTTCCGGTAGGGCCGAGGCTCTGGCCACAGCTCCCACGCCCGAAGAGCCAGGAGGGAAAGCCGTGCCTCGTTGGAAAGCTCTTTGGCAGCCGCTCGCGTGGCCCCACAGCCCGTGGGGCTGCGGGCTTTGCGGCGGCCGTCAGCCTCGGCGCCACCGGCGCCCACCTGGCGCCGCCGCGCCAAGCTGCGAAGCATTTTCGGTAGGGCCGCGGCTCTGGCCACAGCTCCCACGCCCGAAGAGCCAGGAGGGAAAGCCGTGCCTCGTTGGAAAGCTCTTTGGCAGCCGCTCGCGTGGCCCCACAGCCCGTGGGGCTGCGGGCTTTCCGGCTGCCGTCAGCCTCGGCGCCACCGACGCCTACGTAGCGCTGCCGCGCCAGCCTGTGAATCATTTTCCGGTAGGGCCGCGGCTCTGGCCACAGCTCCCACGCCCGAAGAGCCAGGAGGGAAAGCCGTGCCTCGTTGGAAAGCTCTTTGGCAGCCGCTCACGTGGCCCCACAGCCCGTGGGGCTGCGGGCTTTCCGGCGGCCGTCAGTCTCGGCGCCACCGGCGCCCACCTGGCGCCGCCGCGCCAGCCCCCGAAGCATTTTCCGGTAGGGCCGCGTCTCTGGCCACAGCTCCCACGCCCGAAGAGCCAGGAGGGAAAGCCGTGCCTCGTTGGAAAGCTCTTTGGCAGCCGCTCGCGTGGCCCCACAGCCCGTGGGGCTGCGGGCTTTGCGGCGGCCGTCAGCCTCGGCGCCACCGGCGCCCACATGGCACCACCGCGCCAGCCCCCGAAGCATTTTCCGGTAGGGCCGCGGCTCTGGCCACAGCTCCCACGCCCGAAGAGCCAGGAGGGAAAGCCGTGCCTCGTTGGAAAGCTCTTTGGCAGCCGCTCGCGTGGCCCCACAGCCCGTGGGGCTGCGGGCTTTGCGGCGGCCGTCAGCCTCGGCGCCACCGGCGCCCACCTGGCGCCGCCGCGCCAGCCCCCGAAACATTTTCTGGTAGGGCCGCGGCTCTGGCCACAGCTCCCACGCCCGAAGAGCCAGGAGGGAAAGCCGTGCCTCGTTGGAAAGCTCTTTGGCAGCCGCTCGCGTGGCCCCACAGCCCGTGGGGCTGCGGGCTTTCCAGAGGCCGTCAGCCTCGGCGCCACCGGCGCCCACCTGGCGCCGCCGCGCCAGCCTGCGAAGCATTTTCCGGTAAGGCCTGATCTCTGGCCACCGCTCCCACGCCCAAAGAGCCATGAGGGAAAGCCGTGCCTCGTTGGAAAGCTCTTTGGCAGCCGCTCGCGTGGCCCCACAGCCCGTGGGGCTGCGGGCTTTGCGGCGGCCGTCAGCCTCGGCGCCACCGGCGCCCACCTGGCACCACCGCGCCAGCCCCCGAAGCATTTTCCGGTAGGGCCGCGTCTCTGGCCACAGCTCCCACGCCCGAAGAGCCAGGAGGGAAAGCCGTGCCTCGTTGGAAAGCTCTTTGGCAGCCGCTCGCGTGGCCCCACAGCCCGTGGGGCTGCGGGCTTTGCGGCGGCCGTCAGCCTCGGCGCCACCGGCGCCCACCTGGCGCCGCCGCGCCAGGCCCCGAAACATTTTCTGGTAGGGCCGCGGCTCTGGCCACAGCTCCCACGCCCGAAGAGCCAGGAGGGAAAGCCGTGCCTCGTTGGAAAGCTCTTTGGCAGCTGCTCGCGTGGCCCCACAGCCCGTGGGGCTGCGGGCTTTGCGGCGGCCGTCAGCCTCGGCGCCACCGGCGCCCACCTGGCGCCGCCGCGCCAGCCTGCGAAGCATTTTCCGGTAGGGCCGAGGCTCTGGCCACAGCTCCCACGCCCGAAGAGCCAGGAGGGAAAGCCGTGCCTCGTTGGAAAGCTCTTTGGCAGCCGCTCGCGTGGCCCCACAGCCCGTGGGGCTGCGGGCTTTGCGGCGGCCGTCAGCCTCGGCGCCACCGGCGCCCACCTGGCGCCGCCGCGCCAAGCTGCGAAGCATTTTCGGTAGGGCCGCGGCTCTGGCCACAGCTCCCACGCCCGAAGAGCCAGGAGGGAAAGCCGTGCCTCGTTGGAAAGCTCTTTGGCAGCCGCTCGCGTGGCCCCACAGCCCGTGGGGCTGCGGGCTTTGCGGCGGCCGTCAGCCTCGGCCCCACCGGCGCCTATGTGGCGCCGCCGCGCCAGCCCCCGAAGCATTTTCCGGTAGGGCCGCGGCTCTGGCCACAGCTCCCACGCCCGAAGAGCCAGGAGGGAAAGCCGTGCCTCGTTGGAAAGCTCTTTGGCAGCCGCTCGCGTGGCCCCACAGCCCGTGGGGCTGCGGGCTTTGCGGCGGCCGTCAGCCTCGGCGCCACCGACGCCTACGTAGCGCTGCCGCGCCAGCCTGTGAATCATTTTCCGGTAGGGCCGCGGCTCTGGCCACAGCTCCCACGCCCGAAGAGCCAGGAGGGAAAGCCGTGCCTCCTTGGAAAGCTCTTTGGCAGCCGCTCGCGTGGCCCCACAGCCCGTGGGGCTGTGGGCTTTGCAGCGGCCGTCAGCCTCGGCGCCACCGGCGCCCACCTGGCGCCGCCGCGCCAGCCCCCGAAACATTTTCTGGTAGGGCCGCGGCTCTGGCCACAGCTCCCACGCCCGAAGAGCCAGGAGGGAAAGCCGTGCCTCGTTGGAAAGCTCTTTGGCAGCCGCTCGCGTGGCCCCACAGCCCGTGGGGCTGCGGGCTTTGCGGCGGCCGTCAGCCTCGGCGCCACCGGCGACCACGTGGCGCCGCCGCGCCAGCCTGCGAAGCATTTTCCGGTAAGGCCTGATCTCTGGCCACCGCTCCCACGCCCAAAGAGCCATGAGGGAAAGCCGTGCCTCGTTGGAAAGCTCTTTGGCAGCCGCTCGCGTGGCCCCACAGCCCGTGGGGCTGCGGGCTTTGCGGCGGCCGTCAGCCTCGGCGCCACCGGCGCCCACCTGGCGCCGCCGCGCCAGCCCCCGAAGCATTTTCCGGTAGGGCCGCGGCTCTGGCCACAGCTCCCACGCCCGAAGAGCCAGGAGGGAAAGCCGTGCCTCGTTGGAAAGCTCTTTGGTAGCCGCTCGCGTGGCCCCACAGCCCGTGGGGCTGCGGGCTTTGCGGCGGCCGTCAGCCTCGGCGCCACCGGCGCCCACCTGGCGCCGCCGCGCCAGCCCCCGAAGCATTTTCCGGTAGGGCCGCGGCTCTGGCCACAGCTCCCACGCCCGAAGAGCCAGGAGGGAAAGCCGTGCCTCGTTGGAAAGCTCTTTGGCAGCCGCTCGCGTGGCCCCACACCCCGTGGGGCTGCGGGCTTTCCGGCGGCCGTCAGCCTCGGCGCCACCAGCGCCTATGTGGCGCCGCCGAGCCAGCCTGCGAAGCATTTTCCGGTAGGGCCGCGGCTCTGGCCACAGCTCCCACGCCCGAAGAGCCAGGAGGGAAAGCCGTGCCTCGTTGGAAAGCTCTTTGGCAGCCGCTCGTGTGGCCCCACACACCGTGGGGCTGCGGGCTTTGCGGCGGCCGTCAGCCTCGGCGCCACCGGCGCCCACCTGGCGCCGCCGCGCCAGCCCCCGAAGCATTTTCCGGTAGGGCCGCGGCTCTGGCCACAGCTCCCACGCCCGAAGAGCCAGGAGGGAAAGCCGTGCCTCGTTGGAAAGCTCTTTGGCAGCCACTCGCGTGGCCCCACAGCCCGTGGGGCTGCGGGCTTTCCGGTGGCCGTCAGCCTCGGCGCCACTGGCGCCCACCTGGCACCACCGTGCCAGCCCCCGAAGCATTTTCCGGTAGGGCCGCGGCTCTGGCCACAGCTCCCACGCCCGAAGAGCCAGGAGGGAAAGCCGTGCCTCGTTGGAAAGCTCTTTGGCAGCCGCTCGCGTGGCCCCACAGCCCGTGGGGCTGCGGGCTTTGCGGCGGCCGTCAGCCTCGGCGCCACCGGCGCCCACCTGGCGCCGCCGCGCCAGCCCCCGAAGCATTTTCCGGTAGGGCCGCGTCTCTGGCCACAGCTCCCACGCCCGAAGAGCCAGGAGGGAAAGCCGTGCCTCGTTGGAAAGCTCTTTGGCAGCCGCTCGCGTGGCCCCACAGCCCGTGGGGCTGCGGGCTTTGCGGTGGCCGTCAGCCTCGGCGCCACCGGCGCCCACGTGGCGCCGCCGAGCCAGCCTGCGAAGCATTTTCCGGTAGGGCCGCGTCTCTGGCCACAGCTCCCACGCCCGAAGAGACAGGAGGGAAAGCCGTGCCTCGTTGGAAAGCTCTTTGGCAGCCGCTCGTGTGGCCCCACAGCCCGTGGGGCTGCGGGCTTTGCGGCGGCCGTCAGCCTCGGCGCCACTGGCGCCCACCTGGCACCACCGCGCCAACCCCCGAAGCATTTTCCGGTAGGGCCGCGGCTCTGGCCACAGCTCCCACGCCGAAGAGCCAGGACGGAAAGCCGTGCCTCGTTGGAAAGCTCTTTGGCAGCCGCTCGAGTGGCCCCACAGCCCGTGGGGCTGCGGGCTTTGCGGCGGCCGTCAGCCTCGGCGCCACCGGCGCCCACCTGGCGCCGCCGCGCCAGCCCCCGAAGCATTTTCCGGTAGGGCCGCGTCTCTGGCCACAGCTCCCACGCCCGAAGAGCCAGGAGGGAAAGCCGTGCCTCGTTGGAAAGCTCTTTGGCAGCCGCTCGCGTGGCCCCACAGCCCGTGGGGCTGCGGGCTTTGCGGCGGCCGTCAGCCTCGGCGCCACCGGCACCCTCCTGGCGCCGCCGCGCCAGCCCCCGAAGCATTTTCCGGTAGGGCCGCGGCTCTGGCCACAGCTCCCACGCCCGAAGAGCCAGGAGGGAAAGCCGTGCCTCGTTGGAAAGCTCTTTGGCAGCCGCTCGTGTGGCCCCACAGCCCGTGGGGCTGCGGGCTTTGCGGCGGCCGTCAGCCTCGGCGCCACCGGCGCCCACCTGGCGCCGCCGCGCCAGCCCCCGAAGCATTTTCCGGTAGAGCCGCGGCTCTGGCCACAGCTCCCACGCCCGAAGAGCCAGGAGGGAAAGCCGTGCCTCGTTGGAAAGCTCTTTGGCAGCCGCTCGCGTGGCCCCAGAGCCCGTGGGGCTGCGGGCTTTCCGGCGGCCGTCAGCCTCGGCGCCACCAGCGCCTATGTGGCGCCGCCGAGCCAGCCTGCGAAGCATTTTCCGGTAGGGCCGCGGCTCTGGCCACAGCTCCCACGGCCGAAGAGCCAGGAGGGAAAGCCGTGCCTCGTTGGAAAGCTCTTTGGCAGCCGCTCGTGTGGCCCCACACACCGTGGGGCTGCGGGCTTTGCGGCGGCCGTCAGCCTCGGCGCCACCGGCGCCCACCTGGCGCCGCCGCGCCAGCCCCCGAAGCATTTTCCGGTAGGGCCGCGGCTCTGGCCACAGCTCCCACGCCCGAAGAGCCAGGAGGGAAAGCCGTGCCTCGTTGGAAAGCTCTTTGGCAGCCGCTCGCGTGGCCCCACAGCCCGTGGGGCTGCGGGCTTTGCGGCGGCCGTCAGCCTCGGCGCCACCGGCGCCCACGTGGCGCCGCCGAGCCAGCCTGCGAAGCATTTTCCGGTAGGGCCGCGTCTCTGGCCACAGCTCCCACGCCCGAAGAGCCAGGAGGGAAAGCCGTGCCTCGTTGGAAAGCTCTTTGGCAGCCGCTCGTGTGGCCCCACAGCCCGTGGGGCTGCGGGCTTTGCGGCGGCCGTCAGCCTCGGCGCCACCGGCGCCCACCTGGCGCCGCCGCGCCAGCCCCCGAAGCATTTTCCGGAAGAGCCGCGGCTCTGGCCACAGCTCCCACGCCCGAAGAGCCAGGAGGGAAAGCCGTGCCTCGTTGGAAAGCTCTTTGGCAGCCGCTCGCGTGGCCCCACAGCCCATGGGGCTGCGGGCTTTGCGGCGGCCGTCAGCCTCGGCGCCACCGGCGCCCACCTGGCGCCGCCGCGCCAGCCCCCGAAGCATTTTCCGGTAGGGCCGCGGCTCTGGCCACAGCTCCCACGCCCGAAGAGCCAGGAGGGAAAGCCGTGCCTCGTTGGAAAGCTCTTTGGCAGCCGCTCGCGTGGCCCCACAGCCCGTGGGGCTGCGGGCTTTGCGGCGGCCGTCAGCCTCGGCGCCAAGGGCGCCCACGTGTCGCCGCCGCGCCAGCCCCCGAAGCATTTTCCGGTAGGGCCGCGGCTCTGGCCACAGCTCCCACGCCCGAAGAGCCAGGAGGGAAAGCCGTGCCTCGTTGCAAAGCTCTTTGGCAGCCGCTCGCGTGGCCCCACAGCCCGTGGGGCTGCAGGCTTTGCGGCGGCCGTCAGCCTCGGCGCCACCGGCGCCCACCTGGCGCCGCCGCGCCAGCCCCCGAAGCATTTTCCGGTAGGGCCGCGGCTCTGGCCACAGCTCCCACGCCCGAAGAGCCAGGAGGGAAAGCCGTGCCTCGTTGGAAAGCTCTTTGGCAGCCGCTCGCGTGGCCCCACAGTCCGTGGGGCTGCGGGCTTTGCGGCGGCCGTCAGCCTCGGCGCCACCGGCGCCCACATGGCGCCGCCGCGCCAGCCCCCGAAGCATTTTCCGGTAGGGCCGCGGCTCTGGCCACAGCTCCCACGCCCGAAGAGCCAGGAGGGAAAGCCGTGCCTCGTTGGAAAGCTCTTTGGCAGCCGCTCGTGTGGCCCCACAGCCCGTGGGGCTGCGGGCTTTGCGGCGGCCGTCAGCCTCGGCGCCACCGGCGCCCACCTGGCGCCGCCGCGCCAGCCCCCGAAGCATTTTCCGGTAGAGCCGCGGCTCTGGCCACAGCTCCCACGCCCGAAGAGCCAGGAGGGAAAGCCGTGCCTCGTTGGAAAGCTCTTTGGCAGCCGCTCGCGTGGCCCCAGAGCCCGTGGGGCTGCGGGCTTTCCGGCGGCCGTCAGCCTCGGCGCCACCAGCGCCTATGTGGCGCCGCCGAGCCAGCCTGCGAAGCATTTTCCGGTAGGGCCGCGGCTCTGGCCACAGCTCCCACGGCCGAAGAGCCAGGAGGGAAAGCCGTGCCTCGTTGGAAAGCTCTTTGGCAGCCGCTCGTGTGGCCCCACACACCGTGGGGCTGCGGGCTTTGCGGCGGCCGTCAGCCTCGGCGCCACCGGCGCCCACCTGGCGCCGCCGCGCCAGCCCCCGAAGCATTTTCCGGTAGGGCCGCGGCTCTGGCCACAGCTCCCACGCCCGAAGAGCCAGGAGGGAAAGCCGTGCCTCGTTGGAAAGCTCTTTGGCAGCCGCTCGCGTGGCCCCACAGCCCGTGGGGCTGCGGGCTTTGCGGCGGCCGTCAGCCTCGGCGCCACCGGCGCCCACGTGGCGCCGCCGAGCCAGCCTGCGAAGCATTTTCCGGTAGGGCCGCGTCTCTGGCCACAGCTCCCACGCCCGAAGAGCCAGGAGGGAAAGCCGTGCCTCGTTGGAAAGCTCTTTGGCAGCCGCTCGTGTGGCCCCACAGCCCGTGGGGCTGCGGGCTTTGCGGCGGCCGTCAGCCTCGGCGCCACCGGCGCCCACCTGGCGCCGCCGCGCCAGCCCCCGAAGCATTTTCCGGAAGAGCCGCGGCTCTGGCCACAGCTCCCACGCCCGAAGAGCCAGGAGGGAAAGCCGTGCCTCGTTGGAAAGCTCTTTGGCAGCCGCTCGCGTGGCCCCACAGCCCATGGGGCTGCGGGCTTTGCGGCGGCCGTCAGCCTCGGCGCCACCGGCGCCCACCTGGCGCCGCCGCGCCAGCCCCCGAAGCATTTTCCGGTAGGGCCGCGGCTCTGGCCACAGCTCCCACGCCCGAAGAGCCAGGAGGGAAAGCCGTGCCTCGTTGGAAAGCTCTTTGGCAGCCGCTCGCGTGGCCCCACAGCCCGTGGGGCTGCGGGCTTTGCGGCGGCCGTCAGCCTCGGCGCCAAGGGCGCCCACGTGTCGCCGCCGCGCCAGCCCCCGAAGCATTTTCCGGTAGGGCCGCGGCTCTGGCCACAGCTCCCACGCCCGAAGAGCCAGGAGGGAAAGCCGTGCCTCGTTGCAAAGCTCTTTGGCAGCCGCTCGCGTGGCCCCACAGCCCGTGGGGCTGCAGGCTTTGCGGCGGCCGTCAGCCTCGGCGCCACCGGCGCCCACCTGGCGCCGCCGCGCCAGCCCCCGAAGCATTTTCCGGTAGGGCCGCGGCTCTGGCCACAGCTCCCACGCCCGAAGAGCCAGGAGGGAAAGCCGTGCCTCGTTGGAAAGCTCTTTGGCAGCCGCTCGCGTGGCCCCACAGTCCGTGGGGCTGCGGGCTTTGCGGCGGCCGTCAGCCTCGGCGCCACCGGCGCCCACATGGCGCCGACGCGCCAGCCCCCGAAGCATTTTCCGGTAGGGCCGCGGCTCTGGCCACAGCTCCCACGCCCGAAGAGCCAGGAGGGAAAGCCGTGCCTCGTTGGAAAGCTCTTTGGCAGCCGCTCGCGTGGCCCCACAGCCCGTGGGGCTGCGGGCTTTGCGGCGGCCGTCAGCCTCGGCGCCACCGGCGCCCACATGGCACCACCGCGCCAGCCCCCGAAGCATTTTCCGGTAGGGCCGTGGCTCTGGCCACAGCTCCCACGCCCGAAGAGCCAGGAGGGAAAGCCGTGCCTCGTTGGAAAGCTCTTTGGCAGCCGCTCGCGTGGCCCCACAGCCCGTGGGGCTGCGGGCTTTGCGGCGGCCGTCAGCCTCGGCGTCACCGGCGCCCACCTGGCGCCGCCGCGCCAGCCCCCGAAACATTTTCTGGTAGGGCCGCAGCTCTGGCCACAGCTCCCACGCCCGAAGAGCCAGGAGGGAAAGCCGTGCCTCGTTGGAAAGCTCTTTGGCAGCCGCTCGCGTGGCCCCACAGCCCGTGGGGCTGCGGGCTTTCCAGCGGCCGTCAGCCTCGGCGCCACCGGCGACCACGTGGCGCCGCCGCGCCAGCCTGCGAAGCATTTTCCGGTAGGGCCTGATCTCTGGCCACCGCTCCCACGCCCAAAGAGCCAGGAGGGAAAGCCGTGCCTCATTGGGAAGCCCTTTGGCAGCCGCTCGCGTGGCCCCACAGCCCGTGGGGCTGCGGGCTTTGCGGCGGCCGTCAGCCTCGGCGCCACCGGCGCCCACCTGGCGCCGCCGCGCCAGCCCCCGAAGCATTTTCCGGTAGGGCCGCGGCTCTGGCCACAGCTCCCACGCCCGAAGAGCCAGGAGGGAAAGCCGTGCCTCGTTGGAAAGCTCTTTGGTAGCCGCTCGCGTGGCCCCACAGCCCGTGGGGCTGCGGGCTTTGCGGCGGCCGTCAGCCTCGGCGCCACCGGCGTCCACCTGGCGCCGCCGCGCCAGCCCCCGAAGCATTTTCGGGTAGGGCCGCGGCTCTGGCCACAGCTCCCACGCCCGAAGAGCCAGGAGGGAAAGCCGTGCCTCGTTGGAAAGCTCTTTGGCAGCCGCTCGCGTGGCCCCACAGCCCGTGGGGCTGCGGGCTTTGCGGCGGCCGTCAGCCTCGGCGCCACCGGCGCCCACCTGGCGCCGCCGCGCCAGCCCCCGAAGCATTTTCCGGTAGGGCCGCGGCTCTGGCCACAGCTCCCACGCCCGAAGAGCCAGGAGGGAAAGCCGTGCCTCGTTGGAAAGCTCTTTGGCAGCCGCTCGCGTGGCCCCACAGCCCGTGGGGCTGCGGGCTTTCCGGCGGCCGTCAGCCTCGGCGCCACCAGCGCCTATGTGGCGCCGCCGAGCCAGCCTGCGAAGCATTTTCCGGTAGGGCCGCGTCTCTGGCCACAGCTCCCACGCCCGAAGAGCCAGGATGGAAAGCCGTGCCTCGTTGGAAAGCTCTTTGGCAGCCGCTCACGTGGCCCCACAGCCCGTGGGGCTGCGGGCTTTGCGGCGGCCGTCAGCCTCGGCGCCACCGGCGCCCACCTGGCGCCGCCGCGCCAGCCCCCGAAGCATTTTCCGGTAGGGCCGCGGCTCTGGCCACAGCTCCCACGCCCGAAGAGCCAGGAGGGAAAGCCGTGCCTCGTTGGAAAGCTCTTTGGCAGCCGCTCGCGTGGCCCCACAGCCCGTGGGGCTGCGGGCTTTCCGGCGGCCGTCAGCCTCGGCGCCACTGGCGCCCACATGGCACCACCGCGCCAGCCCCCGAAGCATTTTCCGGTAGGGCCGCGTCTCTGGCCACAGCTCCCACGGCCGAAGAGTCAGGAGGGAAAGCCGTGCCTCGTTGGAAAGCTCTTTGGCAGGGGCTCGCGTGGCCCCACAGCCCGTGGGGCTGCGGGCTTTGCGGCGGCCGTCAGCCTCGGCGCCACCGGCGCCCACCTGGCGCCGCCGCGCCAGCCCCCGAAGCATTTTCCGGTAGAGCCGCGGCTCTGGCCACAGCTCCCACGCCCGAAGAGCCAGGAGGGAAAGCCGTGCCTCGTTGGAAAGCTCTTTGGCAGCCGCTCGCGTGGCCCCACAGCCCGTGGGGCTGCGGGCTTTGCGGCGGCCGTCAGCCTCGGCGCCACCGGCGCCCACGTGGCGCCGACGCGCCAGCCCCCGAAGCATTTTCCGGTAGGGCCGCGGCTCTGGCCACAGCTCCCACGCCCGAAGAGCCAGGAGGGAAAGCCGTGCCTCGTTGGAAAGCTCTTTGGCAGCCGCTCGCGTGGCCCCACAGCCCGTGGGGCTGCGGGCTTTGCGGCGGCCGTCAGCCTCGGCGCCGCCGGCGCCCACCTGGCGCCGCCGCGCCAGGCCCCGAAGCATTTTCCGGTAGGGCCGCGTCTCTGGCCACAGCTCCCACGCCCGAAGAGCCAGGAGGGAAAGCCGTGCCTCCTTGGAAAGCTCTTTGGCAGCCGCTCGCGTGGCCCCACAGCCCGTGGGGCTGCGGGCTTTCCGGCGGCCGTCAGCCTCGGCGCCACCGACGCCTACGTACCGCTGCCGCGCCAGCCTGTGAATCATTTTCCGGTAGGGCCGCGTCTCTGGCCACAGCTCCCACGCCCGAAGAGCCAGGAGGGAATGCCGTGCCTCGTTGGAAAGCTCTTTGGCAGCCGCTCGCGTGGCCCCACAGCCCGTGGGGCTGCGGGCTTTGCGGCGGCCGTCAGCCTCGGCGCCACCAGCGCCTATGTGGCGCCGCTGAGCCAGCCTGCGAAGCATTTTCCGGTAGGGCCGCGGCTCTGGCCACAGCTCCCACGCCCGAAGAGCCAGGAGGGAAAGCCGTGCCTCGTTGGAAAGCTCTTTGGCAGCCGCTCGCGTGGCCCCACAGCCCGTGGGGCTGCGGGCTTTCCGGCGGCCGTCAGCCTCGGCGCCACCGGCGCCCACCTGGCGCCGCCGCGCCAGCCCCCGAAACATTTTCTGGTAGGGCCGCGGCTCTGGCCACAGCTCCCACGCCCGAAGAGCCAGGAGGGAAAGCCGTGCCTCGTTGGAAAGCTCTTTGGCAGCCGCTCGCGTGGCCCCACAGCCCGTGGGGCTGCGGGCTTTGCGGCGGCCGTCAGCCTCGGCGCCACCGGCGCCCACCTGGCGCCGCCGCGCCAGCCCCCGAAGCATTTTCCGGTAGGGCCGCGTCTCTGGCCACAGCTCCCACGCCCGAAGAGCCAGGAGGGAAAGCCGTGCCTCGTTGGAAAGCTCTTTGGCAGCCGCTCGCGTGGCCCCACAGCCCATGGGGCTGCGGGCTTTGCGGCGGCCGTCAGCCTCGGCGCCACCGGCGCCCACGTGGCGCCGCCGAGCCAGCCCCAAAAGCATTTTCCGGTAGGGCCGCGTCTCTGGCCACAGCTCCCATGCCCGAAGAGCCAGGAGGGAAAGCCGTGCCTCGTTGGAAAGCTCTTTGGCAGCCGCTCGCGTGGCCCCACAGCCCGTGGGGCTGCGGGCTTTGCGGCGGCCGTCAGCCTCGGCGCCACCGGCGCCCACATGGCACCACCGCGCCAGCCCCCGAAGCATTTTCCGGTAGGGCCGCGGCTCTGGCCACAGCTCCCACGCCCGAAGAGCCAGGAGGGAAAGCCGTGCCTCGTTGGAAAGCTCTTTGGCAGCCGCTCGCGTGGCCCCACAGCCCGTGGGGCTGCGGGCTTTGCGGCGGCCGTCAGCCTCGGCGCCGCCGGCGCCCACCTGGCGCCGCCGCGCCAGGCCCCGAAGCATTTTCCGGTAGGGCCGCGTCTCTGGCCACAGCTCCCACGCCCGAAGAGCCAGGAGGGAAAGCCGTGCCTCGTTGGAAAGCTCTTTGGCAGCCGCTCGCGTGGCCCCACAGCCCGTGGGGCTGCGGGCTTTCCAGCGGCCGTCAGCCTCGGCGCCACCGGCGCCCACCTGGCGCCGCCGCGCCAGCCTGCGAAGCATTTTCCGGTAAGGCCTGATCTCTGGCCACCGCTCCCACGCCCAAAGAGCCATGAGGGAAAGCCGTGCCTCGTTGGAAAGCTCTTTGGCAGCCGCTCGCGTGGCCCCACAGCCCGTGGGGCTGCGGGCTTTGCGGCGGCCGTCAGCCTCGGCGCCACCGGCGCCCACCTGGCACCACCGCGCCAGCCCCCGAAGCATTTTCCGGTAGGGCCGCGTCTCTGGCCACAGCTCCCACGCCCGAAGAGCCAGGAGGGAAAGCCGTGCCTCGTTGGAAAGCTCTTTGGCAGCCGCTCGCGTGGCCCCACAGCCCGTGGGGCTGCGGGCTTTGCGGCGGCCGTCAGCCTCGGCGCCACCGGCGCCCACCTGGCGCCGCCGCGCCAGCCCCCGAAGCATTTTCCGGTAGGGCCGCGTCTCTGGCCACAGCTCCCACGCCCGAAGAGCCAGGAGGGAAAGCCGTGCCTCGTTGGAAAGCTCTTTGGCAGCCGCTCGCGTGGCCCCACAGCCCGTGGGGCTGCGGGCTTTGCGGCGGCCGTCAGCCTCGGCGCCACCGGCGCCCACCTGGCGCCGCCGCGCCAGCCTGCGAAGCATTTTCCGGTAGGGCCGAGGCTCTGGCCACAGCTCCCACGCCCGAAGAGCCAGGAGGGAAAGCCGTGCCTCGTTGGAAAGCTCTTTGGCAGCCGCTCGCGTGGCCCCACAGCCCGTGGGGCTGCGGGCTTTGCGGCGGCCGTCAGCCTCGGCGCCACCGGCGCCCACCTTGCGCCGCCGCGCCAAGCTGCGAAGCATTTTCGGTAGGGCCGCGGCTCTGGCCACAGCTCCCACGCCCGAAGAGCCAGGAGGGAAAGCCGTGCCTCGTTGGAAAGCTCTTTGGCAGCCGCTCGCGTGGCCCCACAGCCCGTGGGGCTGCGGGCTTTCCGGCTGCCGTCAGCCTCGGCGCCACCGACGCCTACGTAGCGCTGCCGCGCCAGCCTGTGAATCATTTTCCGGTAGGGCCGCGTCTCTGGCCACAGCTCCCACGCCCGAAGAGCCAGGAGGGAAAGCCGTGCCTCGTTGGAAAGCTCTTTGGCAGCCGCTCGCGTGGCCCCACAGCCCGTGGGGCTGCGGGCTTTGCGGCGGCCGTCAGCCTCGGCCCCACCGGCGCCTATGTGGCGCCGCCGCGCCAGCCCCCGAAGCATTTTCCGGTAGGGCCGCGGCTCTGGCCACAGCTCCCACGCCCGAAGAGCCAGGAGGGAAAGCCGTGCCTCGTTGGAAAGCTCTTTGGCAGCCGCTCGCGTGGCCCCACAGCCCGTGGGGCTGCGGGCTTTGCGGCGGCCGTCAGCCTCGGCGCCACCGACGCCTACGTAGCGCTGCCGCGCCAGCCTGTGAATCATTTTCCGGTAGGGCCGCGGCTCTGGCCACAGCTCCCACGCCCGAAGAGCCAGGAGGGAAAGCCGTGCCTCCTTGGAAAGCTCTTTGGCAGCCGCTCACGTGGCCCCACAGCCCGTGGGGCTGCGGGCTTTGCGGCGGCCGTCAGCCTCGGCGCCACCGGCGCCCACCTGGCGCCGCCGAGCCAGCCTGCGAAGCATTTTCCGGTAGGGCCGCGGCTCTGGCCACAGCTCCCACGCCCGAAGAGCCAGGAGGGAAAGCCGTGCCTCGTTGGAAAGCTCTTTGGCAGCCGCTCGCGTGGCCCCACAGCCCGTGGGGCTGCGGGCTTTGCGGCGGCCGTCAGCCTTGGCGCCACCGGCGCCCACCTGGCGCCGCCGCGCCAGGCCCCGAAGCATTTTCCGGTAGGGCCGCGTCTCTGGCCACAGCTCCCACGCCCGAAGAGCCAGGAGGGAAAGCCGTGCCTCGTTGGAAAGCTCTTTGGCAGCCGCTCGCGTGGCCCCACAGCCCGTGGGGCTGCGGGCTTTCCGGCTGCCGTCAGCCTCGGCGCCACCGACGCCTACGTAGCGCTGCCGCGCCAGCCTGCGAAGCATTTTCCGGTAGGGCCGCGTCTCTGGCCACAGCTCCCACGCCCGAAGAGCCAGGAGGGAAAGCCGTGCCTCGTTGGAAAGCTCTTTGGCAGCCGCTCGCGTGGCCCCACAGCCCGTGGGGCTGCGGGCTTTGCGGCCGTCAGCCTCAGCGCCACCAGCGCCTATGTGGCGCCGCTGAGCCAGCCTGCGAAGCATTTTCCGGTAGGGCCGCGGCTCTGGCCACAGCTCCCACGCCCGAAGAGCCAGGAGGGAAAGCCGTGCCTCGTTGGAAAGCTCTTTGGCAGCCGCTCGCGTGGCCCCACAGCCCGTGGGGCTGCGGGCTTTGCGGCGGCCGTCAGCCTCGGCGCCACCGGCGCCCACCTGGCGCCGCCGCGCCAGCCCCCGAAACATTTTCTGGTAGGGCCGCGGCTCTGGCCACAGCTCCCACGCCCGAAGAGCCAGGAGGGAAAGCCGTGCCTCGTTGGAAAGCTCTTTGGCAGCCGCTCGCGTGGCCCCACAGCCCGTGGGGCTGCGGGCTTTGCGGCGGCCGTCAGCCTCGGCGCCACCGGCGCCCACCTGGCGCCGCCGCGCCAGCCCCCGAAGCATTTTCCGGTAGGGCCGCGGCTCTGGCCACAGCTCCCACGCCCGAAGAGCCAGGAGGGAAAGCCGTGCCTCGTTGGAAAGCTCTTTGGCAGCCGCTCGCGTGGCCCCACAGCCCGTGGGGCTGCGGGCTTTGCGGCGGCCGTCAGCCTCGGCGCCACCGGCGCCCACGTGGCGCCGCCGAGCCAGCCCCAAAAGCATTTTCCGGTAGGGCCGCGTCTCTGGCCACAGCTCCCACGCCCGAAGAGCCAGGAGGGAAAGCCGTGCCTCGTTGGAAAGCTCTTTGGCAGCCGCTCGCGTGGCCCCACAGCCCGTGGGGCTGCGGGCTTTGCGGCGGCCGTCAGCCTCGGCGCCACCGGCGCCCACGTGGCGCCGCCGAGCCAGCCCCAAAAGCATTTTCCGGTAGGGCCGCGGTTCTGGCCACAGCTCCCACGCCCGAAGAGCCAGGACGGAAAGCCGTGCCTCGTTGGAAAGCTCTTTGGCAGCCGCTCGCGTGGCCCCACAGCCCGTGGGGCTGCGGGCTTTGCGGCGGCCGTCAGCCTCGGCGCCACCGGCGCCCACATGGCACCACCGCGCCAGCCCCCGAAGCATTTTCCGGTAGGGCCGCGGCTCTGGCCACAGCTCCCACGCCCGAAGAGCCAGGAGGGAAAGCCGTGCCTCGTTGGAAAGCTCTTTGGCAGCCGCTCGCGTGGCCCCACAGCCCGTGGGGCTGCGGGCTTTGCGGCGGCCGTCAGCCTCGGCGCCACCGGCGCCCACCTGGCGCCGCCGCGCCAGCCCCCGAAACATTTTCTGGTAGGGCCGCGGCTCTGGCCACAGCTCCCACGCCCGAAGAGCCAGGAGGGAAAGCCGTGCCTCGTTGGAAAGCTCTTTGGCAGCCGCTCGCGTGGCCCCACAGCCCGTGGGGCTGCGGGCTTTCCAGCGGCCGTCAGCCTCGGCGCCACCGGCGACCACGTGGCGCCGCCGCGCCAGCCTGCGAAGCATTTTCCGGTAAGGCCTGATCTCTGGCCACCGCTCCCACGCCCAAAGAGCCATGAGGGAAAGCCGTGCCTCGTTGGAAAGCTCTTTGGCAGCCGCTCGCGTGGCCCCACAGCCCGTGGGGCTGCGGGCTTTGCGGCGGCCGTCAGCCTCGGCGCCACCGGCGCCCACCTGGCGCCGCCGCGCCAGCCCCCGAAGCATTTTCCGGTAGGGCCGCGGCTCTGGCCACAGCTCCCACGCCCGAAGAGCCAGGAGGGAAAGCCGTGCCTCGTTGGAAAGCTCTTTGGTAGCCGCTCGCGTGGCCCCACAGCCCGTGGGGCTGCGGGCTTTGCGGCGGCCGTCAGCCTCGGCGCCACCGGCGTCCACCTGGCGCCGCCGCGCCAGCCCCCGAAGCATTTTCCGGTAGGGCCGCGGCTCTGGCCACAGCTCCCACGCCCGAAGAGCCAGGAGGGAAAGCCGTGCCTCGTTGGAAAGCTCTTTGGTAGCCGCTCGCGTGGCCCCACAGCCCGTGGGGCTGCGGGCTTTGCGGCGGCCGTCAGCCTCGGCGCCACCGGCGTCCACCTGGCGCCGCCGCGCCAGCCCCCGAAGCATTTTCCGGTAGGGCCGCGGCTCTGGCCACAGCTCCCACGCCCGAAGAGCCAGGAGGGAAAGCCGTGCCTCGTTGGAAAGCCCTTTGGCAGCCGCTCGTGTGGCCCCACACACCGTGGGGCTGCGGGCTTTGCGGCGGCCGTCAGCCTCGGCGCCACCGGCGCCCACCTGGCGCCGCCGCGCCAGCCCCCGAAACATTTTCCGGTAGGGCCGCGGCTCTGGCCACAGCTCCCACGCCCGAAGAGCCAGGAGGGAAAGCCGTGCCTCGTTGGAAAGCTCTTTGGCAGCCGCTCGCGTGGCCCCACAGCCCGTGGGGCTGCGGGCTTTCCGGCGGCCGTCAGCCTCGGCGCCACCAGCGCCTATGTGGCGCCGCCGAGCCAGCCTGCGAAGCATTTTCCGGTAGGGCCGCGGCTCTGGCCACAGCTCCCACGCCCGAAGAGCCAGGAGGGAAAGCCGTGCCTCGTTGGAAAGCTCTTTGGCAGCCGCTCGCGTGGCCCCACAGCCCGTGGGGCTGCGGGCTTTCCAGCGGCCGTCAGCCTCGGCGCCACCGGCGCCCACCTGGCGCCGCCGCGCCAGCCCCCGAAACATTTTCTGGTAGGGCCGCGGCTCTGGCCACAGCTCCCACGCCCGAAGAGCCAGGAGGGAAAGCCGTGCCTCGTTGGAAAGCTCTTTGGCAGCCGCTCGCGTGGCCCCACAGCCCGTGGGGCTGCGGGCTTTCCAGCGGCCGTCAGCCTCGGCGCCACCGGCGCCCACCTGGCGCCGCCGCGCCAGCCCCCGAAGCATTTTCCGGTAGAGCCGCGGCTCTGGCCACAGCTCCCACGCCCGAAGAGCCAGGAGGGAAAGCCGTGCCTCCTTGGAAAGCTCTTTGGCAGCCGCTCGCGTGGCCCCACAGCCCGTGGGGCTGCGGGCTTTGCGGCGGCCGTCAGCCTCGGCGCCACCGGCGTCCACCTGGCACCACCGCGCCAGCCCCCGAAGCATTTTCCGGTAGGGCCGCGTCTCTGGCCACAGCTCCCACGCCCGAAGAGCCAGGAGGGAAAGCCGTGCCTCGTTGGAAAGCTCTTTGGCAGCCGCTCGCGTGGCCCCACAGCCCGTGGGGCTGCGGGCTTTGCGGCGGCCGTCAGCCTCGGCGCCACCGGCGCCCACCTGGCGCCGCCGCGCCAGGCCCCGAAACATTTTCTGGTAGGGCCGCGGCTCTGGCCACAGCTCCAACGCCCGAAGAGCCAGGAGGGAAAGCCGTGCCTCGTTGGAAAGCTCTTTGGCAGCCGCTCGCGTGGCCCCACAGCCCGTGGGGCTGCGGGCTTTGCGGCGGCCGTCAGCCTCGGCGCCACCGGCGCCCACCTGGCGCCGCCGCGCCAGCCCCCGAAGCATTTTCCGGTAGGGCCGAGGCTCTGGCCACAGCTCCCACGCCCGAAGAGCCAGGAGGGAAAGCCGTGCCTCGTTGGAAAGCTCTTTGGCAGCCGCTCGCGTGGCCCCACAGCCCGTGGGGCTGCGGGCTTTGCGGCGGCCGTCAGCCTCGGCGCCACCGGCGCCCACCTGGCGCCGCCGCGCCAAGCTGCGAAGCATTTTCGGTAGGGCCGCGGCTCTGGCCACAGCTCCCACGCCCGAAGAGCCAGGAGGGAAAGCCGTGCCTCGTTGGAAAGCTCTTTGGCAGCCGCTCGCGTGGCCCCACAGCCCGTGGGGCTGCGGGCTTTCCGGCTGCCGTCAGCCTCGGCGCCACCGACGCCTACGTAGCGCTGCCGCGCCAGCCTGTGAATCATTTTCCGGTAGGGCCGCGTCTCTGGCCACAGCTCCCACGCCCGAAGAGCCAGGAGGGAAAGCCGTGCCTCGTTGGAAAGCTCTTTGGCAGCCGCTCGCGTGGCCCCACAGCCCGTGGGGCTGCGGGCTTTGCGGCGGCCGTCAGCCTCGGCCCCACCGGCGCCTATGTGGCGCCGCCGCGCCATCCCCCGAAGCATTTTCCGGTAGGGCCGCGGCTCTGGCCACAGCTCCCACGCCCGAAGAGCCAGGAGGGAAAGCCATGCCTCGTTGGAAAGCACTTTGGCAGCCGCTCGCGTGGCCCCACAGCCCGTGGGGCTGCGGGCTTTGCGGCGGCCGTCAGCCTCGGCGCCACCGACGCCTACGTACCGCTGCCGCGCCAGCCTGTGAATCATTTTCCGGTAGGGCCTGATCTCTGGCCACCGCTCCCACGCCCAAAGAGCCATGAGGGAAAGCCGTGCCTCGTTGGAAAGCCCTTTGGCAGCCGCTCGCATGGCCCCACAGCCCGTGGGGCTGCGGGCTTTGCGGCGGCCGTCAGCCTCGGCGCCACCGGCGCCCACCTGGCGCCGCCGAGCCAGCCCCCGAAGCATTTTCCGGTAGGGCCGCGGCTCTGGCCACAGCTCCCACGCCCGAAGAGCCAGGAGGGAAAGCCGTGCCTCGTTGGAAAGCTCTTTGGTAGCCGCTCGCGTGGCCCCACAGCCCGTGGGGCTGCGGGCTTTGCGGCGGCCGTCAGCCTCGGCGCCACCGGCGTCGACCTGGCGCCGCCGCGCCAGCCCCCGAAGCATTTTCCGGTAGGGCCACGGCTCTGGCCACAGCTCCCACGCCCGAATAGCCAGGAGGGAAAGCCGTGCCTCGTTGGAAAGCTCTTTGGCAGCCGCTCGCGTGGCCCCACAGCCCGTGGGGCTGCGGGCTTTGCGGCGGCCGTCAGCCTCGGCGCCACCAGCGCCCACCTGGCGCCGCCGCGCCAGCCCCCGAAGCATTTTCCGGTAGGGCCGCGGCTCTGGCCACAGCTCCCACGCCCGAAGAGCCAGGAGGGAAAGCCGTGCCTCGTTGGAAAGCTCTTTGGCAGCCGCTCGCGTGGCCCCACAGCCCGTGGGGCTGCGGGCTTTCCGGCGGCCGTCAGCCTCGGCGCCACCAGCGCCTATGTGGCGCCGCCGAGCCAGCCTGCGAAGCATTTTCCGGTAGGGCCGCGGCTGTGGCCACAGCTCCCACGCCCGAAGAGCCAGGAGGGAAAGCCGTGCCTCGTTGGAAAGCTCTTTGGCAGCCGCTCGCGTGGCCCCACACCCCGTGGGGCTGCGGGCTTTGCGGCGGCCGTCAGCCTCGGCGCCACCGGCGCCCACCTGGCGCCGCCGCGCCAGCCCCCGAAGCATTTTCCGGTAGGGCCGCGGCTCTGGCCACAGCTCCCACGCCCGAAGAGCCAGGAGGGAAAGCCGTGCCTCGTTGGAAAGCTCTTTGGCAGCCGCTCGCGTGGCCCCACAGCCCGTGGGGCTGCGGGCTTTGCGGCGGCCGTCAGCCTCGGCGCCACTGGCGCCCACCTGGCACCACCGCGCCAGCCCCCGAAGCATTTTCCGGTAGGGCCGCGGCTCTGGCCACAGCTCCCACGCCCGAAGAGCCAGGAGGGAAAGCCGTGCCTCGTTGGAAAGCTCTTTGGCAGCCGCTCGCGTGGCCCCACAGCCCGTGGGGCTGCGGGCTTTGCGGCGGCCGTCAGCCTCGGTGCCACCGGCGCCCACCTGGCGCCGCCGCGCCAGCTCCCGAAGCATTTTCCGGTAGGGCCGCGGCTCTGGCCACAGCTCCCACGCCCGAAGAGCCAGGAGGGAAAGCCGTGCCTCGTTGGAAAGCTCTTTGGCAGCCGCTCGCGTGGCCCCACAGCCCGTGGGGCTGCGGGCTTTGCGGCGGCCGTCAGCCTCGGCGCCACCGGCGCCCACCTGGCGCCGCCGCGCCAGCCCCCGAAGCATTTTCCGGTAGGGCCGCGTCTCTGGCCACAGCTCCCACGCCCGAAGAGCAAGGAGGGAAAGCCGTGCCTCGTTGGAAAGCTCTTTGGCAGCCGCTCGCGTGGCCCCACAGCCCGTGGGGCTGCGGGCTTTGCGGCGGCCGTCAGCCTCGGCGCCACCGGCGCCCACCTGGCGCCGCCGAGCCAGCCTGCGAAGCATTTTCCGGTAGGGCCGCGTCTCTGGCCACAGCTCCCACGCCCGAAGAGCCAGGAGGGAAAGCCGTGCCTCGTTGGAAAGCTCTTTGGCAGCCGCTCGTGTGGCCCCACAGCCCGTGGGGCTGCGGGCTTTGCGGCGCCCGTCAGCCTCGGCACCACCGGCGCCCACCTGGCGCCGCCGCGCCAGCCCCCGAAGCATTTTCCGGTAGAGCCGCGGCTCTGGCCACAGCTCCCACGCCCGAAGAGCCAGGAGGGAAAGCCGTGCCTCCTTGGAAAGCTCTTTGGCAGCCGCTCGCGTGGCCCCACAGCCCGTGGGGCTGCGGGCTTTGCGGCGGCCGTCAGCCTCGGCGCCACCGGCGCCCACGTGGCGCCGACGCGCCAGCCCCCGAAGCATTTTCCGGTAGGGCCGCGGCTCTGGCCACAGCTCCCACGCCCGAAGAGCCAGGAGGGAAAGCCGTGCCTCGTTGGAAAGCTCTTTGGCAGCCGCTCGCGTGGCCCCACAGCCCGTGGGGCTGCGGGCTTTGCGGCGGCCGTCAGCCTCGGCGCCACCAGCGCCTATGTGGCGCCGCCGAGCCAGCCTGCAAAGCATTTTCCGGTAGGGCCGCGGCTCTGGCCACAGCTCCCACGCCCGAAGAGCCAGGAGGGAAAGCCGTGCCTCCTTGGAAAGCTCTTTGGCAGCCGCTCGCGTGGCCCCACACACCCTGGGGCTGCGGGCTTTGCGGCGGCCGTCAGCCTCGGCGCCACCGGCGCCCACGTGGCGCCGACGCGCCAGCCCCCGAAGCATTTTCCGGTAGGGCCGCGGCTCTGGCCACAGCTCCCACGCCCGAAGAGCCAGGAGGGAAAGCCGTGCCTCGTTGCAAAGCTCTTTGGCAGCCGCTCGCGTGGCCCCACAGCCCGTGGGGCTGCGGGCTTTGCGGCGGCCGTCAGCCTCGGCGCCACCGGCGCCCACCTGGCGCCGCCGCGCCAGCCCCCGAAGCATTTTCCGGTAGGGCCGCGTCTCTGGCCACAGCTCCCACGCCCGAAGAGCCAGGAGGGAAAGCCGTGCCTCGTTGGAAAGCTCTTTGGCAGCCGCTCGCGTGGCCCCACAGCCCGTGGGGCTGCGGGCTTTGCGGCGGCCGTCAGCCTCGGCGCCACCGGCGCCCACGTGGCGCCGCCGAGCCAGCCTGCGAAGCATTTTCCGGTAGGGCCACGTCTCTGGCCACAGCTCCCACGCCCGAAGAGCCAGGAGGGAAAGCCGTGCCTCGTTGGAAAGCTCTTTGGCAGCCGCTCGTGTGGCCCCACAGCCCGTGGGGCTGCGGGCTTTGCGGCGGCCGTCAGCCTCGGCGCCACCGGCGCCCACCTGGCGCCGCCGCGCCAGCCCCCGAAGCATTTTCCGGTAGAGCCGTGGCTCTGGCCACAGCTCCCACGCCCGAAGAGCCAGGAGGGAAAGCCGTGCCTCGTTGGAAAGCTCTTTGGCAGCCGCTCGCGTGGCCCCACAGCCCGTGGGGCTGCGGGCTTTGCGGCGGCCGTCAGCCTCGGCGCCACCGGCGCCCACCTGGCGCCGACGCGCCAGCCCCCGAAGCATTTTCCGGTAGGGCCGCGTCTCTGGCCACAGCTCCCACGCCCGAAGAGCCAGGAGGGAAAGCCGTGCCTCGTTGGAAAGCTCTTTGGCAGCCGCTCGCGTGGCCCCACAGCCCGTGGGGCTGCGGGCTTTCCGGCGGCCGTCAGCCTCGGCGCCACCAGCGCCTATGTGGCGCCGCCGAGCCAGCCTGCGAAGCATTTTCCGGTAGGGCCGCGTCTCTGGCCACAGCTCCCACGCCCGAAGAGCCAGGAGGGAAAGCCGTGCCTCGTTGGAAAGCTCTTTGGCAGCCGCTCGTGTGGCCCCACACACCCTGGGGCTGCGGGCTTTGCGGCGGCCGTCAGCCTCGGCGCCACCGGCGCCCACCTGACGGCGCCGCGCCAGCCCCCGAAGCATTTTCCGGTAGGGCCGCGGCTCTGGCCACAGCTCCCATGCCCGAAGAGCCAGGAGGGAAAGCCGTGCCTCGTTGGAAAGCTCTTTGGCAGCCGCTCACGTGGCCCCACAGCCCGTGGGGCTGCGGGCTTTGCGGCGGCCGTCAGCCTCGGCGCCACCGGCGCCCACCTGGCACCACCGCGCCAGCCCCCGAAGCATTTTCCGGTAGGGCCGCGGCTCTGGCCACAGCTCCCACGCCCGAAGAGCCAGGAGGGAAAGCCGTGCCTCGTTGGAAAGCTCTTTGGCAGCCGCTCGCGTGGCCCCACAGCCCGTGGGGCTGCGGGCTTTGCGGCGGCCGTCAGCCTCGGCGCCACCGGCGCCCACCTGGCGCCGCCGCGCCAGGCCCCGAAACATTTTCTGGTAGGGCCGCGGCTCTGGCCACAGCTCCAACGCCCGAAGAGCCAGGAGGGAAAGCCGTGCCTCGTTGGAAAGCTCTTTGGCAGCCGCTCGCGTGGCCCCACAGCCCGTGGGGCTGCGGGCTTTGCGGCGGCCGTCAGCCTCGGCGCCACCGGCGCCCACCTGGCGCCGCCGCGCCAGCCTGCGAAGCATTTTCCGGTAGGGCCGAGGCTCTGGCCACAGCTCCCACGCCCGAAGAGCCAGGAGGGAAAGCCGTGCCTCGTTGGAAAGCTCTTTGGCAGCCGCTCGCGTGGCCCCACAGCCCGTGGGGCTGCGGGCTTTGCGGCGGCCGTCAGCCTCGGCGCCACCGGCGCGCACCTGGCGCTGCTGCGCCAAGCTGCGAAGCATTTTCCGGTAGGGCCGCGGCTCTGGCCACAGCTCCCACGCCCGAAGAGCCAGGAGGGAAAGCCGTGCCTCGTTGGAAAGCTCTTTGGCAGCCGCTCGCGTGGCCCCACAGCCCGTGGGGCTGCGGGCTTTCCGGCTGCCGTCAGCCTCGGCGCCACCGACGCCTACGTAGCGCTGCCGCGCCAGCCTGTGAATCATTTTCCGGTAGGGCCGCGTCTCTGGCCACAGCTCCCACGCCCGAAGAGCCAGGAGGGAAAGCCGTGCCTCGTTGGAAAGCTCTTTGGCAGCCGCTCGCGTGGCCCCACAGCCCGTGGGGCTGCGGGCTTTGCGGCGGCCGTCAGCCTCGGCGCCACCGGCGCCCACCTGGCGCCGCCGCGCCAGCCTGCGAAGCATTTTCCGGTAGGGCAGCGGCTCTGGCCACAGCTCCCACGCCCGAAGAGCCAGGAGGGAAAGCCGTGCCTCGTTGGAAAGCTCTTTGGCAGCCGCTCGCGTGGCCCCACAGCCCGTGGGGCTGCGGGCTTTGCGGCAGCCGTCAGCCTCGGCGTCACCGGCGCCCACCTGGCGCCGCCACGACAGCCCCCGAAGCATTTTCCGGTAGGGCCGCGGCTCTGGCCACAGCTCCCACGCCCGAAGAGCCAGGAGGGAAAGCCGTGCCTCGTTGGAAAGCTCTTTGGCAGCCGCTCGCGTGGCCCCACAGCCCGTGGGGCTGCGGGCTTTGCGGCGGCCGTCAGCCTCGGCGCCACCGGCGCCCACCTGGCGCCGCCGCGCCAGCCCCCGAAGCATTTTCCGGTAGGGCCGCGTCTCTGGCCACAGCTCCCACGCCCGAAGAGCCAGGAGGGAAAGCCGTGCCTCGTTGGAAAGCTCTTTGGCAGCCGCTCGCGTGGCCCCACAGCCCGTGGGGCTGCGGGCTTTGCGGCGGCCGTCAGCCTCGGCGCCACCGGCGCCCACCTGGCGCCGCCGCGCCAGCCTCCGAAGCATTTTCCGGTAGGGCCGCGTCTCTGGCCACAGCTCCCACGCCCGAAGAGCCAGGAGGGAAAGCCGTGCCTCGTTGGAAAGCTCTTTGGCAGCCGCTCGCATGGCCCCACAGCCCGTGGGGCTGCGGGCTTTGCGGCGGCCGTCAGCCTCGGCGCCACCGGCGCCCACCTGGCGCCGCCGCGCCAGCCCCCGAAGCATTTTCCGGTAGGGCCGCGGCTCTGGCCACAGCTCCCACGCCCGAAGAGCCAGGAGGGAAAGCCGTGCCTCGTTGGAAAGCTCTTTGGCAGCCGCTCGCGTGGCCCCACAGCCCGTGGGGCTGCGGGCTTTGCGGCGGCCGTCAGCCTCGGCGCCACCGGCGCCCACCTGGCGCTGCCACGACAGACCCAAAAGCATTTTCCGGTAGGGCCGCGGCTCTGGCCACAGCTCCCACGCCCGAAGAGCCAGGAGGGAAAGCCGTGCCTCGTTGGAAAGCTCTTTGGCAGCCGCTCGCGTGGCCCCACAGCCCGTGGGGCTGCGGGCTTTGCGGCGGCCGTCAGCCTCGGCGCCACCGGTGCCCACCTGGCGCCGCCGCGCCAGCCCCCGAAGCATTTTCCGGTAGGGCTGCGGCTCTGGCCACAGCTCCCACGCCCGAAGAGCCAGGAGGGAAAGCCGTGCCTCGTTGGAAAGCTCTTTGGCAGCCGCTCGCGTGGCCCCACAGCCCGTGGGGCTGCGGGCTTTGCGGCGGCCGTCAGCCTCGGCGCCACCGGCGCCCACCTGGCGCCGCCGCGCCAGCCTGCGAAGCATTTTCCGGTAGGGCCGCGGCTCTGGCCACAGCTCCCACGCCCGAAGAGCCAGGAGGGAAAGCCGTGCCTCCTTGGAAAGCTCTTTGGCAGCCGCTCGCGTGGCCCCACAGCCCGTGGGGCTGCGGGCTTTCCGGCGGCCATCAGCCTCGGCGCCACCGATGCCCACCTGGCGCCGCTGCGCCAGCCTGCGAAGCATTTTCCGGTAGGGCCGCGGCTCTGGCCACAGCTCCCACGCCCGAAGAGCCAGGAGGGAAAGCCATGCCTCGTTGGAAAGCTCTTTGGCAGCCGCTCGCGTGGCCCCACACACCGTTAAGCTGCGGGCTTTGCGGCGGCCGTCAGCCTCGGCGCCACCTGCGCCTACGTGGCGCCGCCGCGCCAGCCTGCGAAGCATTTTCCGGTAGGGTCGCGGCTCTGGCCACAGCTCCCACGCCCGAAGAGCCAGGAGGGAAAGCCGTGCCTCGTTGGAAAGCTCTTTGGCAGTCGCTCGCGTGGCCCCACAGCCAGTGGGGCTGCGGGCTTTGCGGCGGCCGTCAGCCTCGGCGCCACCGGCGCCCACCTGGCGCCGCCGCGCCAGCCCCCGAAGCATTTTCCGGTAGGGCCGCGGCTCTGGCCACAGCTCCCACACCCGAAGAGCCAGGAGGGAAAGCCGTGCCTCGTTGCAAAGCTCTTTGGCAGCCGCTCACGTGGCCCCACAGCCCGTGGGGCTGCGGGCTTTGCGGCGGCCGTCAGCCTCGGCCCCACCGGCGCCTATGTGGCGCCGCCGCGCCAGCCTGCGAAGCTTTTTCCGGTAGGGCCGCGTCTCTGGCCACAGCTCCCACGCCCGAAGAGCCAGGAGGGAAAGCCGTTCCTCGTTGGAAAGCTCTTTGGCAGCCGCTCGCGTGGCCCCACAGCCCGTGGGGCTGCAGGCTTTGCGGCGGCCGTCAGCCTCGGCGCCACCGACGCCTACGTAGCGCTGCCGCGCCAGCCTGTGAATCATTTTCCGGTAGGGCCGCGTCTCTGGCCACAGCTCCCACGCCCGAAGAGCCAGGAGGGAAAGCCGTGCCTCGTTGGAAAGCTCTTTGGCAGCCGCTCGCGTGGCCCCACAGCCCGTGGGGCTGCGGGCTTTGCGGCGGCCGTCAGCCTCGGCGCCACCGGCGCCCACCTGGCGCCGCCACGACAGCCCCAAAAGCATTTTCCGGTAGGGCCGCGGCTCTGGCCACAGCTCCCACGCCCGAAGAGCCAGGAGGGAAAGCCGTGCCTCGTTGGAAAGCTCTTTGGCAGCCGCTCGCGTGGCCCCACAGCCCGTGGGGCTGCGGGCTTTGCGGCGGCCGTCAGCCTCGGCGCCACCGGCGCCCACCTGGCGCCGCCGCGCCAGCCCCCGAAGCATTTTCCGGTAGGGCTGCGGCTCTGGCCACAGCTCCCACGCCCGAAGAGCCAGGAGGGAAAGCCGTGCCTCATTGGAAAGCTCTTTGGCAGCCGCTCGCGTGGCCCCACAGCCTGTGGGGCTGCGGGCTTTGAGGCGGCCGTCAGCCTCGGCGCCACCGGCGCCCACCTGGCGCCGCCGCGCCAGCCCCCGAAGCATTTTCCGGTAGGGCCGCGTCTCTGGCCACAGCTCCCACGCCCGAAGAGCCAGGAGGGAAAGCCGTGCCTCGTTGGAAAGCTCTTTGGCAGCCGCTCGCATGGCCCCACAGCCCGTGGGGCTGCGGGCTTTCCGGCGGCCGTCAGCCTCGGCGCCACCGGCGCCCACCTGGCGCCGACGCGCCAGCCTGCGAAGCATTTTCCAGTAGGGCCGCGGCTCTGGCCACAGCTCCCACGCCCGAAGAGCCAGGAGGGAAAGCCGTGCCTCCTTGGAAAGCTCTTTGGCAGCCGCTCACGTGGCCCCACAGCCCGTGGGGCTGCGGGCTTTGCGGCGGCCGTCAGCCTCGGCGCCACCGGCGCCCACCTGGCGCCGCCACGACAGCCCCAAAAGCATTTTCCGGTAGGGCCGCGGCTCTGGCCACAGCTCCCACGCCCGAAGAGCCAGGAGGGAAAGCCGTGCCTCGTTGGAAAGCTCTTTGGCAGCCGCTCGCGTGGCCCCACAGCCCGTGGGGCTGCGGGCTTTGCGGCGGCCGTCAGCCTTGGCGCCACCGGCGCCCACCTGGCGCCGCCGCGCCAGCCCCCGAAGCATTTTCCGGTAGGGCCGCGTCTCTGGCCACAGCTCCCACGCCCGAAGAGCCAGGAGGGAAAGCCGTGCCTCGTTGGAAAGCTCTTTGGCAGCCGCTCGCGTGGCCCCACAGCCCGTGGGGCTGCGGGCTTTCCGGCTGCCGTCAGCCTCGGCGCCACCGACGCCTACGTAGCGCTGCCGCGCCAGCCTGTGAATCATTTTCCGGTAGGGCCGCGTCTCTGGCCACAGCTCCCACGCCCGAAGAGCCAGGAGGGAAAGCCGTGCCTCGTTGGAAAGCTCTTTGGCAGCCGCTCGCGTGGCCCCACAGCCCGTGGGGCTGCGGGCTTTGCGGCGGCCGTCAGCCTCAGCGCCACCAGCGCCTATGTGGCGCCGCTGAGCCAGCCTGCGAAGCATTTTCCGGTAGGGCCGCGGCTCTGGCCACAGCTCCCACGCCCGAAGAGCCAGGAGGGAAAGCCGTGCCTCGTTGGAAAGCTCTTTGGCAGCCGCTCGCGTGGCCCCACAGCCCGTGGGGCTGCGGGCTTTCCGGCGGCCGTCAGCCTCGGCGCCACCGGCGCCCACCTGGCGCCGCCGCGCCAGCCCCCGAAACATTTTCTGGTAGGGCCGCGGCTCTGGCCACAGCTCCCACGCCCGAAGAGCCAGGAGGGAAAGCCGTGCCTCGTTGGAAAGCTCTTTGGCAGCCGCTCGCGTGGCCCCACAGCCCGTGGGGCTGCGGGCTTTGCGGCGGCCGTCAGCCTCGGCGCCACCGGCGCCCACCTGGCGCCGCCGCGCCAGCCCCCGAAGCATTTTCTGGTAGGGCCGCGTCTCTGGCCACAGCTCCCACGCCCGAAGAGCCAGGAGGGAAAGCCGTGCCTCGTTGGAAAGCTCTTTGGCAGCCGCTCGCGTGGCCCCACAGCCCGTGGGGCTGCGGGCTTTGCGGCGGCCGTCAGCCTCGGCGCCACCGGCGCCCACGTGGCGCCGCCGAGCCAGCCCCAAAAGCATTTTCCGGTAGGGCCGCGTCTCTGGCCACAGCTCCCACGCCCGAAGAGCCAGGAGGGAAAGCCGTGCCTCGTTGGAAAGCTCTTTGGCAGCCGCTCGCGTGGCCCCACAGCCCGTGGGGCTGCGGGCTTTGCGGCGGCCGTCAGCCTCGGCGCCACCGGCGCCCACGTGGCGCCGCCGAGCCAGCCCCAAAAGCATTTTCCGGTAGGGCCGCGGCTCTGGCCACAGCTCCCACGCCCGAAGAGCCAGGAGGGAAAGCCGTGCCTCGTTGGAAAGCTCTTTGGCAGCCGCTCGCGTGGCCCCACAGCCCGTGGGGCTGCGGGCTTTGCGGCGGCCGTCAGCCTCGGCGCCACCGGCGCCCACATGGCACCACCGCGCCAGCCCCCGAAGCATTTTCCGGTAGGGCCGCGGCTCTGGCCACAGCTCCCACGCCCGAAGAGCCAGGAGGGAAAGCCGTGCCTCGTTGGAAAGCTCTTTGGCAGCCGCTCGCGTGGCCCCACAGCCCGTGGGGCTGCGGGCTTTGCGGCGGCCGTCAGCCTCGGCGCCACCGGCGCCCACCTGGCGCCGCCGCGCCAGCCCCCGAAACATTTTCTGGTAGGGCCGCGGCTCTGGCCACAGCTCCCACGCCCGAAGAGCCAGGAGGGAAAGCCGTGCCTCGTTGGAAAGCTCTTTGGCAGCCGCTCGCGTGGCCCCACAGCCCGTGGGGCTGCGGGCTTTCCAGCGGCCGTCAGCCTCGGCGCCACCGGCGACCACGTGGCGCCGCCGCGCCAGCCTGCGAAGCATTTTCCGGTAAGGCCTGATCTCTGGCCACCGCTCCCACGCCCAAAGAGCCATGAGGGAAAGCCGTGCCTCGTTGGAAAGCTCTTTGGCAGCCGCTCGCGTGGCCCCACAGCCCGTGGGGCTGCGGGCTTTGCGGCGGCCGTCAGCCTCGGTGCCACCGGCGCCCACCTGGCGCCGCCGCGCCAGCCCCCGAAGCATTTTCCGGTAGGGCCGCGGCTCTGGCCACAGCTCCCACGCCCGAAGAGCCAGGAGGGAAAGCCGTGCCTCGTTGGAAAGCTCTTTGGTAGCCGCTCGCGTGGCCCCACAGCCCGTGGGGCTGCGGGCTTTGCGGCGGCCGTCAGCCTCGGCGCCACCGGCGTCCACCTGGCGCCGCCGCGCCAGCCCCCGAAGCATTTTCCGGTAGGGCCGCGGCTCTGGCCACAGCTCCCACGCCCGAAGAGCCAGGAGGGAAAGCCGTGCCTCGTTGGAAAGCTCTTTGGTAGCCGCTCGCGTGGCCCCACAGCCCGTGGGGCTGCGGGCTTTGCGGCGGCCGTCAGCCTCGGCGCCACCGGCGCCCACCTGGCGCCGCCGCGCCAGCCCCCGAAGCATTTTCCGGTAGAGCCGCGGCTCTGGCCACAGCTCCCACGCCCGAAGAGCCAGGAGGGAAAGCCGTGCCTCCTTGGAAAGCTCTTTGGCAGCCGCTCGCGTGGCCCCACAGCCCGTGGGGCTGCGGGCTTTGCGGCGGCCGTCAGCCTCGGCGCCACCGGCGCCCACCTGGCACCACCGCGCCAGCCCCCGAAGCATTTTCCGGTAGGGCCGCGTCTCTGGCCACAGCTCCCACGCCCGAAGAGCCAGGAGGGAAAGCCGTGCCTCGTTGGAAAGCTCTTTGGCAGCCGCTCGCGTGGCCCCACAGCCCGTGGGGCTGCGGGCTTTGCGGCGGCCGTCAGCCTCGGCGCCACCGGCGCCCACCTGGCGCCGCCGCGCCAGGCCCCGAAACATTTTCTGGTAGGGCCGCGGCTCTGGCCACAGCTCCAACGCCCGAAGAGCCAGGAGGGAAAGCCGTGCCTCGTTGGAAAGCTCTTTGGCAGCCGCTCGCGTGGCCCCACAGCCCGTGGGGCTGCGGGCTTTGCGGCGGCCGTCAGCCTCGGCGCCACCGGCGCCCACCTGGCGCCGCCGCGCCAGCCCCCGAAGCATTTTCCGGTAGGGCCGAGGCTCTGGCCACAGCTCCCACGCCCGAAGAGCCAGGAGGGAAAGCCGTGCCTCGTTGGAAAGCTCTTTGGCAGCCGCTCGCGTGGCCCCACAGCCCGTGGGGCTGCGGGCTTTGCGGCGGCCGTCAGCCTCGGCGCCACCGGCGCCCACCTGGCGCCGCCGCGCCAAGCTGCGAAGCATTTTCGGTAGGGCCGCGGCTCTGGCCACAGCTCCCACGCCCGAAGAGCCAGGAGGGAAAGCCGTGCCTCGTTGGAAAGCTCTTTGGCAGCCGCTCGCGTGGCCCCACAGCCCGTGGGGCTGCGGGCTTTCCGGCTGCCGTCAGCCTCGGCGCCACCGACGCCTACGTAGCGCTGCCGCGCCAGCCTGTGAATCATTTTCCGGTAGGGCCGCGTCTCTGGCCACAGCTCCCACGCCCGAAGAGCCAGGAGGGAAAGCCGTGCCTCGTTGGAAAGCTCTTTGGCAGCCGCTCGCGTGGCCCCACAGCCCGTGGGGCTGCGGGCTTTGCGGCGGCCGTCAGCCTCGGCCCCACCGGCGCCTATGTGGCGCCGCCGCGCCATCCCCCGAAGCATTTTCCGGTAGGGCCGCGGCTCTGGCCACAGCTCCCACGCCCGAAGAGCCAGGAGGGAAAGCCATGCCTCGTTGGAAAGCACTTTGGCAGCCGCTCGCGTGGCCCCACAGCCCGTGGGGCTGCGGGCTTTGCGGCGGCCGTCAGCCTCGGCGCCACCGACGCCTACGTAGCGCTGCCGCGCCAGCCTGTGAATCATTTTCCGGTAGGGCCTGATCTCTGGCCACCGCTCCCACGCCCAAAGAGCCATGAGGGAAAGCCGTGCCTCGTTGGAAAGCCCTTTGGCAGCCGCTCGCATGGCCCCACAGCCCGTGGGGCTGCGGGCTTTGCGGCGGCCGTCAGCCTCGGCGCCACCGGCGCCCACCTGGCGCCGCCGCGCCAGCCCCCGAAGCATTTTCCGGTAGGGCCGCGGCTCTGGCCACAGCTCCCACGCCCGAAGAGCCAGGAGGGAAAGCCGTGCCTCGTTGGAAAGCTCTTTGGTAGCCGCTCGCGTGGCCCCACAGCCCGTGGGGCTGCGGGCTTTGCGGCGGCCGTCAGCCTCGGCGCCACCGGCGTCGACCTGGCGCCGCCGCGCCAGCCCCCGAAGCATTTTCCGGTAGGGCCACGGCTCTGGCCACAGCTCCCACGCCCGAAGAGCCAGGAGGGAAAGCCGTGCCTCGTTGGAAAGCTCTTTGGCAGCCGCTCGCGTGGCCCCACACCCCGTGGGGCTGCGGGCTTTGCGGCGGCCGTCAGCCTCGGCGCCACCGGCGCCCACCTGGCGCCGCCGCGCCAGCCCCCGAAGCATTTTCCGGTAGGGCCGCGGCTCTGGCCACAGCTCCCACGCCCGAAGAGCCAGGAGGGAAAGCCGTGCCTCGTTGGAAAGCTCTTTGGCAGCCGCTCGCGTGGCCCCACAGCCCGTGGGGCTGCGGGCTTTCCGGCGGCCGTCAGCCTCGGCGCCACCAGCGCCTATGTGGCGCCGCCGAGCCAGCCTGCGAAGCATTTTCCGGTAGGGCCGCGGCTGTGGCCACAGCTCCCACGCCCGAAGAGCCAGGAGGGAAAGCCGTGCCTCGTTGGAAAGCTCTTTGGCAGCCGCTCGCGTGGCCCCACAGCCCGTGGGGCTGCGGGCTTTGCGGCGGCCGTCAGCCTCGGCGCCACCGGCGCCCACCTGGCGCCGCCGCGCCAGCCCCCGAAGCATTTTCCGGTAGGGCCGCGGCTCTGGCCACAGCTCCCACGCCCGAAGAGCCAGGAGGGAAAGCCGTGCCTCGTTGGAAAGCTCTTTGGCAGCCGCTCGCGTGGCCCCACAGCCCGTGGGGCTGCGGGCTTTCCGGCGGCCGTCAGCCTCGGCGCCACTGGCGCCCACCTGGCACCACCGCGCCAGCCCCCGAAGCATTTTCCGGTAGGGCCGCGGCTCTGGCCACAGCTCCCACGCCCGAAGAGCCAGGAGGGAAAGCCGTGCCTCGTTGGAAAGCTCTTTGGCAGCCGCTCGCGTGGCCCCACAGCCCGTGGGGCTGCGGGCTTTGCGGCGGCCGTCAGCCTCGGTGCCACCGGCGCCCACCTGGCGCCGCCGCGCCAGCTCCCGAAGCATTTTCCGGTAGGGCCGCGGCTCTGGCCACAGCTCCCACGCCCGAAGAGCCAGGAGGGAAAGCCGTGCCTCGTTGGAAAGCTCTTTGGCAGCCGCTCGCGTGGCCCCACAGCCCGTGGGGCTGCGGGCTTTGCGGCGGCCGTCAGCCTCGGCGCCACCGGCGCCCACCTGGCGCCGCCGCGCCAGCCCCCGAAGCATTTTCCGGTAGGGCCGCGTCTCTGGCCACAGCTCCCACGCCCGAAGAGCAAGGAGGGAAAGCCGTGCCTCGTTGGAAAGCTCTTTGGCAGCCGCTCGCGTGGCCCCACAGCCCGTGGGGCTGCGGGCTTTGCGGCGGCCGTCAGCCTCGGCGCCACCGGCGCCCACGTGTCGCCGCCGAGCCAGCCTGCGAAGCATTTTCCGGTAGGGCCGCGTCTCTGGCCACAGCTCCCACGCCCGAAGAGCCAGGAGGGAAAGCCGTGCCTCGTTGGAAAGCTCTTTGGCAGCCGCTCGTGTGGCCCCACAGCCCGTGGGGCTGCGGGCTTTGCGGCGGCCGTCAGCCTCGGCACCACCGGCGCCCACCTGGCGCCGCCGCGCCAGCCCCCGAAGCATTTTCCGGTAGAGCCGCGGCTCTGGCCACAGCTCCCACGCCCGAAGAGCCAGGAGGGAAAGCCGTGCCTCGTTGGAAAGCTCTTTGGCAGCCGCTCGCGTGGCCCCACAGCCCGTGGGGCTGCGGGCTTTGCGGCGGCCGTCAGCCTCGGCGCCACCGGCGCCCACCTGGCGCCGACGCGCCAGCCCCCGAAGCATTTTCCGGTAGGGCCGCGGCTCTGGCCACAGCTCCCACGCCCGAAGAGCCAGGAGGGAAAGCCGTGCCTCGTTGGAAAGCTCTTTGGCAGCCGCTCGCGTGGCCCCACAGCCCGTGGGGCTGCGGGCTTTGCGGCGGCCGTCAGCCTCGGCGCCACCAGCGCCTATGTGGCGCCGCCGAGCCAGCCTGCAAAGCATTTTCCGGTAGGGCCGCGGCTCTGGCCACAGCTCCCACGCCCGAAGAGCCAGGAGGGAAAGCCGTGCCTCCTTGGAAAGCTCTTTGGCAGCCGCTCGCGTGGCCCCACACACCCTGGGGCTGCGGGCTTTGCGGCGGCCGTCAGCCTCGGCGCCACCGGCGCCCACGTGGCGCCGACGCGCCAGCCCCCGAAGCATTTTCCGGTAGGGCCGCGGCTCTGGCCACAGCTCCCACGCCCGAAGAGCCAGGAGGGAAAGCCGTGCCTCGTTGCAAAGCTCTTTGGCAGCCGCTCGCGTGGCCCCACAGCCCGTGGGGCTGCGGGCTTTCCGGCGGCCGTCAGCCTCGGCGCCACTGGCGCCCACCTGGCACCACCGCGCCAGCCCCCGAAGCATTTTCCGGTAGGGCCGCGGCTCTGGCCACAGCTCCCACGCCCGAAGAGTCAGGAGGGAAAGCCGTGCCTCGTTGGAAAGCTCTTTGGCAGCCGCTCGCGTGGCCCCACAGCCCGTGGGGCTGCGGGCTTTGCGGCGGCCGTCAGCCTCGGCGCCACCGGCGCCCACCTGGCGCCGCCGCGCCAGCCCCCGAAGCATTTTCCGGTAGGGCCGCGTCTCTGGCCACAGCTCCCACGCCCGAAGAGCCAGGAGGGAAAGCCGTGCCTCGTTGGAAAGCTCTTTGGCAGCCGCTCGCGTGGCCACACAGCCCGTGGGGCTGCGGGCTTTGCGGCGGCCGTCAGCCTCGGCGCCACCGGCGCCCACGTGGCGCCGCCGAGCCAGCCTGCGAAGCATTTTCCGGTAGGGCCACGTCTCTGGCCACAGCTCCCACGCCCGAAGAGCCAGGAGGGAAAGCCGTGCCTCGTTGGAAAGCTCTTTGGCAGCCGCTCGTGTGGCCCCACAGCCCGTGGGGCTGCGGGCTTTGCGGCGGCCGTCAGCCTCGGCGCCACCGGCGCCCACCTGGCGCCGCCGCGCCAGCCCCCGAAGCATTTTCCGGTAGAGCCGTGGCTCTGGCCACAGCTCCCACGCCCGAAGAGCCAGGAGGGAAAGCCGTGCCTCGTTGGAAAGCTCTTTGGCAGCCGCTCGCGTGGCCCCACAGCCCGTGGGGCTGCGGGCTTTGCGGCGGCCGTCAGCCTCGGCGCCACCGGCGCCCACCTGGCGCCGACGCGCCAGCCCCCGAAGCATTTTCCGGTAGGGCCGCGTCTCTGGCCACAGCTCCCACGCCCGAAGAGCCAGGAGGGAAAGCCGTGCCTCGTTGGAAAGCTCTTTGGCAGCCGCTCGCGTGGCCCCACAGCCCGTGGGGCTGCGGGCTTTCCGGCGGCCGTCAGCCTCGGCGCCACCAGCGCCTATGTGGCGCCGCCGAGCCATCCTGCGAAGCATTTTCCGGTAGGGCCGCGGCTCTGGCCACAGCTCCCACGCCCGAAGAGCCAGGAGGGAAAGCCGTGCCTCCTTGGAAAGCTCTTTGGCAGCCGCTCGTGTGGCCCCACACACCCTGGGGCTGCGGGCTTTGCGGCGGCCGTCAGCCTCGGCGCCACCGGCGCCCACCTGACGCCGCCGCGCCAGCCCCCGAAGCATTTTCCGGTAGGGCCGCGGCTCTGGCCACAGCTCCCATGCCCGAAGAGCCAGGAGGGAAAGCCGTGCCTCGTTGGAAAGCTCTTTGGCAGCCGCTCGCGTGGCCCCACAGCCCGTGGGGCTGCGGGCTTTGCGGCGGCCGTCAGCCTCGGCGCCACCGGCGCCCACCTGGCACCACCGCGCCAGCCCCCGAAGCATTTTCCGGTAGGGCCGCGGCTCTGGCCACAGCTCCCACGCCCGAAGAGCCAGGAGGGAAAGCCGTGCCTCGTTGGAAAGCTCTTTGGCAGCCGCTCGCGTGGCCCCACAGCCCGTGGGGCTGCGGGCTTTGCGGCGGCCGTCAGCCTCGGCGCCACCGGCGCCCACCTGGCGCCGCCGCGCCAGGCCCCGAAACATTTTCTGGTAGGGCCGCGGCTCTGGCGACAGCTCCCACGCCCGAAGAGCCAGGAGGGAAAGCCGTGCCTCGTTGGAAAGCTCTTTGGCAGCCGCTCGCGTGGCCCCACAGCCCGTGGGGCTGCGGGCTTTGCGGCGGCCGTCAGCCTCGGCGCCACCGGCGCCCACCTGGCGCCGCCGCGCCAGCCTGCGAAGCATTTTCCGGTAGGGCCGAGGCTCTGGCCACAGCTCCCACGCCCGAAGAGCCAGGAGGGAAAGCCGTGCCTCGTTGGAAAGCTCTTTGGCAGCCGCTCGCGTGGCCCCACAGCCCGTGGGGCTGCGGGCTTTGCGGCGGCCGTCAGCCTCGGCGCCACCGGCGCCCACCTGGCGCTGCTGCGCCAAGCTGCGAAGCATTTTCCGGTAGGGCCGCGGCTCTGGCCACAGCTCCCACGCCCGAAGAGCCAGGAGGGAAAGCCGTGCCTCGTTGGAAAGCTCTTTGGCAGCCGCTCGCGTGGCCCCACAGCCCGTGGGGCTGCGGGCTTTCCGGCTGCCGTCAGCCTCGGCGCCACCGACGCCTACGTAGCGCTGCCGCGCCAGCCTGTGAATCATTTTCCGGTAGGGCCGCGTCTCTGGCCACAGCTCCCACGCCCGAAGAGCCAGGAGGGAAAGCCGTGCCTCGTTGGAAAGCTCTTTGGCAGCCGCTCGCGTGGCCCCACAGCCCGTGGGGCTGCGGGCTTTGCGGCGGCCGTCAGCCTCGGCGCCACCGGCGCCCACCTGGCGCCGCCGCGCCAGCCTGCGAAGCATTTTCCGGTAGGGCAGCGGCTCTGGCCACAGCTCCCACGCCCGAAGAGCCAGGAGGGAAAGCCGTGCCTCGTTGGAAAGCTCTTTGGCAGCCGCTCGCGTGGCCCCACAGCCCGTGGGGCTGCGGGCTTTGCGGCAGCCGTCAGCCTCGGCGTCACCGGCGCCCACCTGGCGCCGCCACGACAGCCCCCGAAGCATTTTCCGGTAGGGCCGCGGCTCTGGCCACAGCTCCCACGCCCGAAGAGCCAGGAGGGAAAGCCGTGCCTCGTTGGAAAGCTCTTTGGCAGCCGCTCGCGTGGCCCCACAGCCCGTGGGGCTGCGGGCTTTGCGGCGGCCGTCAGCCTCGGCGCCACCGGCGCCCACCTGGCGCCGCCGCGCCAGCCCCCGAAGCATTTTCCGGTAGGGCCGCGTCTCTGGCCACAGCTCCCACGCCCGAAGAGCCAGGAGGGAAAGCCGTGCCTCGTTGGAAAGCTCTTTGGCAGCCGCTCGCGTGGCCCCACAGCCCGTGGGGCTGCGGGCTTTGCGGCGGCCGTCAGCCTCGGCGCCACCGGCGCCCACCTGGCGCCGCCGCGCCAGCCTCCGAAGCATTTTCCGGTAGGGCCGCGTCTCTGGCCACAGCTCCCACGCCCGAAGAGCCAGGAGGGAAAGCCGTGCCTCGTTGGAAAGCTCTTTGGCAGCCGCTCGCATGGCCCCACAGCCCGTGGGGCTGCGGGCTTTGCGGCGGCCGTCAGCCTCGGCGCCACCGGCGCCCACCTGGCGCCGCCGCGCCAGCCCCCGAAGCATTTTCCGGTAGGGCCGCGTCTCTGGCCACAGCTCCCACGCCCGAAGAGCCAGGAGGGAAAGCCGTGCCTCGTTGGAAAGCTCTTTGGCAGCCGCTCGCGTGGCCCCACAGCCCGTGGGGCTGCGGGCTTTGCGGCGGCCGTCAGCCTCGGCGCCACCGGCGCCCACCTGGCGCTGCCACGACAGACCCAAAAGCATTTTCCGGTAGGGCCGCGGCTCTGGCCACAGCTCCCACGCCCGAAGAGCCAGGAGGGAAAGCCGTGCCTCGTTGGAAAGCTCTTTGGCAGCCGCTCGCGTGGCCCCACAGCCCGTGGGGCTGCGGGCTTTGCGGCGGCCGTCAGCCTCGGCGCCACCGGTGCCCACCTGGCGCCGCCGCGCCAGCCCCCGAAGCATTTTCCGGTAGGGCTGCGGCTCTGGCCACAGCTCCCACGCCTGAAGAGCCAGGAGGGAAAGCCGTGCCTCGTTGGAAAGCTCTTTGGCAGCCGCTCGCGTGGCCCCACAGCCCGTGGGGCTGCGGGCTTTGCGGCGGCCGTCAGCCTCGGCGCCACCGGCGCCCACCTGGCGCCGCCGCGCCAGCCTGCGAAGCATTTTCCGGTAGGGCCGCGGCTCTGGCCACAGCTCCCACGCCCGAAGAGCCAGGAGGGAAAGCCGTGCCTCCTTGGAAAGCTCTTTGGCAGCCGCTCGCGTGGCCCCACAGCTCGTGGGGCTGCGGGCTTTCCGGCGGCCATCAGCCTCGGCGCCACCGATGCCCACCTGGCGCCGCTGCGCCAGCCTGCGAAGCATTTTCCGGTAGGGCCGCGGCTCTGGCCACAGCTCCCACGCCCGAAGAGCCAGGAGGGAAAGCCATGCCTCGTTGGAAAGCTCTTTGGCAGCCGCTCGCGTGGCCCCACACACCGTTAAGCTGCGGGCTTTGCGGCGGCCGTCAGCCTCGGCGCCACCTGCGCCTACGTGGCGCCGCCGCGCCAGCCTGCGAAGCATTTTCCGGTAGGGTCGCGGCTCTGGCCACAGCTCCCACGCCCGAAGAGCCAGGAGGGAAAGCCGTGCCTCGTTGGAAAGCTCTTTGGCAGTCGCTCGCGTGGCCCCACAGCCAGTGGGGCTGCGGGCTTTGCGGCGGCCGTCAGCCTCGGCGCCACCGGCGCCCACCTGGCGCCGCCGCGCCAGCCCCCGAAGCATTTTCCGGTAGGGCCGCGGCTCTGGCCACAGCTCCCACACCCGAAGAGCCAGGAGGGAAAGCCGTGCCTCGTTGCAAAGCTCTTTGGCAGCCGCTCACGTGGCCCCACAGCCCGTGGGGCTGCGGGCTTTGCGGCGGCCGTCAGCCTCGGCCCCACCGGCGCCTATGTGGCGCCGCCGCGCCAGCCTGCGAAGCTTTTTCCGGTAGGGCCGCGTCTCTGGCCACAGCTCCCACGCCCGAAGAGCCAGGAGGGAAAGCCGTTCCTCGTTGGAAAGCTCTTTGGCAGCCGCTCGCGTGGCCCCACAGCCCGTGGGGCTGCAGGCTTTGCGGCGGCCGTCAGCCTCGGCGCCACCGACGCCTACGTAGCGCTGCCGCGCCAGCCTGTGAATCATTTTCCGGTAGGGCCGCGTCTCTGGCCACAGCTCCCACGCCCGAAGAGCCAGGAGGGAAAGCCGTGCCTCGTTGGAAAGCTCTTTGGCAGCCGCTCGCGTGGCCCCACAGCCCGTGGGGCTGCGGGCTTTGCGGCGGCCGTCAGCCTCGGCGCCACCGGCGCCCACCTGGCGCCGCCACGACAGCCCCAAAAGCATTTTCCGGTAGGGCCGCGGCTCTGGCCACAGCTCCCACGCCCGAAGAGCCAGGAGGGAAAGCCGTGCCTCGTTGGAAAGCTCTTTGGCAGCCGCTCGCGTGGCCCCACAGCCCGTGGGGCTGCGGGCTTTGCGGCGGCCGTCAGCCTCGGCGCCACCGGCGCCCACCTGGCGCCGCCGCGCCAGCCCCCGAAGCATTTTCCGGTAGGGCTGCGGCTCTGGCCACAGCTCCCACGCCCGAAGAGCCAGGAGGGAAAGCCGTGCCTCATTGGAAAGCTCTTTGGCAGCCGCTCGCGTGGCCCCACAGCCTGTGGGGCTGCGGGCTTTGAGGCGGCCGTCAGCCTCGGCGCCACCGGCGCCCACCTGGCGCCGCCGCGCCAGCCCCCGAAGCATTTTCCGGTAGGGCCGCGTCTCTGGCCACAGCTCCCACGCCCGAAGAGCCAGGAGGGAAAGCCGTGCCTCGTTGGAAAGCTCTTTGGCAGCCGCTCGCATGGCCCCACAGCCCGTGGGGCTGCGGGCTTTCCGGCGGCCGTCAGCCTCGGCGCCACCGGCGCCCACCTGGCGCCGACGCGCCAGCCTGCGAAGCATTTTCCAGTAGGGCCGCGGCTCTGGCCACAGCTCCCACGCCCGAAGAGCCAGGAGGGAAAGCCGTGCCTCCTTGGAAAGCTCTTTGGCAGCCGCTCGCGTGGCCCCACAGCCCGTGGGGCTGCGGGCTTTCCGGCGGCCATCAGCCTCGGCGCCACCGATGCCCACCTGGCGCCGCTGCGCCAGCCTGCGAAGCATTTTCCAGTAGGGCCGCGGCTCTGGCCACAGCTCCCACGCCCGAAGAGCCAGGAGGGAAAGCCATGCCTCGTTGGAAAGCTCTTTGGCAGCCGCTCGCGTGGCCCCACACACCGTTAAGCTGCGGGCTTTGCGGCGGCCGTCAGCCTCGGCGCCACCGGCGTCCACCTGGCGCCGCCGCGCCAGCCTGCGAAGCATTTTCCGGTAGGGTCGCGGCTCTGGCCACAGCTCCCACGCCCGAAGAGCCAGGAGGGAAAGCCGTGCCTCGTTGGAAAGCTCTTTGGCAGCCGTGGCCCCACAGCCCGTGGGGCTGCGGGCTTTGCGGCGGCCGTCAGCCTCTGCGCCACTGGCGCCTACGTAGCGCTGCCGCAACAGCTTGGGAAGCATTTTCCGGTAGGGCCGCGTCTCTGGCCACAGCTCCCACGCCCGAAGAGCCAGGAGGGAAAGCCGTGCCTCGTTGGAAAGCTCTTTGGCAGCCGCTCGCGTGGCCCCACAGCCCGTGGGGCTGCGGGCTTTGCGGCGGCCGTCAGCCTCGGCGCCACCGGCGCCCACCTGGCGCCGCCGCGCCAGCCCCCGAAGCATTTTCCGGTAGGGCTGCGGCTCTGGCCACAGCTCCCACGCCCGAAGAGCCAGGAGGGAAAGCCGTGCCTCATTGGAAAGCTCTTTGGCAGCCGCTCGCGTGGCCCCACAGCCTGTGGGGCTGCGGGCTTTGAGGCGGCCGTCAGCCTCGGCGCCACCGGCGCCCACGTGTCGCCGCCGCGCCAGCCCCCGAAGCATTTTCCGGTAGGGCCGCGTCTCTGGCCACAGCTCCCACGCCCGAAGAGCCAGGAGGGAAAGCCATGCCTCGTTGGAAAGCTCTTTGGCAGCCGCTCGCGTGGCCCCACAGCCCGTGGGGCTGCGGGCTTTCCGGCGGCCGTCAGCCTCGGCGCCACCGGCGCCCACCTGGCGCCGACGCGCCAGCCTGCGAAGCATTTTCCAGTAGGGCCGCGGCTCTGGCCACAGCTCCCACGCCCGAAGAGCCAGGAGGGAAAGCCGTGCCTCCTTGGAAAGCTCTTTGGCAGCCGCTCGCGTGGCCCCACAGCCCGTGGGGCTGCGGGCTTTCCGGCGGCCATCAGCCTCGGCGCCACCGATGCCCACCTGGCGCCGCTGCGCCAGCCTGCGAAGCATTTTCCAGTAGGGCCGCGGCTCTGGCCACAGCTCCCACGCCCGAAGAGCCAGGAGGGAAAGCCATGCCTCGTTGGAAAGCTCTTTGGCAGCCGCTCGCGTGGCCCCACACACCGTTAAGCTGCGGGCTTTGCGGCGGCCGTCAGCCTCGGCGCCACCGGCGTCCACCTGGCGCCGCCGAGCCAGCCTGCGAAGCATTTTCCGGTAGGGTCGCGGCTCTGGCCACAGCTCCCACGCCCGAAGAGCCAGGAGGGAAAGCCGTGCCTCGTTGGAAAGCTCTTTGGCAGCCGTGGCCCCACAGCCCGTGGGGCTGCGGGCTTTGCGGCGGCCGTCAGCCTCAGCGCCACTGGCGCCTACGTAGCGCTGCCGCAACAGCTTGGGAAGCATTTTCCGGTAGGGCCGCGTCTCTGGCCACAGCTCCCACGCCCGAAGAGCCAGGAGGGAAAGCCGTGCCTCGTTGGAAAGCTCTTTGGCAGCCGCTCGCGTGGCCCCACAGCCCGTGGGGCTGCGGGCTTTGCGGCGGCCGTCAGCCTCGGCGACACCGGCGCCCACCTGGCACCGCCACGACAGCCCCAAAAGCATTTTCCGGTAGGGCCGCGTCTCTGGCCACAGCTCCCACGCCCGATGAGCCAGGAGGGAAAGCCGTGCCTCGTTGGAAAGCTCTTTGGCAGCCGCTCGCGTGGCCCCACAGCCCGTGGGGCTGCGGGCTTTGCGGCGGCCGTCAGCCTCGGCGCCACCGGCGCGCACCTGGCGCCGCCGCGCCAGCCCCCGAAGCATTTTCCGGTAGGGCCGCGGCTCTGGCCACAGCTCCCACGCCCGAAGAGCCAGGAGGAAAAGCCGTGCCTCATTGGAAAGCTCTTTGGCAGCCGCTCGCGTGGCCCCACAGCCCGTGGGGCTGCGGGCTTTGCGGCGTCCGTCAGCCTCGGCGCCACCGGCGCCCACCTGGCGCCGCCGCGCCAAGCTGCGAAGCACTTTCCGGTAGGGCCGCGGCTCTGGCCACAGCTCCCACGCCCGAAGAGCCAGGAGGGAAAGCCGTGCCTCGTTGCAAAGCCCTTTGGCAGCCGCTCGCGTGGCCCCACAGCCCGTGGGGCTGCGGGCTTTCCGGCGGCCATCAGCCTCGGCGCCACCGGCGCCCACCTGGCGCCGCCGCGCCAGCCCCCGAAGCATTTTCCGGTAGGGCCGCGGCTCTGGCCACAGCTCCCACGCCCGAAGAGCCAGGAGGGAAAGCCGTGCCTCGTTGGAAAGCTCTTTGGCAGCCGCTCGCGTGGCCCCACAGCCCGTGGGGCTGCGGGCTTTCCGGCGGCCATCAGCCTCGGCGCCACCGATGCCCACGTGGCGCCGCCGCGCCAGCCTGCGAAGCATTTTCCGGTAGGGCCGCGGCTCTGGCCACAGCTCCCACGCCCGAAGAGCCAGGAGGGAAAGCCGTGCCTCGTTGGAAAGCTCTTTGGCAGCCGCTCGCGTGGCCCCACACACCGTTAATCTGCGGGCTTTGCGGCGGCCGTCAGCCTCGGCGCCACGTGCGCCCACGTGGCGCCGCCGCGCCAGCCTGCGAAGCATTTTCCGGTAGGGCCGCGGCTCTGGCCACAGCTCCCACGCCCGAAGAGCCAGGAGGGAAAGCCGTGCCTCGTTGGAAAGCTCCTTGGCAGCCGCTCGCGTGGCCCCACAGCCCGTGGGGCTGCGGGCTTTGCGGCGGCCATCAGCCTCGGCGCCACCGACGCCTACGTAGCGCTGCCGCGCCAGCCTGTGAATCATTTTCCGGTAGGGCCGCGTCTCTGACCGCAGCTCCCACGCCGGAAGAGCCAGGAGGGAAAGCCGTGCCTCGTTGGAAAGCTCTTTGGCAGCCGCTCGCGTGGCCCCACAGCCCGTGGGGCTGCGGGCTTTGCGGCGGCCGTCAGCCTCGGCGCCACCGGCGCCTATGTGGCGCCGCCGCGCCAAGCTGCGAAGCATTTTCTGGTAGGGCCGCGTCTCTGGCCACAGCTCCCACGCCCGAAGAGCCAGGAGGGAAAGCCGTGCCTCCTTGGAAAGCTCTTTGGCAGCCGTGGCCCCACAGCCCGTGGGGCTGCGGGCTTTCCGGCGGCCATCAGCCTCAGCGCCACTGGCGCCTACGTAGCGCTGCAGCAACAGCTTGGGAAGCATTTTCCGGTAGGGCCGCGGCTCTGGCCACAGCTCCCACGCCCGAAGAGCCAGGAGGGAAAGCCGTGCCTTGTTGGAAAGCTCTTTGGCAGCCGCTCGCGTGGCCCCACAGCCCGTGGGGCTGCGGGCTTTGCGGCGGCCGTCAGCCTCGGCGCCACCGGCGCCCACCTGGCACCGCCACGACAGCCCCAAAAGCATTTTCCGGTAGGGCCGCGGCTCTGGCCACAGCTCCCACGCCCAAAGAGCCAGGAGGGAAAGCCGTGCCTCGTTGGAAAGCTCTTTGGCAGTCGCTCGCGTGGCCCCACAGCCCGTGGGGCTGCGGGCTTTGCGGCGGCCGTCAGCCTCGGCGCCACCGGCGCCCACCTGGCGTCGCCGCGCCAGCCCCCGAAGCATTTTCCGGTAGGGCCGCGGCTCTGGCCACAGCTCCCACGCCCGAAGAGCCAGGAGGGAAAGCCGTGCCTCGTTGGAAAGCTCTTTGGCAGCCGCTCGCGTGGCCCCACAGCCCGTGGGGATGCGGGCTTTGCGGCGGCCGTCAGCCTCGGCCCCACCGGCGCCTATGTGGCGCCGCCGCGCCAGCCTGCGAAGCTTTTTCCGGTAGGGACGCGTCTCTGGCCACAGCTCCCACGCCCGAAGAGCCAGGAGGGAAAGCCGTGCCTCGTTGGAAAGCTCTTTGGCAGCCGCTCGCGTGGCCCCACAGCCCGTGGGGCTGCGGGCTTTGCGGCGGCCGTCAGCCTCGGCGCCACCGGCGCCCACCTGGCGCCGCCGCGCCAGCCTGCGAAGCATTTTCCGGTAGGGCCGCGTCTCTGGCCACAGCTCCCACGCCCGAAGAGCCAGGAGGGAAAGCCGTGCCTCGTTGGAAAGCTCTTTGGCAGCCGCTCGCGTGGCCCCACAGCCCGTGGGGCTGCGGGCTTTGCGGCGGCCATCAGCCTCGGCGCCACCGATGCCCACCTGGCGCCGCTGCGCCAGCCTGCGAAGCATTTTCCAGTAGGGCCGCGGCTCTGGCCACAGCTCCCACGCCCGAAGAGCCAGGAGGGAAAGCCGTGCCTCGTTGGAAAGCTCTTTGGCAGCCGCTCGCGTGGCCCCACAGCCCGTGGGGATGCGGGCTTTGCGGCGGCCGTCAGCCTCGGCCCCACCGGCGCCTATGTGGCGCCGCCGCGCCAGCCTGCGAAGCATTTTCCGGTAGGGCCGCGTCTCTGGCCACAGCTCCCACGCCCGAAGAGCCAGGAGGGAAAGCCGTGCCTCGTTGGAAAGCTCTTTGGCAGCCGCTCGTGTGGCCCCACAGCCCGTGGGGCTGCGGGCTTTGCGGCGGCCGTCAGCCTCGGCCCCACCGGCGCCTATGTGGCGCCGCCGCGCCTGCCTGCGAAGCATTTTCCGGTAGGGCCGCGGCTCTGGCCACAGCTCCCACGCCCGAAGAGCCAGGAGGGAAAGCCGTGCCTCGTTGGAAAGCTCTTTGGCAGCCGCTCACGTGGCCCCACAGCCCGTGGGGCTGCGGGCTTTGCGGCGGCCGTCAGCCTCGGCGCCACCGACGCCTACGTAGTGCTGCCGCGCCAGCCTGTGAATCATTTTCCGGTAGGGCCGCGTCTCTGGCCACAGCTCCCATGCCCGAAGAGCCAGGAGGGAAAACTGTGCCTCGTAAGAAAGCTCTTTGGCAGCCGCTCGCGTGGCCCCACAGCCCGTGGGGCTGCGGGCTTTGCGGCAGCCGTCAGCCTCGGCGCCACCGGCGCCCACCTGGCGCCGCCGCGCTAAGCTGCGAAGCATTTTCCGGTAGGGCCGCGTCTCTGGCCACAGCTCCCACGCCCGAAGAGCCAGGAGGGAAAGCCGTGCCTCGTTGGAAAGCTCTTTGGCAGCCGCTCGCGTGGCCCCACAGCCCGTGGGGCTGCGGGCTTTCCGGCGGCCGTCAGCCTCGGCGCCACCGGCGTCCACCTGGCGCCGCCGCGCCAGCCCCCGAAGCATTTTCCGGTAGGGCCGCGGCTCTGGCCACAGCTCCCACGCCCGAAGAGCCAGGAGGGAAAGCCGTGCCTCGTTGGAAAGCTCTTTGGCAGCCGCTCGCGTGGCCCCACAGCCCGTGGGGCTGCGGGCTTTGCGGCGGCCGTCAGCCTCGGCGCCACCGGCGCCCACCTGGCGCCGCTGCGCCAGCCCCCGAAGCATTTTCCGGTAGGGCCGCGGCTCTGGCCACAGCTCCCACGCCCGAAGAGCCAGGAGGGAAAGCCGTGCCTCGTTGGAAAGCTCTTTGGCAGCCGCTCGCGTGGCCCCACAGCCCGTGCGGCTGCGGGCTTTGCGGCGGCCGTCAGCCTCGGCGCCACCGGCGCCCACCTGGCGCCACCGCGCCAGCCCCCGAAGCATTTTCCGGTAGGGCCGCGTCTCTGGCCACATCTCCCACGCCCGAAGAGCCAGGAGGGAAAGCCGTGCCTCGTTGGAAAGCTCTTTGGCAGCCGCTCGCGTGGCCCCACAGCCCGTGGGGCTGCGGGCTTTCCGGCGGGCGTCAGCCTCGGCGCCACCGACGCCTACGTAGCGCTGCCGCGGCAGCGTGTGAATCATTTTCCGGTAGGGCCGTGTCTCTGGCCACAGCTCCCACGGCCGAAGAGCCAGGAGGGAAATCCGTGCCTCGTTGGAAAGCTCTTTGGCAGCCGCTCGCGTGGCCCCACAGCCCGTGGGGCTGCAGGCTTTGCGGCGGCCGACAGCCTCGGCGCCACCGGCGCCCACCTGGCACCGCCGCGCCAAGCTGCGAAGCATTTTCCAGTAGGGCCGCGGCTCTGGCCACAGCTCCCACGCCCGAAGAGCCAGGAGGGAAAGCCGTGCCTCGTTGGAAAGCTCTTTGGCAGCCGCTCGCGTGGCCCCACAGCCCGTGGGGCTGCGGGCTTTGCGGTGGCCGTCAGCCTCGGCGCCACCAGCGCCCACCTGGCGTCGCCGCGCCAGCCCCCGAAGCATTTTCCGGTAGGGCCGCGGCTCTGGCCACAGCTCCCACGCCCGAAGAGCCAGGAGGGAAAGCCGTGCCTCGTTGGAAAGCTCTTTGGCAGCCGCTCGCGTGGCCCCACAGCCCGTGGGGATGCGGGCTTTGCGGCGGCCGTCAGTCTCGGCGCCACCGGCGCCCACCTGGCGCCGCCGCGCCAGCCTGCGAAGCATTTTCCAGTAGGGCCGCGGCTCTGGCCACAGCTCCCACGCCCGAAGAGCCAGGAGGGAAAGCCGTGCCTCGTTGGAAAGCCCTTTGGCAGCCGCTCGCGTGGCCCCAAAGCCCGTGGGGCTGCGGGCTTTCCGGCGGCCGTCAGCCTCGGCGCCACCGGCGCCCACCTGGCGCCGCCGCGCCAGCCCCCGAAGCATTTTCCGGTAGGGCCGCGGCTCTGGCCACAGCTCCCACGCCCGAAGAGCCAGGAGGGAAAGCCGTGCCTCGTTGGAAAGCTCTTTGGCAGCCGCTCACGTGGCCCCACAGCCCGTGGGGCTGCGGGCTTTGCGGCGGCCGTCAGCCTCGGCGCCACCGGCGCCCACCTGGCGCCGCCGCACCAGCCCCCGAAGCATTTTCCGGTAGGGCCGCGGCTCTGGCCACAGCTCCCACGCCCGAAGAGCCAGGAGGGAAAGCCGTGCCTCGTTGGAAAGCTTTTTGGCAGCCGCTCGCGTGGCCCCACAGCCCGTGGGGCTGCGGGCTTTGCGGCGGCCGTCAGCCTCGGCGCCACCGGCGCCCACCTGGCGCCGCCACGACAGCCCCAAAAGCATTTTCCGGTAGGGCCGCGGCTCTGGCCACAGCTCCCATGCCCGAAGAGCCAGGAGGGAAAGCCGTGCCTCGTTGGAAAGCTCTTTGGCAGCCGCTGGCGTGGCCCCACAGCCCGTGGGGCTGCGGGCTTTGCGGCAGCCGTCAGCGTCGGCGCCACCGGCGCCCACCTGGCGCCCCGCGCCAGCCCCCGAAGCATTTTCCGGTAGGTCCGCGGCTCTGGCCACAGCTCCCACGCCCGAAGAGCCAGGAGGGAAAGCCATGCCCCGTTGGAAAGCTCTTTGGCAGCCGCTCGCGTGGCCCCACAGCCCGTGGGGCTGCGGGCTTTGCGGCGGCCGTCAGCCTCGGCGCCACCGGCGCCCACCTTGCTCCGCCACGAGAGCCCCTGAAGCATTTTCCGGTAGGGCCGCGTCTCTGGCCACAGCTCCCACGCCCGAAGAGCCAGGAGGGAAAGCCGTGCCTCGTTGGAAAGCTCTTTGGCAGCCGCTCGCGTGGCCCCACAGCCCGTGGGGCTGCGGGCTTTGCGGCGGCCGTCAGCCTCGGCGCCACCGGCGCCCACCTGGCGCCCCGAGCCAGCCCCCGAAGCATTTTCCGGTAGGTCCGCGGCTCTGGCCACAGCTCCCACGCCCGAAGAGCCAGGAGGGAAAGCCATGCCCCGTTGGAAAGCTCTTTGGCAGCCGCTCGCGTGGCCCCACAGCCCGTGGGGCTGCGGGCTTTGCGGCGGCCGTCAGCCTCGGCGCCACCGGCGCCCACCTTGCTCCGCCACGAGAGCCCCAAAAGCATTTTCCGGTAGGGCCGCGTCTCTGGCCACAGCTCCCACGCCCGAAGAGCCAGGAGGGAAAGCCGTGCCTCGTTGGAAAGCTCTTTGGCAGCCGCTCGCGTGGCCCCACAGCCCGTGGGTCTGCAGGCTTTGCGGCGGCCGACAGCCTCGGCGCCACCGGCGCCCACCTGGCACCGCCGCGCCAAGCTGCGAAGCATTTTCCAGTAGGGCCGCGGCTCTGGCCACAGCTCCCACGCCCGAAGAGCCAGGAGGGAAAGCCGTGCCTCGTTGGAAAGCTCTTTGGCGGCCGCTCGCGTGGCCCCACAGCCCGTGGGGCTGCGGGCTTTGCGGTGGCCGTCAGCCTCGGCGCCACCAGCGCCCACCTGGCGTCGCCGCGCCAGCCCCCGAAGCATTTTCCGGTAGGGCCGCGGCTCTGGCCACAGCTCCCACGGCCGAAGAGCCAGGAGGGAAAGCCGTGCCTCGTTGGAAAGCTCTTTGGCAGCCGCTCGCGTGGCCCCACAGCCCGTGGGGCTGCGGGCTTTGCGGCGGCCGTCAGTCTCGGCGCCACCGGCGCCCACCTGGCGCCGCCGCGCCAGCCTGCGAAGCATTTTCCGGTAGGTCCGCGGCTCTGGCCACAGCTCCCACGCCCGAAGAGCCAGGAGGGAAAGCCGTGCCTCGTTGGAAAGCCCTTTGGCAACCGCTCGCGTGGCCCCACAGCCCGTGGGGCTGCGGGCTTTCCGGCATCCGTCAGCCTCGGCGCCACCGGCGCCAACCTGGCGCCGCCGCGCCAGCCCCCGAAGCATTTTCCGGTAGGGCCGCGGCTCTGGCCACAGCTCCCACGCCCGAAGAGCCAGGAGGGAAAGCCGTGCCTCGTTGGAAAGCTCTTTGGCAGCCGCTCGCGTGGCCCCACAGCCCGTGGGGCTGCGGGCTTTGCGGCGGCCGTCAGCGTCGGCGCCACCGGCGCCCACCTGGCGCCCCGAGCCAGCCCCCGAAGCATTTTCCGGTAGGTCCGCGGCTCTGGCCACAGCTCCCACGCCCGAAGAGCCAGGAGGGAAAGCCATGCCCCGTTGGAAATCTCTTTGGCAGCGGCTCGCGTGGCCCCACAGCCCGTGGGGCTGCGGGCTTTGCGGCGGCCTTCAGCCTCGGCGCCACCGGCGCCCACCTGGCACCGCCGCGCCAAGCTGCGAAGCATTTTCCAGTAGGGCCGCGGCTCTGGCCACAGCTCCCACGCCCGAAGAGCCAGGAGGGAAAGCCGTGCCTCGTTGGAAAGCTCTTTGGCAGCCGCTCGCGTGGCCCCACAGCCCGTGGGGCTGCGGGCTTTGCGGTGGCCGTCAGCCTCGGCGCCACCAGCGCCCACCTGGCGTCGCCGCGCCAGCCCCCGAAGCATTTTCCGGTAGGGCCGCGGCTCTGGCCACAGCTCCCACGGCCGAAGAGCCAGGAGGGAAAGCCGTGCCTCGTTGGAAAGCTCTTTGGCAGCCGCTCGCGTGGCCCCACAGCCCGTGGGGCTGCGGGCTTTGCGGCGGCCGTCAGTCTCGGCGCCACCGGCGCCCACCTGGCGCCGCCGCGCCAGCCTGCGAAGCATTTTCCGGTAGGGCCGCGGCTCTGGCCACAGCTCCCACGCCCGAAGAGCCAGGAGGGAAAGCCGTGCCTCGTTGGAAAGCCCTTTGGCAACCGCTCGCGTGGCCCCAAAGCCCGTGGGGCTGCGGGCTTTCCGGCATCCGTCAGCCTCGGCGCCACCGGCGCCCACCTGGCGCCGCCGCGCCAGCCCCCGAAGCATTTTCCGGTAGGGCCGCGGCTCTGGCCACAGCTCCCACGCCCGAAGAGCCAGGAGGGAAAGCCGTGCCTCGTTGGAAAGCTTTTTGGCAGCCGCTCGCGTGGCCCCACAGCCCGTGGGGCTACGGGCTTTGCGGCGGCCGTCAGCCTCGGCGCCACCGGCGCCCACCTGGCGCCGCCACGACAGCCCCAAAAGCATTTTCCGGTAGGGCCGCGGCTCTGGCCACAGCTCCCACGCCCGAAGAGCCAGGAGGGAAAGCCGTGCCTCGTTGGAAAGCTCTTTGGCAGCCGCTCGCGTGGCCCCACAGCCCATGGGGCTGCGGGCTTTGCGGCGGCCGTCAGCCTCGGCGCCACCGGCGCCCACCTGGCGCCCCGAGCCAGCCCCCGAAGCATTTTCCGGTAGGGCCGCGTCTCTGGCCACAGCTCCCACGCCCGAAGAGCCAGGAGGGAAAGCCGTGCCTCGTTGGAAAGCTCTTTGGCAGCCGCTCGCGTGGCCCCACAGCCCGTGGGGCTGCGGGCTTTCCGGCGGCCGTCAGCCTCGGCGCCACCGGCGCCCACCTTGCGCCGCCAAGAGAGCCCCAAAAGCATTTTCCGGTAGGGCCGCGGCTCTGGCCACAGCTCCCACGCCCGAAGAGCCAGGAGGGAAAGCCGTGCCTCGTTGGAAAGCTCTTTGGCAGCCGCTCGCGTGGCCCCACAGCCCGTGGGGCTGCGGGCTTTCCGGCGGTCGTCAGCCTCGGCCCCACCGGCGCCTATGTGGCACCGCCGCGCCAGCCTGCGAAGCATTTTCCGGTAGGGCCGCGGCTCTGGCCACAGCTCCCACGCCCGAAGAGCCAGGAGGGAAAGCCGTGCCTCCTTGGAAAGCTCTTTGGCAGCTGCTCGCGTGGCCCCACAGCCCGTGGGGCTACGGGCTTTGCGGCGGCCGTCAGCCTCGGCGCCACCGGCGCCCACCTGGCGCCGCCGCGCCAGCCTGCGAAGCATTTTCCGGTAGGGCCGCGGCTCTGGCCACAGCTCCCACGCCCGAAGAGCCAGGAGGGAAAGCCGTGCCTCCTTGGAAAGCTCTTTGGCAGCCGCTCGCGTGGCCCCACAGCCCGTGGGGCTGCGGGCTTTGCGGCGGCCGTCAGCCTCGGCGCCACTGGCGCCCACCTGGCACCGCCACGACAGCCCCCGAAGCATTTTCCGGTAGGGCCGCGGCTCTGGCCACAGCTCCCATGCCCGAAGAGCCAGGAGGGAAAGCCGTGCCTCGTTGGAAAGCTCTTTGGCAGCCGCTCGCGTGGCCCCACAGCCCGTGGGGCTGCGGGCTTTGCGGCGGCCGTCAGCCTCGGCCCCACCGGCGCCCACCTGGCGCCCCGAGCCAGCCCCCGAAGCATTTTCCGGTAGGTCCGCGGCTCTGGCCACAGCTCCCACGCCCGAAGAGCCAGGAGGGAAAGCCATGCCCCGTTGGAAAGCTCTTTGGCAGCCGCTCGCGTGGCCCCACAGCCCGTGGGGCTGCGGGCTTTGCGGCGGCCGTCAGCCTCGGCGCCACCGGCGCCCACCTGGCGCCGCCACGAGAGCCCCAAAAGCATTTTCCGGTAGGGCCGCGGCTCTGGCCACAGCTCCCACGCCCGAAGAGCCAGGAGGGAAAGCCGTGCCTCGTTGGAAAGCTCTTTGGCAGCCGCTCGCGTGGCCCCACAGCCCGTGGGGCTGCGGGCTTTGCGGCGGCCGTCAGCCTCGGCCCCACCGGCGCCCATGTGGCGCCGCCGCGCCAGCCCCCGAAGCATTATCCGGTAGGGCCGCGGCTCTGGCCACAGCTCCCACGCCCGAAGAGCCAGGAGGGAAAGCCGTGCCCCGTTGGAAAGCTCTTTGGCAGCCGCTCGCGTGGCCCCACAGCCCGTGGGGCTGCGGGCTTTGCGGCGGCCGTCAGCCTCGGCGCCACCGGCGCCCACCTGGCCCCGCCGCGCCAGCCCCCGAAGCATTTTCCGGTAGGGCCGCGGCTCTGGCCACAGCTCCCACGGCCGAAGAGCCAGGAGGGAAAGCCGTGCCTCGTTGGAAAGCTCTTTGGCAGCCGCTCGCGTGGCCCCACAGCCCGTGGGGCTGCGGGCTTTGCGGCGGCCGTCAGTCTCGGCGCCACCGGCGCCCACCTGGCGCCGCCGCGCCAGCCTGCGAAGCATTTTCCGGTAGGGCCGCGGCTCTGGCCACAGCTCCCACGCCCGAAGAGCCAGGAGGGAAAGCCGTGCCTCGTTGGAAAGCTCTTTGGCAACCGCTCGCGTGGCCCCAAAGCCCGTGGGGCTGCGGGCTTTCCGGCATCCGTCAGCCTCGGCGCCACCGGCGCCCACCTGGCGCCGCCGCGCCAGCCCCCGAAGCATTTTCCGGTAGGGCCGCGGCTCTGGCCACAGCTCCCACGCCCGAAGAGCCAGGAGGGAAAGCCATGCCTCGTTGGAAAGCTTTTTGGCAGCCGCTCGCGTGGCCCCACAGCCCGTGGGGCTACGGGCTTTGCGGCGGCCGTCAGCCTCGGCGCCACCGGCGCCCACCTGGCGCCGCCACGACAGCCCCAAAAGCATTTTCCGGTAGGGCCGCGGCTCTGGCCACAGCTCCCACGCCCGAAGAGCCAGGAGGGAAAGCCGTGCCTCCTTGGAAAGCTCTTTGGCAGCCGCTCGCGTGGCCCCACAGCCCGTGGGGCTGCGGGCTTTGCGGCGGCCGTCAGCCTCGGCGCCACCGGCGCCCACCTGGCGCCGCCGCGCCAGCCCCCGAAGCATTTTCCGGTAGGGCCGCGTCTCTGGCCACAGCTCCCACGCCCGAAGAGCCAGGAGGGAAAGCCGTGCCTCGTTGGAAAGCTCTTTGGCAGCCGCTCGCGTGGCCCCACAGCCCGTGGGGCTGCGGGCTTTCCGGCGGCCGTCAGCCTCGGCGCCACCGGCGCCCACCTTGCGCCGCCAAGAGAGCCCCAAAAGCATTTTCCGGTAGGGCCGCGGCTCTGGCCACAGCTCCCACGCCCGAAGAGCCAGGAGGGAAAGCCGTGCCTCGTTGGAAAGCTCTTTGGCAGCCGCTCGCGTGGCCCCACAGCCCGTGGGGCTGCGGGCTTTCCGGCGGTCGTCAGCCTCGGCCCCACCGGCGCCTATGTGGCACCGCCGCGCCAGCCTGCGAAGCATTTTCCGGTAGGGCCGCGGCTCTGGCCACAGCTCCCACGCCCGAAGAGCCAGGAGGGAAAGCCGTGCCTCCTTGGAAAGCTCTTTGGCAGCCGCTCGCGTGGCCCCACAGCCCGTGGGGCTACGGGCTTTGCGGCGGCCGTCAGCCTCGGCGCCACCGGCGCCCACCTGGCGCCGCCGCGCCAGCCTGCGAAGCATTTTCCGGTAGGGCCGCGGCTCTGGCCACAGCTCCCACGCCCGAAGAGCCAGGAGGGAAAGCCGTGCCTCCTTGGAAAGCTCTTTGGCAGCCGCTCGCGTGGCCCCACAGCCCGTGGGGCTGCGGGCTTTGCGGCGGCCGTCAGCCTCGGCCCCACCGGCGCCCACCTGGCGCCCCGAGCCAGCCCCCGAAGCATTTTCCGGTAGGTCCGCGGCTCTGGCCACAGCTCCCACGCCCGAAGAGCCAGGAGGGAAAGCCATGCCCCGTTGGAAAGCTCTTTGGCAGCCGCTCGCGTGGCCCCACAGCCCGTGGGGCTGCGGGCTTTGCGGCGGCCGTCAGCCTCGGCGCCACCGGCGCCCACCTGGCGCCGCCACGAGAGCCCCAAAAGCATTTTCCGGTAGGGCCGCGGCTCTGGCCACAGCTCCCACGCCCGAAGAGCCAGGAGGGAAAGCCGTGCCTCGTTGGAAAGCTCTTTGGCAGCCGCTCGCGTGGCCCCACAGCCCGTGGGGCTGCGGGCTTTGCGGCGGCCGTCAGCCTCGGCCCCACCGGCGCCCATGTGGCGCCGCCGCGCCAGCCCCCGAAGCATTTTCCGGTAGGGCCGCGGCTCTGGCCACAGCTCCCACGCCCGAAGAGCCAGGAGGGAAAGCCGTGCCCCGTTGGAAAGCTCTTTGGCAGCCGCTCGCGTGGCCCCACAGCCCGTGGGGCTGCGGGCTTTGCGGCGGCCGTCAGCCTCGGCGCCACCGGCGCCCACCTGGCCCCGCCGCGCCAGCCCCCGAAGCATTTTCCGGTAGGGCCGCGGCTCTGGCCACAGCTCCCACGGCCGAAGAGCCAGGAGGGAAAGCCGTGCCTCGTTGGAAAGCTCTTTGGCAGCCGCTCGCGTGGCCCCACAGCCCGTGGGGCTGCGGGCTTTGCGGCGGCCGTCAGTCTCGGCGCCACCGGCGCCCACCTGGCGCCGCCGCGCCAGCCTGCGAAGCATTTTCCGGTAGGGCCGCGGCTCTGGCCACAGCTCCCACGCCCGAAGAGCCAGGAGGGAAAGCCGTGCCTCGTTGGAAAGCCCTTTGGCAACCGCTCGCGTGGCCCCAAAGCCCGTGGGGCTGCGGGCTTTCCGGCATCCGTCAGCCTCGGCGCCACCGGCGCCCACCTGGCGCCGCCGCGCCAGCCCCCGAAGCATTTTCCGGTAGGGCCGCGGCTCTGGCCACAGCTCCCACGCCCGAAGAGCCAGGAGGGAAAGCCGTGCCTCGTTGGAAAGCTTTTTGGCAGCCGCTCGCGTGGCCCCACAGCCCGTGGGGCTACGGGCTTTGCGGCGGCCGTCAGCCTCGGCGCCACCGGCGCCCACCTGGCGCCGCCACGACAGCCCCAAAAGCATTTTCCGGTAGGGCCGCGGCTCTGGCCACAGCTCCCACGCCCGAAGAGCCAGGAGGGAAAGCCGTGCCTCGTTGGAAAGCTCTTTGGCAGCCGCTCGCGTGGCCCCACAGCCCGTGGGGCTGCGGGCTTTGCGGCGGCCGTCAGCCTCGGCGCCACCGGCGCCCACCTGGCGCCCCGAGCCAGCCCCCGAAGCATTTTCCGGTAGGGCCGCGTCTCTGGCCACAGCTCCCACGCCCGAAGAGCCAGGAGGGAAAGCCGTGCCTCGTTGGAAAGCTCTTTGGCAGCCGCTCGCGTGGCCCCACAGCCCGTGGGGCTGCGGGCTTTCCGGCGGCCGTCAGCCTCGGCGCCACCGGCGCCCACCTTGCGCCGCCAAGAGAGCCCCAAAAGCATTTTCCGGTAGGGCCGCGGCTCTGGCCACAGCTCCCACGCCCGAAGAGCCAGGAGGGAAAGCCGTGCCTCGTTGGAAAGCTCTTTGGCAGCCGCTCGCGTGGCCCCACAGCCCGTGGGGCTGCGGGCTTTCCGGCGGTCGTCAGCCTCGGCCCCACCGGCGCCTATGTGGCACCGCCGCGCCAGCCTGCGAAGCATTTTCCGGTAGGGCCGCGGCTCTGGCCACAGCTCCCACGCCCGAAGAGCCAGGAGGGAAAGCCGTGCCTCCTTGGAAAGCTCTTTGGCAGCCGCTCGCGTGGCCCCACAGCCCGTGGGGCTACGGGCTTTGCGGCGGCCGTCAGCCTCGGCGCCACCGGCGCCCACCTGGCGCCGCCGCGCCAGCCTGCGAAGCATTTTCCGGTAGGGCCGCGGCTCTGGCCACAGCTCCCACGCCCGAAGAGCCAGGAGGGAAAGCCGTGCCTCCTTGGAAAGCTCTTTGGCAGCCGCTCGCGTGGCCCCACAGCCCGTGGGGCTGCGGGCTTTGCGGCGGCCGTCAGCCTCGGCGCCACCGGCGCCCACCTGGCACCGCCACGACAGCCCCCGAAGCATTTTCCGGTAGGGCCGCGGCTCTGGCCACAGCTCCCATGCCCGAAGAGCCAGGAGGGAAAGCCGTGCCTCGTTGGAAAGCTCTTTGGCAGCCGCTCGCGTGGCCCCACAGCCCGTGGGGCTGCGGGCTTTGCGGCGGCCGTCAGCCTCGGCCCCACCGGCGCCCACCTGGCGCCCCGAGCCAGCCCCCGAAGCATTTTCCGGTAGGTCCGCGGCTCTGGCCACAGCTCCCACGCCCGAAGAGCCAGGAGGGAAAGCCATGCCCCGTTGGAAAGCTCTTTGGCAGCCGCTCGCGTGGCCCCACAGCCCGTGGGGCTGCGGGCTTTGCGGCGGCCGTCAGCCTCGGCGCCACCGGCGCCCACCTGGCGCCGCCACGAGAGCCCCAAAAGCATTTTCCGGTAGGGCCGCGGCTCTGGCCACAGCTCCCACGCCCGAAGAGCCAGGAGGGAAAGCCGTGCCTCGTTGGAAAGCTCTTTGGCAGCCGCTCGCGTGGCCCCACAGCCCGTGGGGCTGCGGGCTTTGCGGCGGCCGTCAGCCTCGGCCCCACCGGCGCCTATGTGGCGCCGCCGCGCCAGCCCCCGAAGCATTTTCCGGTAGGGCCGCGGCTCTGGCCACAGCTCCCACGCCCGAAGAGCCAGGAGGGAAAGCCGTGCCCCGTTGGAAAGCTCTTTGGCAGCCGCTCGCGTGGCCCCACAGCCCGTGGGGCTGCGGGCTTTGCGGCGGCCGTCAGCCTCGGCGCCACCGGCGCCCACCTGGCGCCGCCGCGCCAGCCCCCGAAGCATTTTCCGGTAGGGCCGCGTCTCTGGCCACAGCTCCCACGCCCGAAGAGCCAGGAGGGAAAGCCGTGCCTCGTTGGAAAGCTCTTTGGCAGCCGCTCGCGTGGCCCCACACCCCGTGGGGCTGCGGGCTTTGCGGCGGCCGTCAGCCTCGGCGCCACCGGCGCCCACCTGGCGCCGCCGCGCCAGCCTGCGAAGCATTTTCCGGTAGGGCCGCGTCTCTGGCCACAGCTCCCACGCCCGAAGAGCCAGGAGGGAAAGCCGTGCCTCGTTGGAAAGCTCTTTGGCAGCCGCTCGCGTGGCCCCACAGCCCGTGGGGCTGCGGGCTTTGCGGTGGCCGTCAGCCTCGGCGCCACCAGCGCCCACCTGGCGTTGCCGCGCCAGCCCCCGAAGCATTTTCCGGTAGGGCCGTGGCTCTGGCCACAGCTCCCACGCCCGAAGAGCCAGGAGGGAAAGCCGTGCCTCGTTGGAAAGCTCTTTGGTAGCCGCTCGCGTGGCCCCACAGCCCGTGGGGCTGCGGGCTTTGCGGCGGCCGTCAGCCTCGGCGCCACCGGCGCCCACCTGGCGCCGCCGCGCCAGCCCCCGAAGCATTTTCTGGTAGGGCCGCGGCTCTGGCCACAGCTCCCACGCCCGAAGAGCCAGGAGGGAAAGCCGTGCCTCGTTGGAAAGCCCTTTGGCAGCCGCTCGCGTGGCCCCACAGCCCGTGGGGCTGCGGGCTTTGCGGCGGCCGTCAGCCTCGGCGCCACCGGCGCCCACGTGGCGCCGCCGCGCCAGCCCCCTAAGCATTTTCCGGTAGGGCCGCGGCTCTGGCCACAGCTCCCACGCCCGAAGAGCCAGGAGGGAAAGCCGTGCCTCGTTGGAAAGCTCTTTGGCAGCCGCTCGCGTGGCCCCACAGCCCGTGGGGCTGCGGGCTTTGCGGCGGCCGTCAGCCTCGGCGCCACCGGCGCCCACCTGGCGCCGCCGCGCCAGCCCCCGAAGCATTTTCCGGTAGGGCCGCGGCTCTGGCCACAGCTCCCACGCCCGAAGAGCCAGGAGGAAAAGCCGTGCCTCGTTGGAAAGCTCTTTGGCAGCCGCTCGCGTGGCCCCACAGCCCGTGGGGCTGCGGGCTTTGCGGCGGCCGTCAGCCTCGGCGCCACCGGCGCCCACCTGGCGCCCCGAGCCAGCCCCCGAAGCATTTTCCGGTAGGTCCGCGGCTCTGGCCACAGCTCCCACGCCCGAAGAGCCAGGAGGGAAAGCCATGTCCCGTTGGAAAGCTCTTTGGCAGCCGCTCGCGTGGCCCCACAGCCCGTGGGGCTGCGGGCTTTGCGGCGGCCGTCAGCCTCGGCGCCACCGGCGCCCACCTTGCTCCGCCACGAGAGCCCCAAAAGCATTTTCCGGTAGGGCCGCGTCTCTGGCCACAGCTCCCACGCCCGAAGAGCCAGGAGGGAAAGCCGTGCCTCGTTGGAAAGCTCTTTGGCAGCCGCTCGCGTGGCCCCACAGCCCGTGGGTCTGCAGGCTTTGCGGCGGCCGACAGCCTCGGCGCCACCGGCGCCCACCTGTCACCGCCGCGCCAAGCTGCGAAGCATTTTCCAGTAGGGCCGCGGCTCTGGCCACAGCTCCCACGCCCGAAGAGCCAGGAGGGAAAGCCGTGCCTCGTTGGAAAGCTCTTTGGCAGCCGCTCGCGTGGCCCCACAGCCCGTGGGGCTGCGGGCTTTGCGGTGGCCGTCAGCCTCGGCGCCACCAGCGCCCACCTGGCGTCGCCGCGCCAGCCCCCGAAGCATTTTCCGGTAGGGCCGCGGCTCTGGCCACAGCTCCCACGCCCGAAGAGCCAGGAGGGAAAGCCATGCCCCGTTGGAAAGCTCTTTGGCAGCCGCTCGCGTGGCCCCACAGCCCGTGGGGCTGCGGGCTTTGCGGCGGCCGTCAGCCTCGGCGCCACCGGCGCCCACCTTGCTCCGCCACGAGAGCCCCAAAAGCATTTTCCGGTAGGGCCGCGTCTCTGGCCACAGCTCCCACGCCCGAAGAGCCAGGAGGGAAAGCCGTGCCTCGTTGGAAAGCTCTTTGGCAGCCGCTCGCGTGGCCCCACAGCCCGTGGGTCTGCAGGCTTTGCGGCGGCCGACAGCCTCGGCGCCACCGGCGCCCACCTGGCACCGCCGCGCCAAGCTGCGAAGCATTTTCCAGTAGGGCCGCGGCTCTGGCCACAGCTCCCACGCCCGAAGAGCCAGGAGGGAAAGCCGTGCCTCGTTGGAAAGCTCTTTGGCAGCCGCTCGCGTGGCCCCACAGCCCGTGGGGCTGCGGGCTTTGCGGTGGCCGTCAGCCTCGGCGCCACCAGCGCCCACCTGGCGTCGCCGCGCCAGCCCCCGAAGCATTTTCCGGTAGGGCCGCGGCTCTGGCCACAGCTCCCACGGCCGAAGAGCCAGGAGGGAAAGCCGTGCCTCGTTGGAAAGCTCTTTGGCAGCCGCTCGCGTGGCCCCACAGCCCGTGGGGCTGCGGGCTTTGCGGCGGCCGTCAGTCTCGGCGCCACCGGCGCCCACCTGGCGCCGCCGCGCCAGCCTGCGAAGCATTTTCCGGTAGGGCCGCGGCTCTGGCCACAGCTCCCACGCCCGAAGAGCCAGGAGGGAAAGCCGTGCCTCGTTGGAAAGCCCTTTGGCAACCGCTCGCGTGGCCCCAAAGCCCGTGGGGCTGCGGGCTTTCCGGCATCCGTCAGCCTCGGCGCCACCGGCGCCCACCTGGCGCCGCCGCGCCAGCCCCCGAAGCATTTTCCGGTAGGGCCGCGGCTCTGGCCACAGCTCCCACGCCCGAAGAGCCAGGAGGGAAAGCCGTGCCTCGTTGGAAAGCTCTTTGGCAGCCGCTCGCGTGGCCCCACAGCCCGTGGGGCTGCGGGCTTTGCGGCGGCCGTCAGCCTCGGCGCCACCGGCGCCCACCTGGCGCCCCGAGCCAGCCCCCGAAGCATTTTCCGGTAGGTCCGCGGCTCTGGCCACAGCTCCCACGCCCGAAGAGCCAGGAGGGAAAGCCGTGCCTCGTTGGAAAGCTCTTTGGCAGCCGCTCGCGTGGCCCCACAGCCCGTGGGGCTGCGGGCTTTGCGGCGGCCGTCAGCCTCGGCGCCACCGGCGCCCACCTGGCGCCCCGAGCCAGCCCCCGAAGCATTTTCCGGTAGGTCCGCGGCTCTGGCCACAGCTCCCACGCCCGAAGAGCCAGGAGGGAAAGCCGTGCCTCGTTGGAAAGCTCTTTGGCAGCCGCTCGCGTGGCCCCACAGCCCGTGGGGCTGCGGGCTTTGCGGTGGCCGTCAGCCTCGGCGCCACCAGCGCCCACCTGGCGTCGCCGCGCCAGCCCCCGAAGCATTTTCCGGTAGGGCCGCGGCTCTGGCCACAGCTCCCACGCCCGAAGAGCCAGGAGGGAAAGCCGTGCCTCGTTGGAAAGCCCTTTGGCAACCGCTCGCGTGGCCCCAAAGCCCGTGGGGCTGCGGGCTTTCCGGCATCCGTCAGCCTCGGCGCCACCGGCGCCCACCTGGCGCCGCCGCGCCAGCCCCCGAAGCATTTTCCGGTAGGGCCGCGGCTCTGGCCACAGCTCCCACGCCCGAAGAGCCAGGAGGGAAAGCCGTGCCTCGTTGGAAAGCTCTTTGGCAGCCGCTCGCGTGGCCCCACAGCCCGTGGGGCTGCGGGCTTTGCGGCGGCCGTCAGCCTCGGCGCCACCAGCGCCCACCTGGCGCCCCGAGCCAGCCCCCGAAGCATTTTCCGGTAGGTCCGCGGCTCTGGCCACAGCTCCCACGCCCGAAGAGCCAGGAGGGAAAGCCATGCCCCGTTGGAAAGCTCTTTGGCAGCCGCTCGCGTGGCCCCACAGCCCGTGGGGCTGCGGGCTTTGCGGCGGCCGTCAGCCTCGGCGCCACCGGCGCCCACCTTGCTCCGCCACGAGAGCCCCAAAAGCATTTTCCGGTAGGGCCGCGTCTCTGGCCACAGCTCCCACGCCCGAAGAGCCAGGAGGGAAAGCCGTGCCTCGTTGGAAAGCTCTTTGGCAGCCGCTCGCGTGGCCCCACAGCCCGTGGGTCTGCAGGCTTTGCGGCGGCCGTCAGCCTCGGCGCCACCGGCGCCCACCTGGCACCGCCGCGCCAAGCTGCGAAGCATTTTCCAGTAGGGCCGCGGCTCTGGCCACAGCTCCCACGCCCGAAGAGCCAGGAGGGAAAGCCGTGCCTCGTTGGAAAGCTCTTTGGCAGCCGCTCGCGTGGCCCCACAGCCCGTGGGGCTGCGGGCTTTGCTGTGGCCGTCAGCCTCGGCGCCACCAGCGCCCACCTGGCGTCGCCGCGCCAGCCCCCGAAGCATTTTCCGGTAGGGCCGCGTCTCTGGCCACAGCTCCCACGCCCGAAGAGCCAGGAGGGAAAGCCGTGCCTCGTTGGAAAGCTCTTTGGCAGCCGCTCGCGTGGCCCCACAGCCCGTGGGGCTGCGGGCTTTGCGGCGGCCGTCAGCCTCGGCGCCACCGGCGCCCACCTGGCGCCGCCGCGCCAGCCTGCGAAGCATTTTCCGGTAGGGCCGCGGCTCTGGCCACAGCTCCCACGCCCGAAGAGCCAGGAGGGAAAGCCGTGCCTCGTTGGAAAGCCCTTTGGCAACCGCTCGCGTGGCCCCAAAGCCCATGGGGCTGCGGGCTTTCCGGCATCCGTCAGCCTCGGCGCCACCGGCGCCCACCTGGCGCCGCCGCGCCAGCCCCCGAAGCATTTTCCGGTAGGGCCGCGGCTCTGGCCACAGCTCCCACGCCCGAAGAGCCAGGAGGGAAAGCCGTGCCTCGTTGGAAAGCTCTTTGGCAGCCGCTCGCGTGGCCCCACAGCCCGTGGGGCTGCGGGCTTTGCGGCGGCCGTCAGCCTCGGCGCCACCGGCGTCCACCTTGCGCCGCCAAGAGAGCCCCAAAAGCATTTTCCGGTAGGGCCGCGGCTCTGGCCACAGCTCCCACGCCCGAAGAGCCAGGAGGGAAAGCCGTGCCTCGTTGGAAAGCTCTTTGGCAGCCGCTCGCGTGGCCCCACAGCCCGTGGGGCTGCGGGCTTTGCGGCGGCCGTCAGCCTCGGCGCCACCGGCGCCCACCTGGCGCCGCCGAGCCAGCCTGCGAAGCATTTTCGGGTAGGGCCGCGTCTCTGGCCACAGCTCCCACGCCCGAAGAGCCAGGAGGGAAAGCCGTGCCTCGTTGGAAAGCTCTTTGGCAGCCGCTCGCGTGGCCCCACAGCCCGTGGGGCTGCGGGCTTTGCGGCGGCCGTCAGCCTCGGCGCCACCGGCGCCCACCTGGCGCCGCCGCGCCAGCCTGCGAAGCATTTTCCGGTAGGGCCGCGGCTCTGGCCACAGCTCCCACGCCCGAAGAGCCAGGAGGGAAAGCCGTGCCTCCTTGGAAAGCTCTTTGGCAGCCGCTCGCGTGGCCCCACAGCCCGTGGGGCTGCGGGCTTTGCGGCGGCCGTCAGCCTCGGCGCCACCGGCGCCCACCTGGCACCGCCACGACAGCCCCTGAAGCATTTTCCGGTAGGGCCGCGGCTCTGGCCACAGCTCCCATGCCCGAAGAGCCAGGAGGGAAAGCCATGCCTCGTTGGAAAGCTCTTTGGCAGCCGCTCGCGTGGCCCCACAGCCCGTGGGTTGCGGGCTTTGCGGCGGCCGTCAGCCTCGGCCCCACCGGCGCCCACCTGGCGCCCCGAGCCAGCCCCCGAAGCATTTTCCGGTAGGTCCGCGGCTCTGGCCACAGCTCCCACGCCCGAAGAGCCAGGAGGGAAAGCCATGCCCCGTTGGAAAGCTCTTTGGCAGCCGCTCGCGTGGCCCCACAGCCCGTGGGGCTGCGGGCTTTGCGGCGGCCGTCAGCCTCGGCGCCACCGGCGCCCACCTGGCGCCGCCACGAGAGCCCCAAAAGCATTTTCCGGTAGGGCCGCGGCTCTGGCCACAGCTCCCACGCCCGAAGAGCCAGGAGGGAAAGCCGTGCCTCGTTGGAAAGCTCTTTGGCAGCCGCTCGCGTGGCCCCACAGCCCGTGGGGCTGCGGGCTTTGCGGCGGCCGTCAGCCTCGGCCCCACCGGCGCCTATGTGGCGCCGCCGCGCCAGCCCCCGAAGCATTTTCCGGTAGGGCCGCGGCTCTGGCCACAGCTCCCACGCCCGAAGAGCCAGGAGGGAAAGCCGTGCCTCCTTGGAAAGCTCTTTGGCAGCCGCTCGCGTGGCCCCACAGCCCGTGGGGCTGCGGGCTTTGCGGCGGCCGTCAGCCTCGGCGCCACCGGCGCCCACCTGGCGCCGCCGCGCCAGCCTGCGAAGCATTTTCCGGTAGGGCCGCGGCTCTGGCCACAGCTCCCACGCCCGAAGAGCCAGGAGGGAAAGCCGTGCCTCCTTGGAAAGCTCTTTGGCAGCCGCTCGTGTGGCCCCACAGCCCGTGGGGCTGCGGGCTTTGCGGCGGCCGTCAGCCTCGGCGCCACCGGCGCCCACCTGGCACCGCCACGACAGCCCCTGAAGCATTTTCCGGTAGGGCCGCGGCTCTGGCCACAGCTCCCATGCCCGAAGAGCCAGGAGGGAAAGCCGTGCCTCGTTGGAAAGCTCTTTGGCAGCCGCTCGCGTGGCCCCACAGCCCGTGGGGCTGCGGGCTTTGCGGCGGCCGTCAGCCTCGGCGCCACCGGCGCCCACCTGGCGCCCCGAGCCAGCCCCCGAAGCATTTTCCGGTAGGTCCGCGGCTCTGGCCACAGCTCCCACGCCCGAAGAGCCAGGAGGGAAAGCCATGCCCCGTTGGAAAGCTCTTTGGCAGCCGCTCGCGTGGCCCCACAGCCCGTGGGGCTGCGGGCTTTGCGGCGGCCGTCAGCCTCGGCGCCACCGGCGCCCACCTGGCGCCGCCACGAGAGCCCCAAAAGCATTTTCCGGTAGGGCCGCGGCTCTGGCCACAGCTCCCACGCCCGAAGAGCCAGGAGGGAAAGCCGTGCCTCCTTGGAAAGCTCTTTGGCAGCCGCTCGCGTGGCCCCACAGCCCGTGGGGCTGCGGGCTTTGCGGCGGCCGTCAGCCTCGGCGCCACCGGCGCCCACCTGGCGCCGCCGCGCCAGCCTGCGAAGCATTTTCCGGTAGGGCCGCGGCTCTGGCCACAGCTCCCACGCCCGAAGAGCCAGGAGGGAAAGCCGTGCCTCGTTGGAAAGCTCTTTGGCAGCCGCTCGTGTGGCCCCACAGCCCGTGGGGCTGCGGGCTTTGCGGCGGCCGTCAGCCTCGGCGCCACCGGCGCCCACCTGGCACCGCCACGACAGCCCCTGAAGCATTTTCCGGTAGGGCCGCGGCTCTGGCCACAGCTCCCATGCCCGAAGAGCCAGGAGGGAAAGCCGTGCCTCATTGGAAAGCTCTTTGGCAGCCGCTCGCGTGGCCCCACAGCCCGTGGGGCTGCGGGCTTTGCGGCGGCCGTCAGCCTCGGCGCCACCGGCGCCCACCTGGCGCCCCGAGCCAGCCCCCGAAGCATTTTCCGGTAGGTCCGCGGCTCTGGCCACAGCTCCCACGCCCGAAGAGCCAGGAGGGAAAGCCATGCCCCGTTGGAAAGCTCTTTGGCAGCCGCTCGCGTGGCCCCACAGCCCGTGGGGCTGCGGGCTTTGCGGCGGCCGTCAGCCTCGGCGCCACCGGCGCCTATGTGGCGCCGCCACGAGAGCCCCAAAAGCATTTTCCGGTAGGGCCGCGGCTCTGGCCACAGCTCCCACGCCCGAAGAGCCAGGAGGGAAAGCCGTGCCTCGTTGGAAAGCTCTTTGGCAGCCGCTCGCGTGGCCCCACAGCCCGTGGGGCTGCGGGCTTTGCGGCGGCCGTCAGCCTCGGCCCCACCGGCGCCTATGTGGCGCCGCCGCGCCAGCCCCCGAAGCATTTTCCGGTAGGGCCGCGTCTCTGGCCACAGCTCCCACGCCCGAAGAGCCAGGAGGGAAAGCCGTGCCTCGTTGGAAAGCTCTTTGGCAGCCGCTCGCGTGGCCCCACAGCCTGTGGGGCTGCGGGCTTTGCGGCGGCCGTCAGCCTCGGCGCCACCGGCGCCCACCTGGCGCCGCCGCGCCAGCCCCCGAAGCATTTTCCGGTAGGGCCGCGTCTCTGGCCACAGCTCCCACGCCCGAAGAGCCAGGAGGGAAAGCCGTGCCTCGTTGGAAAGCTCTTTGGCAGCCGCTCGCGTGGCCCCACACCCCGTGGGGCTGCGGGCTTACTGGCGGCCGTCAGCCTCGGCGCCACCGACGCCTACGTAGCGCTGCCGCGCCAGCGTGTGAATCATTTTCCGGTAGGGCCGTGTCTCTGGCCACAGCTCCCACGCCCGAAGAGCCAGGAGGGAAAGCCGTGCCTCGTTGGAAAGCTCTTTGGCAGCCGCTCGCGTGGCCCCACAGCCCGTGGGGCTGCGGGCTTTGCGGCGGCCGTCAGCCTCGGCGCCACCGGCGCCCACCTGGCGCCGCCGCGCCAGCCTGCGAAGTATTTTCCGGTAGGGCCGCGTCTCTGGCCACAGCTCCCACGCCCGAAGAGCCAGGAGGGAAAGCCGTGCCTCGTTGGAAAGCTCTTTGGCAGCCGCTCGCGTGGCCCCACAGCCCGTGGGGCTGCGGGCTTTGCGGTGGCCGTCAGCCTCGGCGCCACCAGCGCCCACCTGGCGCCGCCGCGCCAGCCCCCGAAGCATTTTCCGGTAGGGCCGCGTCTCTGGCCACAGCTCCCACGCCCGAAGAGCCAGGAGGGAAAGCCGTGCCTCGTTGGAAAGCTCTTTGGTAGCCGCTCGCGTGGCCCCACAGCCCGTGGGGCTGCGGGCTTTGCGGCGGCCGTCAGCCTCAGCGCCACCGGCGCCCACCTGGCGCCGCCGCGCCAGCCTGCGAAGCATTTTCCGGTAGGGCCGCGGCTCTGGCCACAGCTCCCACGCCCGAAGAGCCAGGAGGGAAAGCCGTGCCTCGTTGGAAAGCCCTTTGGCAGCCGCTCGCGTGGCCCCACAGCCCGTGGGGCTGCGGGCTTTCCGGCGGCCGTCAGCCTCGGCGCCACCGGCGCCCACCTGGCGCCGCCGCGCCAGCCCCCTAAGCATTTTCCGGTAGGGCCGCGGCTCTGGCCACAGCTCCCACGCCCGAAGAGCCAGGAGGGAAAGCCGTGCCTCCTTGGAAAGCTCTTTGGCAGCCGCTCGCGTGGCCCCACAGCCCGTGGGGCTGCGGGCTTTGCGGCGGCCGTCAGCCTCGGCGCCGCCGGCGCCCACCTGGCGCCGCCGCGCCAGCCCCCGAAGCATTTTCCGGTAGGGCCGCGGCTCTGGCCACAGCTCCCACGCCCGAAGAGCCAGGAGGAAAAGCCGTGCCTCATTGGAAAGCTCTTTGGCAGCCGCTCGCGTGGCCCCACACCCCGTGGGGAAGCGGGCTTTGCGGCGGCCGTCAGCATCGGCGCCACCGGCGCCCACCTGGCGCCGCCGCGCCAGCCCCCGAAGCATTTTCCGGTAGGGCCGCGTCTCTGGCCACAGCTCCCACGCCCGAAGAGCCAGGAGGGAAAGCCGTGCCTCGGTGGAAAGCTCTTTGGCAGCCGCTCGCGTGGCCCCACACCCCGTGGGGCTGCGGGCTTTGCGGCGGCCGTCAGCCTCGGCGCCACCGACGCCTACGTAGCGCTGCCGCGCCAGCGTGTGAATCATTTTCCGGTAGGGCCGTGTCTCTGGCCACAGCTCCCACGCCCGAAGAGCCAGGAGGGAAAGCCGTGCCTCGTTGGAAAGCTCTTTGGCAGCCGCTCGCGTGGCCCCACAGCCCGTGGGGCTGCGGGCTTTGCGGCGGCCGTCAGCCTCGGCGCCACCGGCGCCCACCTGGCGCCGCCGCGCCAGCCCCCGAAGCATTTTCCGGTAGGGCCGCGTCTCTGGCCACAGCTCCCACGCCCGAAGAGCCAGGAGGGAAAGCCGTGCCTCGTTGGAAAGCTCTTTGGTAGCCGCTCGCGTGGCCCCACAGCCCGTGGGGCTGCGGGCTTTGCGGCGGCCGTCAGCCTCAGCGCCACCGGCGCCCACCTGGCGCCGCCGCGCCAGCCCCCGAAGCATTTTCTGGTAGGGCCGCGGCTCTGGCCACAGCTCCCACGCCCGAAGAGCCAGGAGGGAAAGCCGTGCCTCGTTGGAAAGCCCTTTGGCAGCCGCTCGCGTGGCCCCACAGCCCGTGGGGCTGCGGGCTTTCCGGCGGCCGTCAGCCTCGGCGCCACCGGCGCCCACCTGGCGCCGCCGCGCCAGCCCCCTAAGCATTTTCCGGTAGGGCCGCGGCTCTGGCCACAGCTCCCACGCCCGAAGAGCCAGGAGGGAAAGCCGTGCCTCGTTGGAAAGCTCTTTGGCAGCCGCTCGCGTGGCCCCACAGCCCGTGGGGCTGCGGGCTTTGCGGCGGCCGTCAGCCTCGGCGCCACCGGCGCCCACCTGGCGCCGCCGCGCCAGCCCCCGAAGCATTTTCCGGTAGGGCCGCGGCTCTGGCCACAGCTCCCACGCCAGAAGAGCCAGGAGGAAAAGCCGTGCCTCATTGGAAAGCTCTTTGGCAGCCGCTCGCGTGGCCCCACAGCCCGTGGGGAAGCGGGCTTTGCGGCGGCCGTCAGCCTCGGCGCCACCGGCGCCCACCTGGCGCCGCCGCGCCAGCCCCCGAAGCATTTTCCGGTAGGGCCGCGGCTCTGGCCACAGCTCCCACGCCCGAAGAGCCAGGAGGGAAAGCCGTGCCTCGTTGGAAAGCTCTTTGGCAGCCGCTCGCGTGGCCCCACAGCCCGTGGGGCTGCGGGCTTTGCGGCGGCCGTCAGCCTCGGCGCCACCGGCGCCCACCTGGCGCCGCCGCGCCAGCCCCCGAAGCATTTTCCGGTAGGGCCGCGGCTCTGGCCACAGCTCCCACGCCCGAAGAGCCAGGAGGGAAAGCCGTGCCTCGTTGGAAAGCTCTTTGGCAGCCGCTCGCGTGGCCCCACAGCCCGTGGGGCTGCGGGCTTTCCGGCGGGCGTCAGCCTCGGCGCCACCGACGCCTACGTAGCGCTGCCGCGCCAGCGTGTGAATCATTTTCCGGTAGGGCCGTGTCTCTGGCCACAGCTCCCACGCCCGAAGAGCCAGGAGGGAAAGCCGTGCCTCGTTGGAAAGCTCTTTGGCAGCCGCTCGCGTGGCCCCACAGCCCGTGGGGCTGCGGGCTTTGCGGCGGCCATCAGCCTCGGCGCCACCGGCGCCCACCTGGCGCCGCCGCGCCAAGCTGCGAAGCTTTTTCCGGTAGGGCCGCGGCTCTGGCCACAGCTCCCACGCCCGAAGAGCCAGGAGGGAAAGCCGTGCCTCGTTGGAAAGCTCTTTGGCAGCCACTCGCGTGGCCCCACAGCCCGTGGGGCTGCGGGCTTTGCGGCGGCCGTCAGCATCGGCGCCATCGGCGCCCACCTGGCGCCGCCACGCCAGCCTGCGAAGCATTTTCCGGTAGGGCCGCGGCTCTGGCCACAGCTCCCATGCCCGAAGAGCCAGGAGGGAAAGCCGTGCCTCGTTGGAAAGCTCTTTGGCAGCCACTCGCGTGGCCCCACAGCCCGTGGGGCTGCGGGCTTTGCGGCGGCCGTCAGCCTCGGCGCCACCGGCGCCCACCTGGCGCCGCCGCGCCAGCCTGCAAAGCATTTTCCGGTAGGGCCGCGGCTCTGGCCACAGCTCCCACGCCCGAAGAGCCAGGAGGGAAAGCCGTGCCTCGTTGGAAAGCTCTTTGGCAGCCGCTCGCGTGGCCCCACACACCGTTAAGCTGCGGGCTTTGCGGCGGCCGTCAGCCTCGGCGCCACCTGAGCCTACGTGGCGCCGCCGCGCCAGCCTGCGAAGCATTTTCCGGTAGGGTCGCGGCTCTGGCCACAGCTCCCACGCCCGAAGAGCCAGGAGGGAAAGCCGTGCCTCGTTGGAAAGCTCTTTGGCAGCCGCTCGCGTGGCCCCACACCCCGTGGGGCTGCGGGCTTTGCGGCGGCCGTCAGCCTTGGCGCCACCGGCGCCTATGTGGCGCCGCCGCGACAGCCTGCGAAGCATTTTCCGGTAGGGCCGCGGCTCTGGCCACAGCTCCCACGCCTGAAGAGCCAGGAGGGAAAGCCATGCCTCGTTGGAAAGCTCTTTGGCAGGCGTGGCCCCACAGCCCGTGGGGCTGCGGGCTTTGCGGCGGCCGTCAGCCTCGGCGCCACTGGCGCCTACGTAGCGCAGCCGCAACAGCTTGGGAAGCATTTTCCGGTAGGGCTGCGGCTCTGGCCACAGCTCCCACGCCCGAAGAGCCAGGAGGGAAAGCCGTGCCTCGTTGGAAAGCTCTTTGGCAGCCGCTCGCGTGGCCCCACAGCCCGTGGGGCTGCGGGCTTTGCGGCGGCCGTCAGCCTCGGCGCCACCGGCGCCCACCTGGCGCCGCCACGCCAGCCCCAAAAGCATTTTCCGGTAGGGCCGCAGCTCTGGCCACAGCTCCCACGCCCGAAGAGCCAGGAGGGAAAGCCGTGCCTCGTTGGAAAGCTCTTTGGCAGCCGCTCACGTGGCCCCACAGCCCGTGGGGCTGCGGGCTTTGCGGCGGCCGTCAGCCTCGGCGCCACCGACGCCTACGTAGCGCTGCCGCGCCAGCGTGTGAAGCATTTTCCGGTAGGGCCGTGTCTCTGGCCACAGCTCCCACGCCCGAAGAGCCAGGAGGGAAAGCCGTGCCTCGTTGGAAAGCTCTTTGGCAGCCGCTCGCGTGGCCCCACACCCCGTGGGGCTGTGGGCTCTGCGGCGACCATCAGCCTCGGCGCCACCGGCGCCCACCTGGCGCCGCCGCGCCAAGCTGCGAAGCTTTTTCCGGTAGGGCCGCGTCTCTGGCCACAGCTCCCACGCCTGAAGAGCCAGGAGGGAAAGCCGTGCCTCGTTGGAAAGCTCTTTGGCAGCCACTCGCGTGGCCCCACAGCCCGTGGGGCTGCGGGCTTTGCGGCGGCCGTCAGCCTCGGCGCCACCGGCGCCCACCTGGCGCCGCCGCGCTAAGCTGCGAAGCATTTTCCGGTAGGGCCGCGGCTCTGGCCACAGCTCCCACGCCCGAAGAGCCAGGAGGGAAAGCCGTGCCTCGTTGGAAAGCTCTTTGGCAGCCGCTCGTGTGGCCCAACAGCCTGTGGGGCTGCGGGCTTTGCGGCGGCCGTCAGCCTCGGCGCCATCGGCGCCCACCTGGCGCCGCCGCGCCAGCCCCCGAAGCATTTTCCGGTAGGGCCGCGGCTCTGGCCACAGCTCCCACGCCCGAAGAGCCAGGAGGGAAAGCCGTGCCTCGTTGGAAAGCTCTTTGGCAGCCGCTCGCGTGGCCCCACAGCCCGTGGGGCTGCGGGCTTTGCGGCGGCCGTCAGCCTCGGCCCCACCGACGCCTACGTAGGGCTGCCTCGCCAGCCTGTGAATCATTTTCCGTTAGGGCCGCGTCTCTGGCCACAGCTCCCACGCCCGAAGAGCCAGGAGGGAAAACTGTGCCTCGTAAGAAAGCTCTTTGGCAGCCGCTCGCGTGGCCCCACAGCCCGTGGGGCTGCGGGCTTTGCGGCGGCCGTCAGCCTCGGCGCCACCGGCGCCCAGCTGGCGCCGCCGCGCTAAGCTGCGAAGCATTTTCCGGTAGGGCCGCGGCTCTGGCCACAGCTCCCACGCCCGAAGAGCCAGGAGGGAAAGCCGTGCCTCGTTGGAAAGCTCTTTGGCAGCCGCTCGCGTGGCCCCACAGCCCGTGGGGCTGCGGGCTTTGCGGCGGCCGTCAGCCTCGGCGCCACCGGCGTCCACCTGGCGCCGCCGCGCCAGCCCCCGAAGCATTTTCCGGTAGGGCCGCGGCTCTGGCCACAGCTCCCACGCCCGAAGAGCCAGGAGGGAAAGCCGTGCCTCGTTGGAAAGCACTTTGGCAGCCGCTCGCGTGGCCCCACAGCCCGTGGGGCTGCGGGCTTTGCGGCGGCCGTCAGTCTCGGCGCCACCGGCGCCCACCTGGCGCCGCCGCGCCAGCCCCTGAAGCATTTTCCGGTAGGGCCGCGGCTCTGGCCACAGCTCCCACGCCCGAAGAGCCAGGAGGGAAAGCCGTGCCTCGTTGGAAAGCTCTTTGGCAGCCGCTCGCGTGGCCCCACAGCCCGTGCGGCTGCGGGCTTTGCGGCGGCCGTCAGCCTCGGCGCCACCGACGCCTACGTAGCGCTGCCGCACCAGCCTGTGAATCATTTTCCGGTAGGGCCGTGTCTCTGGCCACAGCTCCCACGCCCGAAGAGCCAGGAGGGAAAGCCGTGCCTCGTTGGAAAGCTCTTTGGCAGCCGCTCGCGTGGCCCCACAGCCCGTGGGGCTGCGGGCTTTGCGGCGGCCGACAGCCTCGGCGCCACCGGCGCACACCTGGCACCGCCGCGCCAAGCTGCGAAGCATTTTCCAGTAGGGCCGCGGCTCTGGCCACAGCTCCCACGCCCGAAGAGCCAGGAGGGAAAGCCGTGCCTCGTTGGAAAGCTCTTTGGCAGCCGCTCGCATGGCCCCACAGCCCGTGGGGCTGCGGGCTTTGCGGCGGCCGTCAGCCTCGGCCCCACCGGCGCCCACCTAGCGCCGCCGCGCCAGCCTGCGAAGCATTTTCCGGTAGGGCTGCGTCTCTGGCCACAGCTCCCACGCCCGAAGAGCCAGGAGGGAAAGCCGTGCCTCGTTGGAAAGCTCTTCGGCAGCCGCTCGCGTGGCCCCACAGCCCGTGGGGCTGCGGGCTTTGCGGCGGCCGTCAGCCTCGGCCCCACCGGCGCCTATGTGGCGCCGCCGCGCCTGCCTGCGAAGCATTTTCCGGTAGGGCCGCGGCTCTGGCCACAGCTCCCACGCCCGAAGAGCCAGGAGGGAAAGCCGTGCCTCGTTGGAAAGCTCTTTGGCAGCCGCTCACGTGGCCCCACAGCCCGTGGGGCTGCGGGCTTTGCGGCGGCCGTCAGCCTCGGCGCCACCGACGCCTACGTAGCGCTGCCGCGCCAGCCCCCGAAGCATTTTCCGGTAGGGCCGCGTCTCTGGCCAAAGCTCCCACGCCCGAAGAGCCAGGAGGGAAAACTGTGCCTCGTAAGAAAGCTCTTTGGCAGCCGCTCGCGTGGCCCCACAGCCCGTGGGGCTGCGGACTTTGCGGCGGCCGTCAGCCTCGGCGCCACCGGCGCCCACCTGGCGCCGCCGCGCTAAGCTGCGAAGCATTTTCCGGTAGGGCCGCGTCTCTGGCCACAGCTCCCACGCCCGAAGAGCCAGGAGGGAAAGCCGTGCCTCGTTGGAAAGCTCTTTGGCAGCCGCTCGCGTGGCCCCACAGCCCGTGGGGCTGCGGGCTTTGCGGCGGCCGTCAGCCTCGGCCCCACCGGCGCCCACCTGGCGCCGCCGCGCCAGCCCCCGAAGCATTTTCCGGTAGGGCCGCGTCTCTGGCCACAGCTCCCACGCCCGAAGAGCCAGGAGGGAAAGCCGTGCCTCGTTGGAAAGCTCTTTGGCAGCCGCTCGCGTGGCCCCACAGCCCGTGGGGCTGCGGGCTTTGCGGCGGCCGTCAGCCTCGGCGCCACCGGCGCCCACCTGGCGCCGCCGCGCCAGCCCCCGAAGCATTTTCCGGTAGGGCCGCGTCTCTGGCCACAGCTCCCACGCCCGAAGAGCCAGGAGGGAAAGCCGTGCCTCGTTGGAAAGCTCTTTGGCAGCCGCTCGCGTGGCCCCACAGCCCGTGGGGCTGCGGGCTTTGCGGCGGCCGTCAGCCTCGGCGCCACCGGCGCCCACCTGGCGCCGCCGCGCCAGCCCCCGAAGCATTTTCCGGTAGGGCCGCGGCTCTGGCCACAGCTCCCACGCCCGAAGAGCCAGGAGGGAAAGCCGTGCCTCGTTGGAAAGCTCTTTGGCAGCCGCTCGCGTGGCCCCACAGCCCGTGGGGCTGCGGGCTTTGCGGCGGCCGTCAGCCTCGGCGCCACCGGCGCCCACCTGGCGCCGCCGCGCCAGCCCCCGAAGCATTTTCCGGTAGGGCCGCGGCTCTGGCCACAGCTCCCACGCCCGAAGAGCCAGGGGGGAAAGCCGTGCCTCGTTGGAAAGCTCTTTGGCAGCCACTCGCGTGGCCCCACAGCCCGTGGGGCTGCGGGCTTTGCGGCGGCCGTCAGTCTCGGAGCCACCGGCGCCCACCTGGCGCCGCCGCGCCAGCCTGCGAAGCATTTTCCGGTAGGGCCGCGGCTCTGGCCACAGCTCCCACGCCCGAAGAGCCAGGAGGGAAAGCCGTGCCTCGTTGGAAAGCTCTTTGGCAGCCGCTCGCGTGGCCCCACAGCCCGTGGGGCTGCGGGCTTTGCGGCGGCCGTCAGCCTCGGCGCCACCGGCGCCCACCTGGCGCCGCCGCGCCAGCCTGCGAAGCATTTTCCGGTAGGGCCGCGGCTCTGGCCACAGCTCCCATGCCCGAAGAGCCAGGAGGGAAAGCCGTGCCTCGTTGGAAAGCTCTTTGGCAGCCGCTCGCGTGGCCCCACAGCCCGTGGGGCTGCGGGCTTTGCGGCGGCCGTCAGCCTCGGCGCCACCGGCGCCCACCTGGCGCCGCCGCGCCAGCCTGCAAAGCATTTTCCGGTAGGGCCGCGGCTCTGGCCACAGCTCCCACGCCCGAAGAGCCAGGAGGGAAAGCCGTGCCTCGTTGGAAAGCTCTTTGGCAGCCGCTCGCGTGGCCCCACAGCCCGTGCGGCTGCGGGCTTTGCGGCGGCCGTCAGCCTCGGCGCCACCGACGCCTACGTAGCGCTGCCGCACCAGCCTGTGAATCATTTTCCGGTAGGGCCGTGTCTCTGGCCACAGCTCCCACGCCCGAAGAGCCAGGAGGGAAAGCCGTGCCTCGTTGGAAAGCTCTTTGGCAGCCGCTCGCGTGGCCCCACAGCCCGTGGGGCTGCGGGCTTTGCGGCGGCCGACAGCCTCGGCGCCACCGGCGCACACCTGGCACCGCCGCGCCAAGCTGCGAAGCATTTTCCAGTAGGGCCGCGGCTCTGGCCACAGCTCCCACGCCCGAAGAGCCAGGAGGGAAAGCCGTGCCTCGTTGGAAAGCTCTTTGGCAGCCGCTCGCATGGACCCACAGCCCGTGGGGCTGCGGGCTTTGCGGCGGCCGTCAGCCTCGGCCCCACCGGCGCCCACCTAGCGCCGCCGCGCCAGCCTGCGAAGCATTTTCCGGTAGGGCTGCGTCTCTGGCCACAGCTCCCACGCCCGAAGAGCCAGGAGGGAAAGCCGTGCCTCGTTGGAAAGCTCTTCGGCAGCCGCTCGCGTGGCCCCACAGCCCGTGGGGCTGCGGGCTTTGCGGCGGCCGTCAGCCTCGGCCCCACCGGCGCCTATGTGGCGCCGCCGCGCCTGCCTGCGAAGCATTTTCCGGTAGGGCCGCGGCTCTGGCCACAGCTCCCACGCCCGAAGAGCCAGGAGGGAAAGCCGTGCCTCGTTGGAAAGCTCTTTGGCAGCCGCTCACGTGGCCCCACAGCCCGTGGGGCTGCGGGCTTTGCGGCGGCCGTCAGCCTCGGCGCCACCGACGCCTACGTAGCGCTGCCGCGCCAGCCCCCGAAGCATTTTCCGGTAGGGCCGCGTCTCTGGCCAAAGCTCCCACGCCCGAAGAGCCAGGAGGGAAAACTGTGCCTCGTAAGAAAGCTCTTTGGCAGCCGCTCGCGTGGCCCCACAGCCCGTGGGGCTGCGGACTTTGCGGCGGCCGTCAGCCTCGGCGCCACCGGCGCCCACCTGGCGCCGCCGCGCTAAGCTGCGAAGCATTTTCCGGTAGGGCCGCGGCTCTGGCCACAGCTCCCACGCCCGAAGAGCCAGGAGGGAAAGCCGTGCCTCGTTGGAAAGCTCTTTGGCAGCCGCTCGCGTGGCCCCACAGCCCGTGGGGCTGCGGGCTTTGCGGCGGCCGTCAGCCTCGGCCCCACCGGCGCCCACCTGGCGCCGCCGCGCCAGCCCCCGAAGCATTTTCCGGTAGGGCCGCGTCTCTGGCCACAGCTCCCACGCCCGAAGAGCCAGGAGGGAAAGCCGTGCCTCGTTGGAAAGCTCTTTGGCAGCCGCTCGCGTGGCCCCACAGCCCGTGGGGCTGCGGGCTTTGCGGCGGCCGTCAGCCTCGGCGCCACCGGCGCCCACCTGGCGCCGCCGCGCCAGCCCCCGAAGCATTTTCCGGTAGGGCCGCGTCTCTGGCCACAGCTCCCACGCCCGAAGAGCCAGGAGGGAAAGCCGTGCCTCGTTGGAAAGCTCTTCGGCAGCCGCTCGCGTGGCCCCACAGCCCGTGGGGCTGCGGGCTTTGCGGCGGCCGTCAGCCTCGGCCCCACCGGCGCCTATGTGGCGCCGCCGCGCCTGCCTGCGAAGCATTTTCCGGTAGGGCCGCGGCTCTGGCCACAGCTCCCACGCCCGAAGAGCCAGGAGGGAAAGCCGTGCCTCGTTGGAAAGCTCTTTGGCAGCCGCTCACGTGGCCCCACAGCCCGTGGGGCTGCGGGCTTTGCGGCGGCCGTCAGCCTCGGCGCCACCGACGCCTACGTAGCGCTGCCGCGCCAGCCTGTGAATCATTTTCCGGTAGGGCCGCGTCTCTGGCCACAGCTCCCACGCCCGAAGAGCCAGGAGGGAAAACTGTGCCTCGTAAGAAAGCTCTTTGGCAGCCGCTCGCGTGGCCCCACAGCCCGTGGGGCTGCGGGCTTTGCGGCGGCCGTCAGTCTCGGCGCCACCGGCGCCCACCTGGCGCCGCCGCGCCAGCCTGCGAAGCATTTTCCGGTAGGGCCGCGGCTCTGGCCACAGCTCCCACGCCCGAAGAGCCAGGAGGGAAAGCCGTGCCTCGCTGGAAAGCCCTTTGGCAGCCGCTCGCGTGGCCCCACAGCCCGTGGGGCTGCGGGCTTTGCGGCGGCCGTCAGCCTCGGCGCCACCGGCGCCCACCTGGCGCCGCCGCGCCAGCCTGCGAAGCATTTTCCGGTAGGGCCGCGGCTCTGGCCACAGCTCCCATGCCCGAAGAGCCAGGAGGGAAAGCCGTGCCTCGTTGGAAAGCTCTTTGGCAGCCGCTCGCGTGGCCCCACAGCCCGTGGGGCTGCGGGCTTTGCGGCGGCCGTCAGCCTCGGCGCCACCGGCGCCCACCTGGCGCCGCCGCGCCAGCCCCCGAAGCATTTTCCGGTAGGGCCGCGGCTCTGGCCACAGCTCCCACGCCCGAAGAGCCAGGAGGGAAAGCCGTGCCTCGTTGGAAAGCTCTTTGGCAGCCGCTCACGTGGCCCCACAGCCCGTGGGGCTGCGGGCTTTGCGGCGGCCGTCAGCCTCGGCGCTGCCGGCGCCCACCTGGCGCCGCCACGACAGCCCCAAAAGCATTTTCCGGTAGGGCCGCGGCTCTGGCCACAGCTCCCACGCCCGAAGAGCCAGGAGGGAAAGCCGTGCCTCGTTGGAAAGCTCTTTGGCAGCCGCTCGCGTGGCCCCACAGCCCGTGGGGCTGCGGGCTTTGCGGCGGCCGTCAGCCTCGGCGCCACCGGCGCCCACCTGGCGCCGCCGCGCCAGCCCCCGAAGCATTTTCCGGTAGGGCCGCGGCTCTGGCCACAGCTCCCACGCCCGAAGAGCCAGGAGGGAAAGCCGTGCCTCGTTGGAAAGCCCTTTGGCAGCCGCTCGCGTGGCCCCACAGCCCGTGGGGCTGCGGGCTTTGCGGCGGCCGTCAGCCTCGGCGCCACCGGCGCCCACCTGGCGCCGCCGCGCCAGCCCCCGAAGCATTTTCCGGTAGGGCCGCGGCTCTGGCCACAGCTCCCACGCCCGAAGAGCCAGGAGGAAAAGCCGTGCCTCATTGGAAAGCTCTTTGGCAGCCGCTCGCGTGGCCCCACAGCCCGTGGGGCTGCGGGCTTTGCGGCGGCCGTCAGCCTCGGCGCCACCGGCGCCCACCTGGCGCCGCCGCGCCAGCCCCCGAAGCATTTTCCGGTAGGGCCGCGTCTCTGGCCACAGCTCCCACGCCCGAAGAGCCAGGAGGGAAAGCCGTGCCTCGTTGGAAAGCTCTTTGGCAGCCGCTCGCGTGGCCCCACAGCCCGTGGGGCTGCGGGCTTTGCGGCGGCCGTCAGCCTCGGCGCCACCGGCGCCCACCTGGCGCCGCCGCGCCAGCCCCCGAAGCATTTTCCGGTAGGGCCGCGGCTCTGGCCACAGCTCCCACGCCCGAAGAGCCAGGAGGGAAAGCCGTGCCTCGTTGGAAAGCTCTTTGGCAGCCGCTCGCGTGGCCCCACAGCCCGTGGGGCTGCGGGCTTTGCGGCGGCCGTCAGCCTCGGCGCCACCGGCGCCCACCTGGCGCCGCCGCGCCAGCCCCCGAAGCATTTTCCGGTAGGGCCGCGGCTCTGGCCACAGCTCCCACGCCCGAAGAGCCAGGGGGGAAAGCCGTGCCTCGTTGGAAAGCTCTTTGGCAGCCACTCGCGTGGCCCCACAGCCCGTGGGGCTGCGGGCTTTGCGGCGGCCGTCAGTCTCGGAGCCACCGGCGCCCACCTGGCGCCGCCGCGCCAGCCTGCGAAGCATTTTCCGGTAGGGCCGCGGCTCTGGCCACAGCTCCCACGCCCGAAGAGCCAGGAGGGAAAGCCGTGCCTCGTTGGAAAGCTCTTTGGCAGCCGCTCGCGTGGCCCCACAGCCCGTGGGGCTGCGGGCTTTGCGGCGGCCGTCAGCCTCGGCGCCACCGGCGCCCACCTGGCGCCGCCGCGCCAGCCTGCGAAGCATTTTCCGGTAGGGCCGCGGCTCTGGCCACAGCTCCCATGCCCGAAGAGCCAGGAGGGAAAGCCGTGCCTCGTTGGAAAGCTCTTTGGCAGCCGCTCGCGTGGCCCCACAGCCCGTGGGGCTGCGGGCTTTGCGGCGGCCGTCAGCCTCGGCGCCACCGGCGCCCACCTGGCGCCGCCGCGCCAGCCTGCAAAGCATTTTCCGGTAGGGCCGCGGCTCTGGCCACAGCTCCCACGCCCGAAGAGCCAGGAGGGAAAGCCGTGCCTCCTTGGAAAGCTCTTTGGCAGCCGCTCGCGTGGCCCCACAGCCCGTGGGGCTGCGGGCTTTGCGGCGGCCGTCAGCCTCGGCGCCACCGGCGCCCACCTGGCGCCGCCACGACAGCCCCAAAAGCATTTTCCGGTAGGGCCGCGGCTCTGGCCACAGCTCCCACGCCCGAAGAGCCAGGAGGGAAAGCCGTGCCTCGTTGGAAAGCTCTTTGGCAGCCGCTCGCGTGGCCCCACAGCCCGTGGGGCTGCGGGCTTTGCGGCGGCCGTCAGCCTCGGCGCCACCGGCGCCCACCTGGCGCCCCGAGCCAGCCCCCGAAGCATTTTCCGGTAGGGCCGCGGCTCTGGCCACAGCTCCCACGCCCGAAGAGCGAGGAGGGAAAGCCGTGCCTCGTTGGAAAGCTCTTTGGCAGCCGCTCGCGTGGCCCCACAGCCCGTGGGGCTGCGGGCTTTGCGGCGGCCGTCAGCCTCGGCGCCACCGGCGCCCACCTTGCGCCGCCAAGAGAGCCCCAAAAGCATTTTCCGGTAGGGCCGCGGCTCTGGCCACAGCTCCCACGCCCGAAGAGCCAGGAGGGAAAGCCGTGCCTCGTTGGAAAGCTCTTTGGCAGCCGCTCGCGTGGCCCCACAGCCCGTGGGGCTGCGGGCTTTGCGGCGGCCGTCAGCCTCGGCGCCACCGGCGCCCACCTGGCGCCGCCGCGCCAGCCTGCAAAGCATTTTCCGGTAGGGCCGCGGCTCTGGCCACAGCTCCCACGCCCGAAGAGCCAGGAGGGAAAGCCGTGCCTCGTTGGAAAGCTCTTTGGCAGCCGCTCGCGTGGCCCCACAGCCTGTGGGGCTGCGGGCTTTGCGGTGGCCGTCAGCCTCGGCGCCACCAGCGCACACCTGGCGCCGCCGTGCCAGCCCCCGAAGCATTTTCCGGTAGGGCCGCGTCTCTGGCCACAGCTCCCACGCCCGAAGAGCCAGGAGGGAAAGCCGTGCCTCGTTGGAAAGCTCTTTGGCAGCCGCTCGCGTGGCCCCACAGCCCGTGGGGCTGCGGGCTTTGCGGCGGCCATCAGCCTCGGCGCCACCGGCGCCCACCTGGCGCCGCCGCGCCAGCCCCCGAAGCATTTTCCGGTAGGGCCGCGGCTCTGGCCACAGCTCCCACGCCCGAAGAGCCAGGAGGGAAAGCCGTGCCTCGTTGGAAAGCCCTTTGGCAGCCGCTCGCGTGGCCCCACAGCCCGTGGGTCTGCGGGCTTTGCGGCGGCCGTCAGCCTCGGCGCCACCGGCGCCCACCTGGCTCCGCCGCGCCAGCCCCCGAAGCATTTTCCGGTAGGGCCGCGGCTCTGGCCACAGCTCCCACGCCCGAAGAGCCAGGAGGAAAAGCCGTGCCTCATTGGAAAGCTCTTTGGCAGCCGCTCGCGTGGCCCCACAGCCCGTGGGGCTGCGGGCTTTGCGGCGGCCGTCAGCCTCGGCGCCACCGGCGCCCACCTGGCGCCGCCGCGCCAGCCCCCGAAGCATTTTCCGGTAGGGCCGCGTCTCTGGCCACAGCTCCCACGCCCGAAGAGCCAGGAGGGAAAGCCGTGCCTCGTTGGAAAGCTCTTTGGCAGCCGCTCGCGTGGCCCCACAGCCCGTGGGGATGCGGGCTTTGCGGCGGCCGTCAGCCTCGGCGCCACCGGCGCCCACCTGGCGCCGCCGCGCCAGCCCCCGAAGCATTTTCCGGTAGGGCCGCGGCTCTGGCCACAGCTCCCACGCCCGAAGAGCCAGGAGGGAAAGCCATGCCTCGTTGGAAAGCTCTTTGGCAGCCGCTCGCGTGGCCCCACAGCCCGTGGGGCTGCGGGCTTTGCGGCGGCCGTCAGCCTCGGCGCCACCGGCGCCCACCTGGCGCCGCCGCGCCAGCCCCCGAAGCATTTTCCGGTAGGGCCGCGGCTCTGGCCACAGCTCCCACGCCCGAAGAGCCAGGAGGGAAAGCCGTGCCTCGTTGGAAAGCTCTTTGGCAGCCGCTCGCGTGGCCCCACAGCCCGTGGGGCTGCGGGCTTTGCGGCGGCCGTCAGCCTCGGTGCCACCGGCGCCCACCTGGCGCCCCGAGCCAGCCCCCGAAGCATTTTCCGGTAGGGCCGCGGCTCTGGCCACAGCTCCCACGCCCGAAGAGCGAGGAGGGAAAGCCGTGCCTCGTTGGAAATCTCTTTGGCAGCCGCTCGCGTGGCCCCACAGCCCGTGGGGCTGCGGGCTTTGCGGCGGCCGTCAGCCTCGGCGCCACCGGCGCCCACCTGGCGCCGCCAAGAGAGCCCCAAAAGCATTTTCCGGTAGGGCCGCGGCTCTGGCCACAGCTCCCACGCCCGAAGAGCCAGGAGGGAAAGCCGTGCCTCGTTGGAAAGCTCTTTGGCAGCCGCTCACGTGGCCCCACAGCCCGTGGGGATGCGGGCTTTGCGGCGGCCGTCAGCCTCGGCGCCACCGGCGCGCACCTGACACCGCCGCGCCAGCCTGCGAAGCATTTTCCGGTAGGGCCGCGGCTCTGGCCACAGCTCCCACGCCCGAAGAGCCAGGAGGGAAAGCCGTGCCTCGTTGGAAAGCTCTTTGGCAGCCGTTCGCGTGGCCCCACAGCCCGTGGGGCTGCGGGCTTTGCGGCGGCCGTCAGCCTCGGCGCCACCGGCGCCCACCTGGCGCCGCCGCGCCAGCCCCCGAAGCATTTTCCGGTAGGGCCGCGTCTCTGGCCACAGCTCCCACGCCCGAAGAGCCAGGAGGGAAAGCCGTGCCTCGTTGGAAAGCTCTTTAGCAGCCGCTCGCGTGGCCCCACAGCCCGTGGGGCTGCGGGCTTTGCGGCGGCCGTCAGCCTCGGCCCCACCGGCGCCCACCTGGCACCGCCGCGCCAGCCTGCGAAGCATTTTCCGGTAGGGCCGCGGCTCTGGCCACAGCTCCCACGCCCGAAGAGCCAGGAGGGAAAGCCGTGCCTCGTTGGAAAGCTCTTTGGCAGCCGCTCACGTGGCCCCACAGCCCGTGGGGATGCGGGCTTTGCGGCGGCCGTCAGCCTCGGCGCCACCGGCGCGCACCTGGCACCGCCGCGCCAGCCTGCGAAGCATTTTCCGGTAGGGCCGCGGCTCTGGCCACAGCTCCCACGCCCGAAGAGCCAGGAGGGAAAGCCGTGCCTCGTTGGAAAGCTCTTTGGCAGCCGCTCGCGTGGCCCCACAGCCCGTGGGGCTGCGGGCTTTGCGGCGGCCGTCAGCCTCGGCGCCACCGGCGCCCACGTCGTGCCGCCGCGCCAGCCTGCGAAGCATTTTCCGGTAGGGCCGCGGCTCTGGCCACAGCTCCCACGCCCGAAGAGCCAGGAGGGAAAGCCGTGCCTCGTTGGAAAGCTCTTTGGCAGCCGCTCACGTGGCCCCACAGCCCGTGGGGATGCGGGCTTTGCGGCGGCCGTCAGCCTCGGCTCCACCGGCGCGCACCTGGCACCGCCGCGCCAGCCTGCGAAGCATTTTCCGGTAGGGCCGCGGCTCTGGCCACAGCTCCCACGCCCGAAGAGCCAGGAGGGAAAGCCGTGCCTCGTTGGAAAGCTCTTTGGCAGCCGTTCGCGTGGCCCCACAGCCCGTGGGGCTGCGGGCTTTGCGGCGGCCGTCAGCCTCGGCGCCACCGGCGCCCACCTGGCGCCGCCAAGAGAGCCCCAAAAGCATTTTCCGGTAGGGCCGCGGCTCTGGCCACAGCTCCCACGCCCGAAGAGCCAGGAGGGAAAGCCGTGCCTCGTTGGAAAGCTCTTTGGCAGCCGCTCACGTGGCCCCACAGCCCGTGGGGATGCGGGCTTTGCGGCGGCCGTCAGCCTCGGCGCCACCGGCGCGCACCTGGCACCGCCGCGCCAGCCTGCGAAGCATTTTCCGGTAGGGCCGCGGCTCTGGCCACAGCTCCCACGCCCGAAGAGCCAGGAGGGAAAGCCGTGCCTCGTTGGAAAGCTCTTTGGCAGCCGTTCGCGTGGCCCCACAGCCCGTGGGGCTGCGGGCTTTGCGGCGGCCGTCAGCCTCGGCGCCACCGGCGCCCACCTGGCGCCGCCGCGCCAGCCCCCGAAGCATTTTCCGGTAGGGCCGCGTCTCTGGCCACAGCTCCCACGCCCGAAGAGCCAGGAGGGAAAGCCGTGCCTCGTTGGAAAGCTCTTTGGCAGCCGCTCGCGTGGCCCCACAGCCCGTGGGGCTGCGGGCTTTGCGGCGGCCGTCAGCCTCGGCCCCACCGGCGCCCACCTGGCACCGCCGCGCCAGCCTGCGAAGCATTTTCCGGTAGGGCCGCGGCTCTGGCCACAGCTCCCACGCCCGAAGAGCCAGGAGGGAAAGCCGTGCCTCGTTGGAAAGCTCTTTGGCAGCCGCTCACGTGGCCCCACAGCCCGTGGGGATGCGGGCTTTGCGGCGGCCGTCAGCCTCGGCGCCACCGGCGCGCACCTGGCACCGCCGCGCCAGCCTGCGAAGCATTTTCCGGTAGGGCCGCGGCTCTGGCCACAGCTCCCACGCCCGAAGAGCCAGGAGGGAAAGCCGTGCCTCGTTGGAAAGCTCTTTGGCAGCCGCTCGCGTGGCCCCACAGCCCGTGGGGCTGCGGGCTTTGCGGCGGCCGTCAGCCTCGGCGCCACCGGCGCCCACGTCGTGCCGCCGCGCCAGCCTGCGAAGCATTTTCCGGTAGGGCCGCGGCTCTGGCCACAGCTCCCACGCCCGAAGAGCCAGGAGGGAAAGCCGTGCCTCGTTGGAAAGCTCTTTGGCAGCCGCTCGCGTGGCCCCACAGCCCGTGGGGCTGCGGGCTTTGCGGCGGCCGTCAGCCTCGGCTCCACCGGCACGCACCTGGCACCGCCGCGCCAGCCTGCGAAGCATTTTCCGGTAGGGCCGCGGCTCTGGCCACAGCTCCCACGCCCGAAGAGCCAGGAGGGAAAGCCGTGCCTCGTTGGAAAGCTCTTTGGCAGCCGTTCGCGTGGCCCCACAGCCCGTGGGGCTGCGGGCTTTGCGGCGGCCGTCAGCCTCGGCGCCACCGGCGCCCACCTGGCGCCGCCGCGCCAGCCCCCGAAGCATTTTCCGGTAGGGCCGCGTCTCTGGCCACAGCTCCCACGCCCGAAGAGCCAGGAGGGAAAGCCGTGCCTCGTTGGAAAGCTCTTTGGCAGCCGCTCGCGTGGCCCCAGAGCCCGTGGGGCTGCGGGCTTTGCGGCGGCCATCAGCCTCGGCGCCACCGGCGCCCACCTGGCGCCGCCGCGCCAGCCTGCGAAGCATTTTCCGGTAGGGCCGCGTCTCTGGCCACAGCTCCCACGCCCGAAGAGCCAGGAGGGAAAGCCGTGCCTCGTTGGAAAGCCCTTTGGCAGCCGCTCGCGTGGCCCCACAGCCCGTGGGGCTGCGGGCTTTGCGGCGGCCGTCAGCCTCGGCGCCACCGGCGCCCACCTGGCGCCGCCGCGCCAGCCCCCGAAGCATTTTCCGGTAGGGCCGCGGCTCTGGCCACAGCTCCCACGCCCGAAGAGCCAGGAGGGAAAGCCGTGCCTCATTGGAAAGCTCTTTGGCAGCCGCTCGCATGGCCCCACAGCCCGTGGGGCTGCGGGCTTTGCGGCGGCCGTCAGCCTCGGCGCCACCGGCGCCCACCTGGCGCCGCCGCGCCAGCCCCCGAAGCATTTTCCGGTAGGGCCGCGTCTCTGGCCACAGCTCCCACGCCCGAAGAGCCAGGAGGGAAAGCCGTGCCTCGTTGGAAAGCTCTTTGGCAGCCGCTCGCGTGGCCCGACAGCCCGTGGGGCTGCAGGCTTTGCGGCGGCCGTCAGCCTCGGCGCCACCGGCGCCCACCTGGCGCCGCCGCGCCAGACCCCGAAGCATTTTCCGGTAGGGCCGCGTCTCTGGCCACAGCTCCCACGCCCGAAGAGCCAGGAGGGAAAGCCATGCCTCGTTGGAAAGCTCTTTGGCAGCCGCTCGCGTGGCCCCACAGCCCGTGGGGCTGCGGGCTTTGCGGCGGCCGTCAGCCTCGGCGCCACCGGCGCCCACCTGGCGCCGCCGCGCCAGCCTGCGAAGCATTTTCCGGTAGGGCCGCGGCTCTGGCCACAGCTCCCACGCCCGAAGAGCCAGGAGGGAAAGCCGTGCCTCCTTGGAAAGCTCTTTGGCAGCCGCTCGCGTGGCCCCACAGCCCGTGGGGCTGCGGGCTTTGCGGCGGCCGTCAGCCTCGGCGCCACCGGCGCCCACCTGGCGCCGCCGCGCTAAGCTGCGAAGCATTTTCCGGTAGGGCCGCGGCTCTGGCCACAGCTCCCACGCCCGAAGAGCCAGGAGGGAAAGCCGTGCCTCGTTGGAAAGCTCTTTGGCAGCCGCTCGCGTGGCCCCACAGCCCGTGGGGCTGCGGGCTTTGCGGCGGCCGTCAGCCTCGGCGCCACCGGCGCCCACCTGGCGCCGCCGCGCCAGCCCCCGAAGCATTTTCCGGTAGGGCCGCGGCTCTGGCCACAGCTCCCACGCCCGAAGAGCCAGGAGGGAAAGCCGTGCCTCGTTGGAAAGCTCTTTGGCAGCCGCTCGCGTGGCCCCACAGCCCGTGGGGCTGCGGGCTTTGCGGCGGCCGTCAGCCTCGGCGCCACCGGCGCCCACCTGGCGCCGCCGCGCCAGCCCCCGAAGCATTTTCCGGTAGGGCCGCGGCTCTGGCCACAGCTCCCACGCCCGAAGAGCCAGGAGGGAAAGCCGTGCCTCGTTGGAAAGCTCTTTGGCAGCCGCTCGCGTGGCCCCACAGCCCGTGGGGCTGCGGGCTTTGCGGCGGCCGTCAGCCTCGGCGCCACCGGCGCCCACCTGGCGCCGCCGCGCCAGCCCCCGAAGCATTTTCCGGTAGGGCCGCGTCTCTGGCCACAGCTCCCACGCCCGAAGAGCCAGGAGGGAAAGCCGTGCCTCGTTGGAAAGCTCTTTGGCAGGGGCTCGCGTGGCCCCACAGCCCGTGGGGCTGCGGGCTTTGCGGCGGCCGTCAGCCTCGGCGCCACCGGCGCCCACCTGGCGCCGCCGCGCCAGCCTGCGAAGCATTTTCCGGTAGGGCCGCGGCTCTGGCCACAGCTCCCACGCCCGAAGAGCCAGGAGGGAAAGCCGTGCCTCGTTGGAAAGCTCTTTGGCAGCCGCTCGCGTGGCCCCACAGCCCGTGGGGCTGCGGGCTTTGCGGCGGCCGTCAGCCTCGGCGCCACCGGCGCCCACCTGGCACCGCCGCGCCAGCCTGCAAAGCATTTTCCGGTAGGGCCGCGGCTCTGGCCACAGCTCCCACGCCCGAAGAGCCAGGAGGGAAAGCCGTGCCTCGTTGGAAAGCTCTTTGGCAGCCGCTCGCGTGGCCCCAGAGCCCGTGGGGCTGCGGGCTTTGCGGTGGCCGTCAGCCTCGGCGCCACCGGCGCCCACCTGGCGCCGCCGCGCCAGCCTGCGAAGCATTTTCCGGTAGGGCCGCTGCTCTGGCCACAGCTCCCACGCCCGAAGAGCCAGGAGGGAAAGCCGTGCCTCGTTGGAAAGCTCTTTGGCAGCCGCTCGCGTGGCCCCACAGCCCGTGGGGCTGCGGGCTTTCTGGCGGGCGTCAGCCTCGGCGCCACTGACGCCTACGTAGCGCTGCCGCGCCAGCGTGTGAATCATTTTCCGGTAGGGCCGTGTCTCTGGCCACAGCTCCCACGCCCGAAGAGCCAGGAGGGAAAGCCGTGCCTCCTTGGAAAGCTCTTTGGCAGCCGCTCGCGTGGCCCCACAGCCCGTGGGGCTGCGGGCTTTGCGGCGGCCGTCAGCCTCGGCGCCACCGGCGCCCACCTGGCGCCGCCACGACAGCCCCAAAAGCATTTTCCGGTAGGGCCGCGTCTCTGGCCACATCTCCCACGCCCAAAGAGCCAGGAGGGAAAGCCGTGCCTCGTTGGAAAGCTCTTTGGCAGCCGCTCGCGTGGCCCCACAGCCCGTGGGGCTGCGGGCTTTGCGGCGGCCGTCAGCCTCGGCGCCACCTGCGCCCACCTGGCGCCGCCGCGCCAGCCCCCGAAGCATTTTCCGGTAGGGCTGTGTCTCTGGCCACAGCTCCCACGCCCGAAGAGCCAGGAGGGAAAGCCATGCCTCGTTGGAAAGCTCTTTGGCAGCCGCTCGCGTGGCCCCACAGCCCGTGGGGCTGCGGGCTTTGCGGTGGCCGTCAGCCTCGGCGCCACCGGCGCCCACCTGGCACCGCCACGACAGCCCCAAAACCATTTTCCGGTAGGGCCGCGGCTCTGGCCACAGCTCCCACGCCTGAAGAGCCAGGAGGGAAAGCCGTGCCTCGTTGGAAAGCTCTTTGGCAGCCACTCGCGTGGCCCCACAGCCCGTGGGGCTGCGGGCTTTGCGGCGGCCGTCAGCCTCGGCGCCACCGGCGCCCACCTGGCGCCGCCGCGCCAGCCCCCGAAGCATTTTCCGGTAGGGCCGCGGCTCTGGCCACAGCTCCCACGCCCGAAGAGCCAGGAGAGAAAGACGTGCCTCGTTGGAAAGCTCTTTGGCAGCCGCTCGCGTGGCCCCACAGCCCGTGGGGCTGTGGGCTTTCCGGCGGCCATCAGCCTCGGCGCCACCGATGCCCACCTGGCGCCGCTGCGCCAGCCTGCGAAGCATTTTCCAGTAGGGCCGCGTCTCTGGCCACAGCTCCCACGCCCGAAGAGCCAGGAGGGAAAGCCGTGCCTCGTTGGAAAGCTCTTTGGCAGCCACTCGCGTGGCCCCACAGCCCGTGGGGCTGAGGGCTTTGCGGTGGCCGTCAGCCTCGGCGCCACCGGCGACCACCTGGCGCCGCCACGACAGCCCCAAAAGCATTTTCCGGTAGGGCCGCGTCTCTGGCCACAGCTCCCACGCCCGAAGAGCCAGGAGGGAAAGCCGTGCCTCGTTGGAAAGCTCTTTGGCAGCCGCTCGCGTGGCCCCACAGCCCGTGGGGCTGCGGGCTTTGCGGCGGCCGTCAGCCTCGGCGCCACCGGCGCCCACCTGGCGCCCCGAGCCAGCCCCCGAAGCATTTTCCGGTAGGTCCGCGATTCTGGCCACAGCTCCCACGCCCGAAGAGCCAGGAGGGAAAGCCGTGCCCCGTTGGAAAGCTCTTTGGCAGCCGCTCGCGTGGCCCCACAGCCCGTGGGGCTGCAGGCTTTGCGGCGGCCGTCAGCCTCGGCGCCACCGGCGCCCACCTTGCGCCGCCACGAGAGCACCAAAAGCATTTTCCGGTAGGGCCGCGGCTCTGGCCACAGCTCCCACGCCCGAAGAGCCAGGAGGGAAAGCCGTGCCTCGTTGGAAAGCTCTTTGGCAGCCGCTCGCGTGGCCCCACAGCCCGTGGGGCTGCGGGCTTTGCGGCGGCCGTCAGCCTCGGCCCCACCGGCGCCTATGTGGCGCCGCCGCGCCAGCCTGCGAAGCATTTTCCGGTAGGGCCGCGTCTCTGGCCACAGCTCCCACGCCCGAAGAGCCAGGAGGGAAAGCCGTGCCTCGTTGGAAAGCTCTTTGGCAGCCGCTCGCGTGGCCCCACAGCCCGTGGGGCTGCGGGCTTTGCGGCGGCCGTCAGCCTCGGCGCCACCGGCGCCTACGTAGCGCCGCCGCGCCAGCCCCCGAAGCATTTTCCGGTAGGGCCGCGGCTCTGGCCACAGCTCCCACGCCCGAAGAGCCAGGAGGGAAAGCCGTGCCTCGTTGGAAAGCTCTTTGGCAGCCGCTCACGTGGCCCCACAGCCCGTGGGGCTGCGGGCTTTGCGGCGGCCGTCAGCCTCGGCGCCACCGGCGCCCACCTGGCGCCGCCGAGCCAGCCCCCGAAGCATTTTCCGGTAGGGCCGCGTCTCTGGCCACAGCTCCCACGCCCGAAGAGCCAGGAGGGAAAGCCGTGCCTCCTTGGAAAGCTCTTTGGCAGCCGCTCGCGTGGCCCCACAGCCCGTGGGGCTGCGGGCTTTGCGGTGGCCGTCAGCCTCGGCGCCACTGGCGCCCACCTGGCGCCGCCGCGCTAAGATGCGAAGCATTTTCCGGTAGGGCCGCGGCTCTGGCCACAGCTCCCACGCCCGAAGAGCCAGGAGGGAAAGCCGTGCCTCGTTGGAAAGCTCTTTGGCAGCCGCTCGCGTGGCCCCACAGCCCGTGGGGCTGCGGGCTTTGCGGCGGCCGTCAGCCTCGGCGCCACCGGCGCCCACCTGGCACCGCCGCGCCAGCCCCCGAAGCATTTTCCGGTAGGGCCGCGTCTCTGGCCACAGCTCCCACGCCCGAAGAGCCAGGAGGGAAAGCCGTGCCTCGTTGGAAAGCTCTTTGGCAGCCGCTCGCGTGGCCCCACAGCCCGTGGGGCTGCGGGCTTTCCGGCGGCCGTCAGCCTCGGCGCCACCGGCGCCCACCTGGCGCCGCCGCGCCAGCCCCCGAAGCATTTTCCGGTAGGGCCGCGTCTCTGGCCACATCTGCCACGCCCGAAGAGCCAGGAGGGAAAGCCGTGCCTCGTTGGAAAGCTCTTTGGCAGCCGCTCGCGTGGCCCCACAGCCCGTGGGGCTGCGGGCTTTCCGGCGGGCGTCAGCCTCGGCGCCACTGACGCCTACGTAGCGCTGCCGCGCCAGCGTGTGAATCATTTTCCGGTAGGGCCGTGTCTCTGGCCACAGCTCCCACGCCCGAAGAGCCAGGAGGGAAAGCCGTGCCTCGTTGGAAAGCTCTTTGGCAGCCGTTCGCGTGGCCCCACAGCCCGTGGGGCTGCGGGCTTTGCGGCGGCCGTCAGCCTCGGCGCCACCGGCGCCAACCTGGCACCGCCGCGCCAAGCTGCGAAGCATTTTCCAGTAGGGCCGCGGCTCTGGCCACAGCTCCCACGCCCGAAGAGCCAGGAGGGAAAGCCGTGCCTCGTTGGAAAGCTCTTTGGCAGCCGCTCGCGTGGCCCCACAGCCCATGGGGCTGCGGGCTTTGCAGCAGCCGTCAGCCTCGGCGCCACCGGCGCCCACCTGGCGCCGCCGCGCCAGCCTGCAAAGCATTTTCCGGTAGGGCCGCGGCTCTGGCCACAGCTCCCACGCCCGAAGAGCCAGGAGGGAAAGCCGTGCCTCGTTGGAAAGCTCTTTGGCAGCCGCTCGCGTGGCCCCACAGCCCGTGGGGCTGCGGGCTTTGCGGCGGCCGTCAGCCTCGGCGCCACCAGCTCCCACCTGGCGCCGCCGCGCCAGCCCCCGAAGCATTTTCCGGTAGGGCCGCGTCTCTGGCCAGAGCTCCCACGCCCGAAGAGCCAGGAGGGAAAGCCGTGCCTCGTTGGAAAGCTCTTTGGCAGCCGCTCGCGTGGCCCCACAGCCCGTGGGGCTGCGGGCTTTGCGGCAGCTGTCAGCCTCGGCGCCACCGGCGCCCACCTGGCGCCGCCACGAGAGCCGCAAAAGCATTTTCCGGTAGGGCCGCGGCTCTGGCCACAGCTCCCACGCCCGAAGAGCCAGGAGGGAAAGCCGTGCCTCGTTGGAAAGCTCTTTGGCAGCCGCTCGCGTGGCCCCACAGCCCGTGGGGCGGCGGGCTTTCCGGCGGCCGTCAGCCTCGGCCCCACCGGCGCCTATGTGGCGCCGCCGCGCCAGCCCCCGAAGCATTTTCCGGTAGGGCCGCGTCTCTGGCCAGAGCTCCCACGCCCGAAGAGCCAGGAGGGAAAGCCGTGCCTCGTTGGAAAGCTCTTTGGCAGCCGCTCGCGTGGCCCCACAGCCCGTGGGGCTGCGGGCTTTGCGGCGGCCGTCAGCCTCGGCGCCACCGGCGCCTACGTAGCGCCGCCGCGCCAGCCCCCGAAGCATTTTCCGGTAGGGCCGCGGCTCTGGCCACAGCTCCCACGCCCGAAGAGCCAGGAGGGAAAGCCGTGCCTCGTTGGAAAGCTCTTTGGCAGCCGCTCGCGTGGCCCCACACACCGTTAAGCTGCGGGCTTTGCGGCGGCCGTCAGCCTCGGCGCCATCGGCGCACACCTGGCGCCGCCGCGCCAGCCTGCGAAGCATTTTCCGGTAGGGCCGCGGCTCTGGCCACAGCTCTCACGCCCGAAGAGCCAGGAGGGAAAGACGTGCCTCGTTGGAAAGCTCTTTGGCAGCCGCTCGCGTGGCCCCACAGCCCGTGGGGCTGCGGGCTTTGCGGCGGCCGTCAGCCTTGGCGCCACCGGCGCCTATGTGGCGCCGCCGCGACAGCCTGCGAAGCATTTTCCGGTAGGGCCGCGGCTCTGGCCACAGCTCCCACGCCCGAAGAGCCAGGAGGGAAAGCCGTGCCTCGTTGGAAAGCTCTTTGGCAGCCGTGGCCCCACAGCCCGTGGGGCTGCGGGCTTTCCGGCGGCCGTCAGCCTCGGCGCCACTGGCGCCTACGTAGCGCTGCCGCAACAGCTTGGGAAGCATTTTCCGGTAGGGCTGCGGCTCTGGCCACAGCTCCCACGCCCGAAGAGCCAGGAGGGAAAGCCGTGCCTCGTTGGAAAGCTCTTTGGCAGCCGCTCGCGTGGCCCCACAGCCCGTGGGGCTGCGGGCTTTGCGGCGGCCGTCAGCCTCGGCGCCATCGGCGCCCACCTGGCGCCGCCGCGCCAGCCCCCGAAGCATTTTCCGGTAGGGCCGCGTCTCTGGCCACAGCTCCCACGCCCGAAGAGCCAGGAGGGAAAGCCGTGCCTCGTTGGAAAGCTCTTTGGCAGCCGCTCACGTGGCCCCACAGGCCGTGGGGATGCGGGCTTTGCGGCGGCCGTCAGCCTCGGCGCCACCGGCGCCCACCTGGCGCCGCCGCGCCAGCCCCCGAAGCATTTTCCGGTAGGGCCGCGTCTCTGGCCACAGCTCCCACGCCCGAAGAACCAGGAGGGAAAGCCGTGCCTCGTTGGAAAGCTCTTTGGCAGCCGCTCGCGTGGCCCCACAGCCCGTGGGGCTGCGGGCTTTGCGGCGGCCGTCAGCCTCGGCCCCACCGGCGCCTATGTGGCCCCGTCGCGCCTGCCTGCGAAGCATTTTCCGGTAGGGCCGCGGCTCTGGCCACAGCTCCCACGCCCGAAGAGCCAGGAGGGAAAGCCGTGCCTCGTTGGAAAGCTCTTTGGCAGCCGCTCACGTGGCCCCACAGCCCGTGGGGCTGCGGGCTTTGCGGCGGCCGTCAGCCTCGGCGCCACCGGCGCCCACCTGGCGCCGCCGTGCCAGCCCCCGAAGCATTTTCCGGTAGGGCCGCGTCTCTGGCCACAGCTCCCACACCCGAAGAGCCAGGAGGGAAAGCCGTGCCTCCTTGGAAAGCTCTTTGGCAGCCACTCGCGTGGCCCCACAGCCCGTGGGGCTGCGGGCTTTGCGGTGGCCGTCAGCCTCGGCGCCACTGGCGCCCACCTGGCGCCGCCGCGCTAAGATGCGAAGCATTTTCCGGTAGGGCCGAGGCTCTGGCCACAGCTCCCACGCCCGAAGAGCCAGGAGGGAAAGCCGTGCCTCGTTGGAAAGCTCTTTGGCAGCTGCTCGCGTGGCCCCACAGCCCGTGGGGCTGCGGGCTTTGCGGCGGCCGTCAGCCTCGGCGCCACCGGCGCCCACCTGGCACCGCCGCGCCAGCCCCCGAAGCATTTTCCGGTAGGGCCGCGGCTCTGGCCACAGCTCCCACGCCCGAAGAGCCAGGAGGGAAAGCCGTGCCTCGTTGGAAAGCTCTTTGGCAGCCGCTCGCGTGGCCCCACAGCCCGTGGGGCTGCGGGCTTTCCGGCGGCCGTCAGCCTCGGCGACACCGGCGCCCACCTGGCGCCGCCGCGCCAGCCCCCGAAGCATTTTCCGGTAGGGCCGCGTCTCTGGCCACATCTCCCACGCCCGAAGAGCCAGGAGGGAAAGCCGTGCCTCGTTGGAAAGCTCTTTGGCAGCCGCTCGCGTGGCCCCACAGCCCGTGGGGCTGCGGGCTTTCCGGCGGGCGTCAGCCTCGGCGACACTGACGCCTACGTAGCGCTGCCGCGCCAGCGTGTGAATCATTTTCCGGTAGGGCCGTGTCTCTGGCCACAGCTCCCACGCCCGAAGAGCCAGGAGGGAAAGCCGTGCCTCGTTGGAAAGCTCTCTGGCAGCCGTTCGCGTGGCCCCACAGCCCGTGGGGCTGCGGGCTTTGCGGCGGCCGTCAGCCTCGGCGCCACCGGCGCCCACCTGGCACCGCCGCGCCAAGCTGCGAAGCATTTTCCAGTAGGGCCGCGTCTCTGGCCACAGCTCCCACGCCCGAAGAGCCAGGAGGGAAAGCCGTGCCTCGTTGGAAAGCTCTTTGGCAGCCGCTCGCGTGGCCCCACAGCCCGTGGGGCTGCGGGCTTTGCGGCGGCCGTCAGCCTCGGCGCCACCGGCGCCCACCTGGCGCCGCCGCGCCAGCCCCCGAAGCATTTTCCGGTAGGGCCGCGGCTCTGGCCACAGCTCCCACGCCCGAAGAGCCAGGAGGGAAAGCCGTGCCTCGTTGGAAAGCTCTTTGGCAGCCGTTCGCGTGGCCCCACAGCCCGTGGGGCTGCGGGCTTTGCGGCGGCCGTCAGCCTCGGCGCCACCGGCGCCCACCTGGCGCCGCCGCGCCAGCCCCCGAAGCATTTTCCGGTAGGGCCGCGGCTCTGGCCACAGCTCCCACGCCCGAAGAGCCAGGAGGGAAAGCCGTGCCTCGTTGCAAAGCTCTTTGGCAGCCGCTCGCGTGGCCCCACAGCCCGTGGGGCTGCGGGCTTTGCGGCGGCCGTCAGCCTCGGCGCCACCGGCGCCCACCTGGCGCCGCCACGACAGCCCCAAAAGCATTTTCCGGTAGGGCCGCGTCTCTGGCCACAGCTCCCACGCCCGAAGAGCCAGGAGGGAAAGCCGTGCCTCGTTGGAAAGCTCTTTGGCAGCCGCTCGCGTGGCCCCACAGCCCGTGGGGCTGCGGGCTTTGCGGCGGCCGTCAGCCTCGGCGCCACCGGCGCCCAGCTGGCGCCCCGAGCCAGCCCCCGAAGCATTTTCCGGTAGGTCCGCGGCTCTGGCCACAGCTCCCACGCCCGAAGAGCCAGGAGGGAAAGCCGTGCCCCGTTGGAAAGCTCTTTGGCAGCCGCTCGCGTGGCCCCACAGCCCGTGGGGCTGCGGGCTTTGCGGCGGCCGTCAGCCTCGGCGCCACCGGCGCCCACCTGGCGCCGCCACGAGAGCCCCAAAAGCATTTTCCGGTAGGGCCGCGGCTCTGGCCACAGCTCCCACGCCCGAAGAGCCAGGAGGGAAAGCCGTGCCTCCTTGGAAAGCTCTTTGGCAGCCGCTCGCGTGGCCCCACAGCCCGTGGGGCTGCGGGCTTTGCGGCGGCCGTCAGCCTCGGCCCCACCGGCGCCTATGTGGCGCCGCCGCGCCAGCCTGCGAAGCATTTTCCGGTAGGGCCGCGTCTCTGGCCACAGCTCCCACGCCCGAAGAGCCAGGAGGGAAAGCCGTGCCTCGTTGGAAAGCTCTTTGGCAGCCGCTCACGTGGCCCCACAGCCCGTGGGGCTGCGGGCTTTGCGGCGGCCGTCAGCCTCGGCGCCACCGACGCCTACGTAGCGCTGCCGCGCCAGCCCCCGAAGCATTTTCCGGTAGGGCCGCGTCTCTGGCCACAGCTCCCACGCCCGAAGAGCCAGGAGGGAAAGCTGTGCCTCGTAAGAAAGCTCTTTGGCAGCCACTCGCGTGGCCCCACAGCCCGTGGGGCTGCGGGCTTTGCGGCGGCCGTCAGCCTCGGCGCCACCGGCGCCCACCTGGCGCCGCCGCGCCAAGCTGCGAAGCATTTTCCGGTAGGGCCGTGTCTCTGGCCACAGCTCCCACGCCCGAAGAGCCAGGAGGGAAAGCCGTGCCTCGTTGGAAAGCTCTTTGGCAGCCGCTCGCGTGGCCCCACAGCCCGTGGGGCTGCGGGCTTTGCGGCGGCCGTCAGCCTCGGCGCCACCGGCGCCCACCTGGCGCCGCCGCGCCAGCCCCGGAAGCATTTTCCGGTAGGGCCGCGGATCTGGCCACAGCTCCCACGCACGAAGAGCCAGGAGGAAAAGCCGTGCCTCATTGGAAAGCTCTTTGGCAGCCGCTCGCGTGGCCCCACAGCCCGTGGGGCTGCGGGCTTTGCGGCGGCCGTTAGCCTCGGCGCCACCGGCGCCCACCTGGCGCCGCCGCGCCAGCCCCCGAAGCATTTTCCGGTAGGGCCGCGGCTCTGGCCACAGCTCCCACGCCCGAAGAGCCAGGAGGGAAAGCCGTGCCTCGTTGCAAAGCTCTTTGGCAGCCGCTCGCGTGGCCCCACAGCCCGTGGGGCTGCGGGCTTTGCGGCGGCCGTCAGCCTCGGCGCCACCGGCGCCCACCTGGCGCCGCCGCGCCAGCCTGCGAAGCATTTTCCGGTAGGGCCGCGTCTCTGGCCACAGCTCCCACGCCCGAAGAGCCAGGAGGGAAAGCCGTGCCTCGTTGGAAAGCTCTTTGGCAGCCGCTCGCGTGGCCCCACAGCCCGTGGGGCTGCGGGCTTTGCGGCGGCCGTCAGCCTCGGCGCCACCGGCGCCCACCTGGCGCCGCCGCGCCAGCCCCCGAAGCATTTTCCGGTAGGGCCGCGGCTCTGGCCACAGCTCCCACGCCCGAAGAGCCAGGAGGGAAAGCCGTGCCTCGTTGGAAAGCTCTTTGGCAGCCGCTCGCGTGGCCCCACAGCCCGTGGGGCTGCGGGCTTTGCGGCGGCCGTCAGCCTCGGCGCCACCGGCGCCCACCTGGCACCGCCACGACAGCCCCAAAAGCATTTTCCGGTAGGGCCGCGGATCTGGCCACAGCTCCCACGCCCGAAGAGCCAGGAGGGAAAGCCGTGCCTCGTTGGAAAGCTCTTTGGCAGCCGCTCGCGTGGCCCCACAGCCCGTGGGGCTGCGGGCTTTGCGGCGGCCGTCAGCCTCGGCGCCACCGGCGCCCACCTGGCGCCCCGCGCCAGCCTGCGAAGCATTTTCCGGTAGGGCCGCGGCTCTGGCCACAGCTCCCACGCCCGAAGAGCCAGGAGGGAAAGCCGTGCCTCGTTGGAAAGCTCTTTGGCAGCCGCTCGCGTGGCCCCACAGCCCGTGGGGCTGCGGGCTTTGCGGCGGCCGTCAGCCTCGGCGCCACCGGCGCCCACCTTGCGCCGCCCCGAGCCAGCCCCCGAAGCATTTTCCGGTAGGGCCGCGGCTCTGGCCACAGCTCCCACGCCCGAAGAGCCAGGAGGGAAAGCCGTGCCTCGTTGGAAAGCTCTTTGGCAGCCGCTCGCGTGGCCCCACAGCCCGTGGGGCTGCGGGCTTTGCGGCGGCCGTCAGCCTCGGCCCCACCGGCGCCTATGTGGCACCGCCGCGCCAGCCTGCGAAGCATTTTCCAGTAGGGCCGCGGCTCTGGCCACAGCTCCCACGCCCGAAGAGCCAGGAGGGAAAGCCGTGCCTCGTTGGAAAGCTCTTTGGCAGCCGCTCACGTGGCCCCACAGCCCGTGGGGCTGCGGGCTTTGCGGCGGCCGTCAGCCTCGGTGCCACCGGCGCCCACCTGGCACCGCCGCGCCAGCCTGCAAAGCATTTTCCGGTAGGGCCGCGGCTCTGGCCACAGCTCCCACGCCCGAAGAGCCAGGAGGGAAAGCCGTGCCTCGTTGGAAAGCTCTTTGGCAGCCGTTCGCGTGGCCCCACAGCCCGTGGGGCTGCGGGCTTTGCGGCGGCCGTCAGCCTCGGCGCCACCGGCGCCCACCTGGCGCCGCCGCGCCAGCCCCCGAAGCATTTTCCGGTAGGGCCGCGGCTCTGGCCACAGCTCCCACGCCCGAAGAGCCAGGAGGGAAAGCCGTGCCTCGTTGGAAAGCTCTTTGGCAGCCGCTCGCGTGGCCCCACAGCCCGTGGGGCTGCGGGCTTTGCGGCGGCCGTCAGCCTCGGCGCCACCGGCGCCCACCTGGCGCCGCCACGACAGCCCCAAAAGCATTTTCCGGTAGGGCCGCGGCTCTGGCCACAGCTCCCATGCCCGAAGAGCCAGGAGGGAAAGCCGTGCCTCGTTGGAAAGCTCTTTGGCAGCCGCTCGCGTGGCCCCACAGCCCGTGGGGCTGCGGGCTTTGCGGCGGCCGTCAGCCTCGGCGCCACCGGCGCCCAGCTGGCGCCCCGAGCCAGCCCCCGAAGCATTTTCCGGTAGGTCCGCGGCTCTGGCCACAGCTCCCACGCCCGAAGAGCCAGGAGGGAAAGCCGTGCCCCGTTGGAAAGCTCTTTGGCAGCCGCTCGCGTGGCCCCACAGCCCGTGGGGCTGCGGGCTTTGCGGCGGCCGTCAGCCTCGGCGCCACCGGCGCCCACCTGGCGCCGCCACGAGAGCCCCAAAAGCATTTTCCGGTAGGGCCGCGGCTCTGGCCACAGCTCCCACGCCCGAAGAGCCAGGAGGGAAAGCCGTGCCTCGTTGGAAAGCTCTTTGGCAGCCGCTCGCGTGGCCCCACAGCCCGTGGGGCTGCGGGCTTTGCGGCGGCCGTCAGCCTCGGCACCACCAACGCCTACGTAGCGCTGCCGCGCCAGCCTGTGAATCATTTTCCGGTAGGGCCGCGTCTCTGGCCACAGCTCCCACGCCCGAAGAGCCAGGAGGGAAAGCTGTGCCTCGTAAGAAAGCTCTTTGGCAGCCGCTCGCGTGGCCCCACAGCCCGTGGGGCTGCGGGCTTTGCGGCGGCCGTCAGCCTCGGCGCCACCGGCGCCCACCTGGCGCCGCCACGAGAGCCCCAAAAGCATTTTCCGGTAGGGCCGCGGCTCTGGCCACAGCTCCCATGCCCGAAGAGCCAGGAGGGAAAGCCGTGCCTCGTTGGAAAGCTCTTTGGCAGCCGCTCGCGTGGCCCCACAGCCCGTGGGGCTGCGGGCTTTGCGGCAGCCGTCAGCCTCGGCCCCACCGGCGCCTATGTGGCGCCTCCGCGCCAGCCTGCGAAGCATTTTCCGGTAGGGCCGCGTCTCTGGCCACAGCTCCCACGCCCGAAGAGCCAGGAGGGAAAGCCGTGCCTCGTTGGAAAGCTCTTTGGCAGCCGCTCACGTGGCCCCACAGCCCGTGGGGCTGCGGGCTTTGCGGCGGCCGTCAGCCTCGGCACCACCAACGCCTACGTAGCGCTGCCGCGCCAGCCTGTGAATCATTTTCCGGTAGGGCCGCGTCTCTGGCCACAGCTCCCACGCCCGAAGAGCCAGGAGGGAAAGCTGTGCCTCGTAAGAAAGCTCTTTGGCAGCCGCTCGCATGGCCCCACAGCCCGTGGGGCTGCGGGCTTTGCGGCGGCCGTCAGCCTCGGCGCCACCGGCGCCCACCTGGCGCCGCCGCGCCAAGCTGCGAAGCATTTTCCGGTAGGGCCGCGTCTCTGGCCACAGCTCCCACGCCCGAAGAGCCAGGAGGGAAAGCCGTGCCTCGTTGGAAAGCTCTTTGGCAGCCGCTCGCGTGGCCCCACAGCCCGTGGGGCTGCGGGCTTTGCGGCGGCCGTCAGCCTCGGCGCCACCGGCGCCCACCTGGCGCCGCCGCGCCAGCCCCCGAAGCATTTTCCGGTAGGGCCGCGTCTCTGGCCACAGCTCCCACGCCCGAAGAGCCAGGAGGGAAAGCCGTGCCTCGTTGGAAAGCTCTTTGGCAGCCGCTCGCGTGGCCCCACAGCCCGTGGGGCTGCGGGCTTTGCGGCGGCCGTCAGCCTCGGCGCCACCGGCGCCCACCTGGCGCCGCCGCGCCAGCCAGCAAAGCATTTTCCGGTAGGGCCGCGGCTCTGGCCACAGCTCCCACGCCCGAAGAGCCAGGAGGGAAAGCCGTGCCTCGTTGGAAAGCTCTTTGGCAGCCGCTCGCGTGGCCCCACAGCCCGTGGGGCTGCGGGCTTTGCGGTGGCCGTCAGCCTCGGCGCCACCAGCGCCCACCTGGCGCCGCCGCGCCAGCCTGCGAAGCATTTTCCGGTAGGGCCGCGTCTCTGGCCACAGCTCCCACGCCCGAAGAGCCAGGAGGGAAAGCCGTGCCTCGTTGGAAAGCTCTTTGCAGCCGCTCGCGTGGCCCCACAGCCCGTGGGGCTGCGGGCTTTGCGGCGGCCATCAGCCTCGGCGCCACCGGCGCCCACCTGGCGCCGCCGCGCCAGCCCCCGAAGCATTTTCCGGTAGGGCCGCGGCTCTGGCCACAGCTCCCACGCCCGAAGAGCCAGGAGGGAAAGCCGTGCCTCGTTGGAAAGCCCTTTGGCAGCCGCTCGCGTGGCCCCACAGCCCGTGGGGCTGCGGGCTTTGCGGTGGCCGTCAGCCTCGGCGCCACCGGCGCCCACCTGGCGCCGCCGCGCCAGCCCCCGAAGCATTTTCCGGTAGGGCCGCGTCTCTGGCCACAGCTCCCACGCCCGAAGAGCCAGGAGGGAAAGCCGTGCCTCGTTGGAAAGCTCTTTGGCAGCCGCTCGCGTGGCCCCACAGCCCGTGGGGCTGCGGGCTTTGCGGCGGCCGTCAGCCTCGGCGCCACCGGCGCCCACCTGGCGCCGCCGCGCCAGCCCCCGAAGCATTTTCCGGTAGGGCCGCGTCTCTGGCCACAGCTCCCACGCCCGAAGAGCCAGGAGGGAAAGCCGTGCCTCGTTGGAAAGCTCTTTGGCAGCCGCTCGCGTGGCCCCACAGCCCGTGGGGCTGCGGGCTTTGCGGCGGCCGTCAGCCTCGGCGCCACCGGCGCCCACCTGGCGCCGCCACGCCAAGCTGCGAAGCATTTTCCGCTAGGGCCGCGTCTCTGGCCACAGCTCCCACGCCCGAAGATCCAGGAGGGAAAGCCGTGCCTCGTTGGAAAGCTCTTTGGCAGCCGCTCGCGTGGCCCCACAGCCCGTGGGGCTGCGGGCTTTGCGGCGGCCGTCAGCCTCGGCGCCACCGGCGCCCACCTGGCGCCGCCACGAGAGCCCCAAAAGCATTTTCCGGTAGGGCCGCGGCTCTGGCCACAGCTCCCATGCCCGAAGAGCCAGGAGGGAAAGCCGTGCCTCGTTGGAAAGCTCTTTGGCAGCCGCTCGCGTGGCCCCACAGCCCGTGGGGCTGCGGGCTTTGCGGCAGCCGTCAGCCTCGGCCCCACCGGCGCCTATGTGGCGCCTCCGCGCCAGCCTGCGAAGCATTTTCCGGTAGGGCCGCGTCTCTGGCCACAGCTCCCACGCCCGAAGAGCCAGGAGGGAAAGCCGTGCCTCGTTGGAAAGCTCTTTGGCAGCCGCTCACGTGGCCCCACAGCCCGTGGGGCTGCGGGCTTTGCGGCGGCCGTCAGCCTCGGCACCACCAACGCCTACGTAGCGCTGCCGCGCCAGCCTGTGAATCATTTTCCGGTAGGGCCGCGTCTCTGGCCACAGCTCCCACGCCCGAAGAGCCAGGAGGGAAAGCTGTGCCTCGTAAGAAAGCTCTTTGGCAGCCGCTCGCATGGCCCCACAGCCCGTGGGGCTGCGGGCTTTGCGGCGGCCATCAGCCTCGGCGCCACCGGCGCCCACCTGGCGCCGCCGCGCCAAGCTGCGAAGCATTTTCCGGTAGGGCTGCGTCTCTGGCCACAGCTCCCACGCCTGAAGAGCCAGAAGGGAAAGCCGTGCTTCGTTGGAAAGCTCTTTGGCAGCCGCTCGCGTGGCCCCACAGCCCGTGGGGCTGCGGGCTTTGCGGCGGCCGTCAGCCTCGGCGCCACCGGCGCCCACCTGGCGCCGCCGCGCCAGCCCCCGAAGCATTTTCCGGTAGGGCCGCGTCTCTGGCCACAGCTCCCACGCCCGAAGAGCCAGGAGGGAAAGCCGTGCCTCGTTGGAAAGCTCTTTGGCAGCCGCTCGCGTGGCCCCACAGCCCGTGGGGCTGCGGGCTTTGCGGCGGCCGTCAGCCTCGGCGCCACTGGCGCCCACCTGGCGCCGCCGCGCCAGCCCCCGAAGCATTTTCCGGTAGGGCCGCGTCTCTGGCCACAGCTCCCACGCCCGAAGAGCCAGGAGGGAAAGCCGTGCCTCGTTGGAAAGCCCTTTGGCAGCCGCTCGCGTGGCCCCACAGCCCGTGGGGCTGCGGGCTTTGCGGCGGCCGTCAGCCTCGGCACCACCGACGCCTACGTAGCGCTGCCGCGCCAGCCTGTGAATCATTTTCCGGTAGGGCCGCGTCTCTGGCCACAGCTCCCACGCCCGAAGAGCCAGGAGGGAAAGCCGTGCCTCGTTGGAAAGCTCTTTGGCAGCCGCTCGCGTGGCCCCACACCCCGTGGGGCTGCGGGCTTTGCGGCGGCCGTCAGCCTCGGCGCCACCGGCGCCCACCTGGCGCCGCCGCACCAGCCCCCGAAGCATTTTCCGGTAGGGCCGCGTCTCTGGCCACAGCTCCCACGCCCGAAGAGCCAGGAGGGAAAGCCGTGCCTCGTTGGAAAGCTCTTTGGCAGCCGCTCGCGTGGCCCCACAGCCCGTGGGGCTGCGGGCTTTGCGGCGGCCGTCAGCCTCGGCGCCACCGGCGCCCACCTGGCGCCGCCACGACAGCCCCAAAAGCATTTTCCGGTAGGGCCGCGGCTCTGGCCACAGCTCCCATGCCCGAAGAGCCAGGAGGGAAAGCCGTGCCTCGTTGGAAAGCTCTTTGGCAGCCGCTCGCGTGGCCCCACAGCCCGTGGGGCTGCGGGCTTTGCGGCGGCCGTCAGCCTCGGCGCCACCGGCGCCCAGCTGGCGCCCCGAGCCAGCCCCCGAAGCATTTTCCGGTAGGTCCGCGGCTCTGGCCACAGCTCCCACGCCCGAAGAGCCAGGAGGGAAAGCCGTGCCCCGTTGGAAAGCTCTTTGGCAGCCGCTCGCGTGGCCCCACAGCCCGTGGGGCTGCGGGCTTTGCGGCGGCCGTCAGCCTCGGCGCCACCGGCGCCCACCTGGCGCCGCCACGAGAGCCCCCGAAGCATTTTCCGGTAGGTCCGCGGCTCTGGCCACAGCTCCCACGCCCGAAGAGCCAGGAGGGAAAGCCGTGCCTCCTTGGAAAGCTCTTTGGCAGCCGCTCGCGTGGCCCCACAGCCCGTGGGGCTGCGGGCTTTGCGGCGGCCGTCAGCCTCGGCCCCACCGGCGCCTATGTGGCGCCGCCGCGCCAGCCTGCGAAGCATTTTCCGGTAGGGCCGCGGCTCTGGCCACAGCTCCCACGCCCGAAGAGCCAGGAGGGAAAGCCGTGCCTCGTTGGAAAGCTCTTTGGCAGCCGCTCACGTGGCCCCACAGCCCGTGGGGCTGCGGGCTTTGCGGCGGCCGTCAGCCTCGGCACCACCAACGCCTACGTAGCGCTGCCGCGCCAGCCTGTGAATCATTTTCCGGTAGGGCCGCGTCTCTGGCCACAGCTCCCACGCCCGAAGAGCCAGGAGGGAAAGCTGTGCCTCGTAAGAAAGCTCTTTGGCAGCCGCTCGCGTGGCCCCACAGCCCGTGGGGCTGCGGGCTTTGCGGCGGCCGTCAGCCTCGGCGCCACCGGCGCCCACCTGGCGCCGCCACGAGAGCCCCAAAAGCATTTTCCGGTAGGGCCGCGGCTCTGGCCACAGCTCCCATGCCCGAAGAGCCAGGAGGGAAAGCCGTGCCTCGTTGGAAAGCTCTTTGGCAGCCGCTCGCGTGGCCCCACAGCCCGTGGGGCTGCGGGCTTTGCGGCAGCCGTCAGCCTCGGCCCCACCGGCGCCTATGTGGCGCCTCCGCGCCAGCCTGCGAAGCATTTTCCAGTAGGGCCGCGTCTCTGGCCACAGCTCCCACGCCCGAAGAGCCAGGAGGGAAAGCCGTGCCTCGTTGGAAAGCTCTTTGGCAGCCGCTCGCGTGGCCCCACAGCCCGTGGGGCTGCGGGCTTTGCGGCGGCCGTCAGCCTCGGCACCACCAACGCCTACGTAGCGCTGCCGCGCCAGCCTGTGAATCATTTTCCGGTAGGGCCGCGTCTCTGGCCACAGCTCCCACGCCCGAAGAGCCAGGAGGGAAAGCTGTGCCTCGTAAGAAAGCTCTTTGGCAGCCGCTCGCATGGCCCCACAGCCCGTGGGGCTGCGGGCTTTGCGGCGGCCGTCAGCCTCGGCGCCACCGGCGCCCACCTGGCGCCGCCGCGCCAAGCTGCGAATCATTTTCCGGTAGGGCTGCGTCTCTGGCCACAGCTCCCACGCCCGAAGAGCCAGGAGGGAAAGCCGTGCCTCGTTGGAAAGCTCTTTGGCAGCCGCTCGCGTGGCCCCACAGCCCGTGGGGCTGCGGGCTTTGCGGCGGCCGTCAGCCTCGGCGCCACCGGCGCCCACCTGGCGCCGCCGCGCCAGCCCCCGAAGCATTTTCCGGTAGGGCCGTGTCTCTGGCCACAACTCCCACGCCCGAAGAGCCAGGAGGGAAAGCCGTGCCTCGTTGGAAAGCTCTTTGGCAGCCGCTCGCGTGGCCCCACAGCCCGTGGGGCTGCGGGCTTTGCGGCGGCCGTCAGCCTCGGCGCCACCGGCGCCCACCTGGCGCCGCCGCGCCAGCCAGCAAAGCATTTTCCGGTAGGGCCGCGGCTCTGGCCACAGCTCCCACGCCCGAAGAGCCAGGAGGGAAAGCCGTGCCTCGTTGGAAAGCTCTTTGGCAGCCGCTCGCGTGGCCCCACAGCCCGTGGGGCTGCGGGCTTTGCGGTGGCCGTCAGCCTCGGCGCCACCAGCGCCCACCTGGCGCCGCCGCGCCAGCCCCCGAAGCATTTTCCGGTAGGGCCGCGGCTCTGGCCACAGCTCCCACGCCCGAAGAGCCAGGAGGGAAAGCCGTGCCTCGTTGGAAAGCTCTTTGCAGCCGCTCGCGTGGCCCCACAGCCCGTGGGGCTGCGGGCTTTGCGGCGGCCATCAGCCTCGGCGCCACCGGCGCCCACCTGGCGCCGCCGCGCCAGCCCCCGAAGCATTTTCCGGTAGGGCCGCGGCTCTGGCCACAGCTCCCACGCCCGAAGAGCCAGGAGGGAAAGCCGTGCCTCGTTGGAAAGCTCTTTGGCAGCCGCTCGCGTGGCCCCACAGCCCGTGGGGCTGCGGGCTTTGCGGCGGCCGTCAGCCTCGGCGCCACCAGCGCCCATCTGGCGCCGCTGCGCCAGCCTGCGAAGCATTTTCCGGTAGGGCTGCGGCTCTGGCCACAGCTCCCACGCCCGAAGAGCCAGGAGGGAAAGCCGTGCCTCGTTGGAAAGCTCTTTGGCAGCCGCTCGCGTGGCCCCACAGCCCGTGGGGCTGCGGGCTTTGCGGCGGCCGTCAGCCTCGGCGCCACCGGCGCCCACCTGGCGCCGCCGTGCCAGACCCCGAAGCATTTTCCGGTAGGGCCGCGGCTCTGGCCACAGCTCCCACACCCGAAGAGCCAGGAGGGAAAGCCGTGCCTCGTTGGAAAGCCCTTTGGCAGCCGCTCGCGTGGCCCCACAGCCCGTGGGGCTGCGGGCTTTGCGGCGGCCGTCAGCCTCGGCGCCACCGGCGCCCACCTGGCGCCGCCGCGCCAGCCCCCGAAGCATTTTCCGGTAGGGCCGCGTCTCTGGCCACAGCTCCCACGCCCGAAGAGCCAGGAGGGAAAGCCGTGCCTCGTTGGAAAGCTCTTTGGCAGCCGCTCGCGTGGCCCCACAGTCCGTGGGGCTGCGGGCTTTGCGGCGGCCGTCAGCCTCGGCGCCACCGGCGCCCACCTGGCGCCGCCGCGCCAGCCGCCGAAGCATTTTCCGGTAGGGCCGCGGCTCTGGCCACAGCTCCCACGCCCGAAGAGCCAGGAGGGAAAGCCGTGCCTCGTTGGAAAGCTCTTTGGCAGCCGCTCGCATGGCCCCACAGCCCGTGGGGCTGCGGGCTTTGCGGCGGCCGTCAGCCTCGGTGACATCGGCGCCCACCTGGCGCCGCCGCGCCAGCCCCCGAAGTATTTTCCGGTAGGGCCGCGGCTCTGGCCACAGCTCCCACGCCCGAAGAGCCAGGAGGGAAAGCCGTGCCTCGTTGGAAAGCTCTTTGGCAGCCGCTCGCGTGGCCCCACAGCCCGTGGGGCTGCGGGCTTTGCGGCGGCCGTCAGCCTCGGCGCCACCGGCGCCCACCTGGCGCCGCCACGCCAGCCCCCGAAGCATTTTCCGGTAGGGCCGCGGCTCTGGCCACAGCTCCCACGCCCGAAGAGCCAGGAGGGAAAGCCGTGCCTCGTTGGAAAGCTCTTTGGCAGCCGCTCGCGTGGCCCCACAGCCCGTGGGGCTGCGGGCTTTGCGGTGGCCGTCAGCCTCGGCGCCACCAGCGCCCACCTGGCGCCGCCGCGCCAGCCCCCGAAGCATTTTCCGGTAGGGCCGCGGCTCTGGCCACAGCTCCCACGCCCGAAGAGCCAGGAGGGAAAGCCGTGCCTCGTTGGAAAGCTCTTTGCAGCCGCTCGCGTGGCCCCACAGCCCGTGGGGCTGCGGGCTTTGCGGCGGCCATCAGCCTCGGCGCCACCGGCGCCCACCTGGCGCCGCCGCGCCAGCCCCCGAAGCATTTTCCGGTAGGGCCGCGGCTCTGGCCACAGCTCCCACGCCCGAAGAGCCAGGAGGGAAAGCCGTGCCTCGTTGGAAAGCTCTTTGGCAGCCGCTCGCGTGGCCCCACAGCCCGTGGGGCTGCGGGCTTTGCGGCGGCCGTCAGCCTCGGCGCCACCAGCGCCCATCTGGCGCCGCTGCGCCAGCCTGCGAAGCATTTTCCGGTAGGGCTGCGGCTCTGGCCACAGCTCCCACGCCCGAAGAGCCAGGAGGGAAAGCCGTGCCTCGTTGGAAAGCTCTTTGGCAGCCGCTCGCGTGGCCCCACAGCCCGTGGGGCTGCGGGCTTTGCGGCGGCCGTCAGCCTCGGCGCCACCGGCGCCCACCTGGCGCCGCCGTGCCAGACCCCGAAGCATTTTCCGGTAGGGCCGCGGCTCTGGCCACAGCTCCCACACCCGAAGAGCCAGGAGGGAAAGCCGTGCCTCGTTGGAAAGCCCTTTGGCAGCCGCTCGCGTGGCCCCACAGCCCGTGGGGCTGCGGGCTTTGCGGCGGCCGTCAGCCTCGGCGCCACCGGCGCCCACCTGGCGCCGCCGCGCCAGCCCCCGAAGCATTTTCCGGTAGGGCCGCGTCTCTGGCCACAGCTCCCACGCCCGAAGAGCCAGGAGGGAAAGCCGTGCCTCGTTGGAAAGCTCTTTGGCAGCCGCTCGCGTGGCCCCACAGTCCGTGGGGCTGCGGGCTTTGCGGCGGCCGTCAGCCTCGGCGCCACCGGCGCCCACCTGGCGCCGCCGCGCCAGCCGCCGAAGCATTTTCCGGTAGGGCCGCGGCTCTGGCCACAGCTCCCACGCCCGAAGAGCCAGGAGGGAAAGCCGTGCCTCGTTGGAAAGCTCTTTGGCAGCCGCTCGCATGGCCCCACAGCCCGTGGGGCTGCGGGCTTTGCGGCGGCCGTCAGCCTCGGTGACATCGGCGCCCACCTGGCGCCGCCGCGCCAGCCCCCGAAGTATTTTCCGGTAGGGCCGCGGCTCTGGCCACAGCTCCCACGCCCGAAGAGCCAGGAGGGAAAGCCGTGCCTCGTTGGAAAGCTCTTTGGCAGCCGCTCGCGTGGCCCCACAGCCCGTGGGGCTGCGGGCTTTGCGGCGGCCGTCAGCCTCGGCGCCACCGGCGCCCACCTGGCGCCGCCACGCCAGCCCCCGAAGCATTTTCCGGTAGGGCCGCGTCTCTGGCCACAGCTCCCACGCCCGAAGAGCCAGGAGGGAAAGCCGTGCCTCGTTGGAAAGCTCTTTGGCAGCCGCTCGCGTGGCCCCACAGCCCGTGGGGCTGCGGGCTTTGCGGCGGCCGTCAGGCTCGGCGCCACCGGCGCCCACCTGGCGCCGCCGCGCCAGACCCCGAAGCATTTTCCGGTAGGGCGGCGTCTCTGGCCACAGCTCCCACGCCCGAAGAGCCAGGAGGGAAAGCCGTGCCTCGTTGGAAATCTCTTTGGCAGCCGCTCGTGTGGCCCCACAGCCCGTGGGGCTGCGGGCTTTGCGGCGGCCGTCAGCCTCGGCGCCACCGGCGCCCACCTGGCGCCGCCACGACAGCCCAAAAACCATTTTCCAGTAGGGCCGCAGCTCTGGCCACAGCTCCCACGCCCGAAGAGCCAGGAGGGAAAGCCGTGCCTCGTTGGAAAGCTCTTTGGCAGCCGCTCGCGTGGCCCCACAGCCCGTGGGGCTGCGGGCTTTGCGGCGGCCGTCAGCCTCAGCGCCACCGGCACCTATGTGGCGCTGCCGCGCCAGCCCCCGAAGCATTTTCCGGTAGGGCCGCGGCTCTGGCCACAGCTCCCACGCCCGAAGAGCCAGGAGGGAAAGCCGTGCCTCGTTGGAAAGCTCTTTGGCAGCCGCTCGCGTGGCCCCACAGCCCGTGGGGCTGCGGGCTTTGCGGCGGCCGTCAGCCTCGGCGCCACCGGCACCTATGTGGCGCTGCCGCGCCAGCCTGCGAAGCATTTTCCGGTAGGGCCGCGGCTCTGGCCACAGCTCCCACGCCCGAAGAGCCAGGAGGGAAAGCCGTGCCTCGTTGGAAAGCTCTTTGGCAGCCGCTCGCGTGGCCCCACAGCCCGTGGGGCTGTGGGCTTTGCGGCGGCCGTCAGCCTCAGCGCCACCGGCGCCCACCTGGCGCCGCCGCGCCAGCCCCCGAAGCATTTTCCGGTAGGGCCGCGGCTCTGGCCACAGCTCCCACGCCCGAAGAGCCAGGAGGGAAAGCCGTGCCTCGTTGGAAAGCTCTTTGGCAGCCGCTCGCGTGGCCCCACAGCCCGTGGGGCTGCGGGCTTTGCGGCGGCCGTCAGCCTCGGCGCCACCGGCGCCCACCTGGCGCCGCCACGACAGCCCCAAAAGCATTTTCCAGTAGGGCCGCGGCTCTGGCCACAGCTCCCATGCCCGAAGAGCCAGGAGGGAAAGCCGTGCCTCGTTGGAAAGCTCTTTGGCAGCCGCTCGCGTGGCCCCACAGCCCGTGGGGCTGCGGGCTTTGCGGCGGCCGTCAGCCTCGGCGCCACCGGCGCCCACCTGGCGCCGCCACGACAGCCCCAAAAGCATTTTCCAGTAGGGCCGCGGCTCTGGCCACAGCTCCCACGCCCGAAGAGCCAGGAGGGAAAGCCGTGCCTCGTTGGAAAGCTCTTTGGCAGCCGCTCGCGTGGCCCCACAGCCTGTGGGGCTGCGGGCTTTGCGGCGGCCGTCAGCCTCGGCGCCACCGGCGCCCACCTGGCGCCGCCGCGCCAGCCCCCGAAGCATTTTCCGGTAGGGCCGCGGCTCTGGCCACAGCTCCCACGCCCGAAGAGCCAGGAGGGAAAGCCGTGCCTCGTTGGAAAGCTCTTTGGCAGCCGCTCGCGTGGCCCCACAGTCCGTGGGGCTGCGGGCTTTGCGGCGGCCGTCAGCCTCGGCGCCACCGGCGCCCACCTGGCACCGCCGCGCCAAGCTGCGAAGCATTTTCGGGTAGGGCCGCGGCTCTGGCCACAGCTCCCACGCCCGAAGAGCCAGGAGGGAAAGCCGTGCCTCGTTGGAAAGCTCTTTGGCAGCCGCTCGCGTGGCCCCACAGCCCGTGGGGCTGCGGGCTTTGCGGCGGCCGTCAGCCTCGGCGCCACCGGCGCCCACCTGGCGCCGCCGCGCCAGCCTGCGAAGCATTTTCGGGTAGGGCCGCGTCTCTGGCCACAGCTCCCACGCCCGAAGAGCCAGGAGGGAAAGCCGTGCCTCGTTGGAAAGCTCTTTGGCAGCCGCTCACGTGGCCCCACAGCCCGTGGGGCTGCGGGCTTTGCGGCGGCCGTCAGCCTCGGCGCCACCGGCGCCCACGTGGTGCCGCCGAGGCAGCCTGCGAAGCATTTTCGGGTAGGGCCGCGGCTCTGGCCACAGCTCCCACGCCCGAAGAGCCAGGAGGGAAAGCCGTGCCTCATTGGAAACCTCTTTGGCAGCCGCTCGCGTGGCCCCACAGCCCGTGGGGCTGCGGGCTTTGCGGCGGCCATCAGCCTCGGCGCCACCGGCGCCCACCTGGCGCCGCCGAGCCAGCCTGCGAAGCATTTTCCGGTAGGGCCGCGGCTCTGGCCACAGCTCCCACGCCCGAAGAGCCAGGAGGGAAAGCCGTGCCTCGTTGGAAAGCTCTTTGGCAGCCGCTCGCGTGGCCCCACAGCCCGTGGGGCTGCGGGCTTTGCGGCGGCCGTCAGCCTCGGCGCCACCGCCGCCCACCTGGCACCGCCGAGCCAGCCTGCGAAGCATTTTCCGGTAGGGCCGCGGCTCTGGCCACAGCTCCCACGCCCGAAGAGCCAGGAGGGAAAGCCGTGCCTCGTTGGAAAGCTCTTTGGCAGCCGCTCGCGTGGCCCCACAGCCCGTGGGGCTGCGGGCTTTGCGGCGGCCGTCAGCCTCGGCGCCACCGGCGCCCACCTGGCGCCGCCGAGCCAGCCTGCGAAGCATTTTCCGGTAGGGCCGCGGCTCTGGCCACAGCTCCCACGCCCGAAGAGCCAGGAGGGAAAGCCGTGCCTCGTTGGAAAGCTCTTTGGCAGCCGCTCGCGTGGCCCCACAGCCCGTGGGGCTGCGGGCTTTGCGGCGGCCGTCAGCCTCGGCGCCACCGCCGCCCACGTGGTGCCGCCGAGCCAGATTGCGAAGCATTTTCCGGTAGGTCCGCGGCTCTGGCCACAGCTCCCACGCCCGAAGAGCCAGGAGGGAAAGCCGTGCCTCGTTGGAAAGCTCTTTGGCAGCCACTCGCGTGGCCCCACAGCCCGTGGGGCTGCGGGCTTTGCGGCGGCCGTCAGCCTCGGCGCCACCGGCGCCCACCTGGCGCCGCCGAGCCAGCCTGCGAAGCATTTTCCGGTAGGGCCGCGGCTCTGGCCACAGCTCCCACGCCCAAAGAGCCAGGAGGGAAAGCCGTGCCTCGTTGGAAAGCTCTTTGGCAGCCGCTCGCGTGGCCCCACAGCCCATGGGGCTGCGGGCTTTGCGGCGGCCGTCAGCCTCGGCGCCACCGCCGCCCACCTGGCGCCGCCGCGCCAGCCTGCGAAGCATTTTCCGGTAGGGCCGCGGCTCTGGCCACAGCTCCCACGCCCGAAGAGCCAGGAGGGAAAGCCGTGCCTCGTTGGAAAGCTCTTTGGCAGCCGCTCGCGTGGCCCCACAGCCCGTGGGGCTGCGGGCTTTGCGGCGGCCGTCAGCCTCGGCGCCACCGCCGCCCACCTGGCGCCGCCGAGCCAGCCTGCGAAGCATTTTCCGGTAGGGCCGCGGCTCTGGCCACAGCTCCCACGCCCAAAGAGCCAGGAGGGAAAGCCGTGCCTCGTTGGAAAGCTCTTTGGCAGCCGCTCGCGTGGCCCCACAGCCCGTGGGGCTGCGGGCTTTGCGGCGGCCGTCAGCCTCGGCGCCACCGGCGCCCACCTAGCGCCGCCGCGCCAGATTGCGAAGCATTTTCCGGTAGGGCCGCGTCTCTGGCCACAGCTCCCACGCCCGAAGAGCCAGGAGGGAAAGCCGTGCCTCGTTGGAAAGCTCTTTGGCAGCCGCTCGCGTGGCCCCACAGCCCGTGGGGCTGCGGGCTTTGCGGCGGCCGTCAGCCTCGGCGCCACCGCCGCCCACCTGGTGCCGCCGAGCCAGCCTGTGAAGCATTTTCCGGTAGGGCCGCGGCTCTGGCCACAGCTCCCACGCCCGAAGAGCCAGGAGGGAAAGCCGTGCCTCGTTGGAAACCTCTTTGGCAGCCGCTCGCGTGGCCCCACAGCCCGTGGGGCTGCGGGCTTTGCGGCGGCCGTCAGCCTCGGCGCCACTGCCGCCCACCTGGCGCCGCCGAGCCAGCCTGCGAAGCATTTTCCGGTAGGGCCGCGGCTCTGGCCACAGCTCCCACGCCCGAAGAGCCAGGAGGGAAAGCCGTGCCTCGTTGGAAAGCTCTTTGGCAGCCGCTCGCGTGGCCCCACAGCCCGTGGGGCTGCGGGCTTTGCGGCGGCCGTCAGCCTCGGCGCCACCGGCGCCCACGTGGTGCCGCCGTGCCAGCCTGCGAAGCATTTTCGGGTAGGGCCGCGTCTCTGGCCACAGCTCCCACGCCCGAAGAGCCAGGAGGGAAAGCCGTGCCTCGTTGGAAAGCTCTTTGGCAGCCGCTCACGTGGCCCCACAGCCCGTGGGGCTGCGGGCTTTGCGGCGGCCGTCAGCCTCGGTGCCACCGGCGCCCACCTGGCGCCGCCGAGCCAGCCTGCGAAGCATTTTCGGGTAGGGCCGCGTCTCTGGCCACAGCTCCCACGCCCAAAGAGCCAGGAGGGAAAGCCGTGCCTCGTTGGAAACCTCTTTGGCAGCCGCTCGCGTGGCCCCACAGCCCGTGGGGCTGCGGGCTTTGCGGCGGCCGTCAGCCTCGGCGCCACCGCCGCCCACCTGGCGCCGCCGAGCCAGCCTGCGAAGCATTTTCGGGTAGGGCCGCGTCTCTGGCCACAGCTCCCACGCCCAAAGAGCCAGGAGGGAAAGCCGTGCCTCGTTGGAAAGCTCTTTGGCAGCCGCTCGCGTGGCCCCACAGCCCGTGGGGCTGCGGGCTTTGCGGCGGCCGTCAGCCTCGGCGCCACCGGCGCCCACCTGGCGCCGCCGAGCCAGCCTGCGAAGCATTTTCCGGTAGGGCCGCGGCTCTGGCCACAGCTCCCACGCCCGAAGAGCCAGGAGGGAAAGCCGTGCCTCGTTGGAAAGCTCTTTGGCAGCCGCTCGCGTGGCCCCACAGCCCGTGGGGCTGCGGGCTTTGCGGCGGCCGTCAGCCTCGGCGCCACCGGCGCCCACCTGGCGCCGCCGAGCCAGCCTGCGAAGCATTTTCGGGTAGGGCCGCGTCTCTGGCCACAGCTCCCACGCCCGAAGAGCCAGGAGGGAAAGCCGTGCCTCGTTGGAAAGCTCTTTGGCAGCCGCTCGCGTGGCCCCACAGCCCGTGGGGCTGCGGGCTTTGCGGCGGCCGTCAGCCTCGGCGCCACCGGCGCCCACCTGGCGCCACCGCGCCAGCCTGCGAAGCATTTTCCGGTAGGGCCGCGGCTCTGGCCACAGCTCCCACGCCCGAAGAGCCAGGAGGGAAAGCCGTGCCTCGTTGGAAAGCTCTTTGGCAGCCGCTCGCGTGGCCCCACAGCCCGTGGGGCTGCGAGCTTTGCGGCGACCATCAGCCTCGGCGCCACCGGTGCCCACGTGGCGCCGCCGAGCCAGCCTGTGAAGCATTTTCCGGTAGGGCCGCGGCTCTGGGCACAGCTCCCACGCCCGAAGAGCCAGGAGGGAAAGCCGTGCCTCGTTGGAAAGCTCTTTGGCAGCCGCTCGCGTGGCCCCACAGCCCGTGGGGCTGCGGGCTTTGCGGCGGCCGTCAGCCTCGGCGCCACCGGCGCCCACCTGGCGCCGCCGCGCCAGCCTGCGAAGCATTTTCCTGTAGGGCCGCGTCTCTGGCCACAGCTCCCACGCCCGAAGAGCCAGGAGGGAAAGCCGTGCCTCGTTGGAAAGCTCTTTGGCAGCCGCTCGCGTGGCCCCACAGCCCGTGGGGCTGCGGGCTTTGCGGCGGCCGTCAGCCTCGGCGCCACCGGCGCCCACCTGGCGCCGCCGCGCCAGCCCCCGAAGCATTTTCCGGTAGGGCCGCGGCTCTGGCCACAGCTCCCACGCCCAAAGAGCCAGGAGGGAAAGCCGTGCCTCGTTGGAAAGCTCTTTGGCAGCCGCTCGCGTGGCCCCACAGCCCGTGGGGCTGCGGGCTTTGCGGCGGCCGTCAGCCTCGGCGCCACCGGCGCCCACCTGGCGCCGCCGCGCCAGCCTGCGAAGCATTTTCCGGTAGGGCCGCGGCTCTGGCCACAGCTCCCACGCCCGAAGAGCCAGGAGGGAAAGCCGTGCCTCGTTGGAAAGCTCTTTGGCAGCCGCTCGCGTGGCCCCACAGCCCGTGGGGCTGCGGGGTTTGCGGCAGCCGTCAGCCTCGGCGCCACGGGCGCCCACGTGGTGCCGCCGTGCCAGCCTGCGAAGCATTTTCGGGTAGGGCCGCGTCTCTGGCCACAGCTCCCACGCCCGAAGAGCCAGGAGGGAAAGCCGTGCCTCGTTGGAAAGCTCTTTGGCAGCCGCTCGCGTGGCCCCACAGCCCGTGGGGCTGCGGGCTTTGCGGCGGCCGTCAGCCTCGGCGCCACCGGCGCCCACGTGGTGCCGCCGAGGCAGCCTGCGAAGCATTTTCGGGTAGGGCCGCGTCTCTGGCCACAGCTCCCACGCCCGAAGAGCCAGGAGGGAAAGCCGTGCCTCCTTGGAAAGCTCTTTGGCAGCCGCTCGCGTGGCCCCACAGCCCGTGGGGCTGCGGGCTTTGCGGCGGCCATCAGCCTCGGCGCCACCGGCGCCCACCTGGCGCCGCCGAGCCAGCCTGCGAAGCATTTTCCGGTAGGGCCGCGGCTCTGGCCACAGCTCCCACGCCCGAAGAGCCAGGAGGGAAAGCCGTGCCTCGTTGGAAAGCTCTTTGGCAGCCGCTCGCGTGGCCCCACAGCCCGTGGGGCTGCGGGCTTTGCGGCGGCCGTCAGCCTCGGCGCCACCGCCGCCCACCTGGCACCGCCGAGCCAGCCTGCGAAGCATTTTCCGGTAGGGCCGCGGCTCTGGCCACAGCTCCCACGCCCGAAGAGCCAGGAGGGAAAGCCGTGCCTCGTTGGAAAGCTCTTTGGCAGCCGCTCGCGTGGCCCCACAGCCCGTGGGGCTGCGGGCTTTGCGGCGGCCGTCAGCCTCGGCGCCACCGCCGCCCACCTGGCGCCGCCGAGCCAGCCTGCGAAGCATTTTCCGGTAGGGCCGCGGCTCTGGCCACAGCTCCCACGCCCGAAGAGCCAGGAGGGAAAGCCGTGCCTCGTTGGAAAGCTCTTTGGCAGCCGCTCACGTGGCCCCTCAGCCCGTGGGGCTGCGGGCTTTGCGGCGGCCGTCAGCCTCGGCGCCACCGGCGCCCACGTGGTGCCGCCGTGCCAGCCTGCGAAGCATTTTCGGGTAGGGCCGCGTCTCTGGCCACAGCTCCCACGCCCGAAGAGCCAGGAGGGAAAGCCGTGCCTCGTTGGAAAGCTCTTTGGCAGCCGCTCGCGTGGCCCCACAGCCCGTGGGGCTGCGGGCTTTGCGGCGGCCGTCAGCCTCGGCGCCACCGGCGCCCACCTGGCTTCGCCGAGCCAGCCTGCGCAGCATTTTCCGGTAGGGCCGCGTCTCTGGCCACAGCTCCCACGCCCGAAGAGCCAGGAGGGAAAGCCGTGCCTCGTTGGAAAGCTCTTTGGCAGCCGCTCGCGTGGCCCCACAGCCCGTGGGGCTGCGGGCTTTGCGGCGGCCGTCAGCCTCGGCGCCACCGGCGCCCACCTGGCGCCGCCGAGCCAGCCTGCGAAGCATTTTCGGGTAGGGCCGCGTCTCTGGCCACAGCTCCCACGCCCGAAGAGCCAGGAGGGAAAGCCGTGCCTCGTTGGAAAGCTCTTTGGCAGCCGCTCGCGTGGCCCCACAGCCCGTGGGGCTGCGGGCTTTGCGGCGGCCGTCAGCCTCGGCGCCACCGGCGCCCACCTGGCGCCGCCGCGCCAGCCTGCGAAGCATTTTCCGGTAGGGCCGCGGCTCTGGCCACAGCTCCCACGCCCGAAGAGCCAGGAGGGAAAGCCGTGCCTCGTTGGAAAGCTCTTTGGCAGCCGCTCGCGTGGCCCCACAGCCCGTGGGGCTGCGAGCTTTGCGGCGACCATCAGCCTCGGCGCCACCGGTGCCCACGTGGAGCCGCCGAGCCAGCCTGTGAAGCATTTTCCGGTAGGGCCGCGGCTCTGGGCACAGCTCCCACGCCCGAAGAGCCAGGAGGGAAAGCCGTGCCTCGTTGGAAAGCTCTTTGGCAGCCGCTCGCGTGGCCCCACAGCCCGTGGGGCTGCGGGCTTTGCGGCGGCCGTCAGCCTCGGCGCCACCGGCGCCCACCTGGCGCCGCCGCGCCAGCCTGCGAAGCATTTTCCGGTAGGGCCGCGGCTCTGGCCACAGCTCCCACGCCCGAAGAGCCAGGAGGGAAAGCCGTGCCTCGTTGGAAAGCTCTTTGGCAGCCGCTCGCATGGCCCCACAGCCCGTGGGGCTGCGGGCTTTGCGGCGGCCATCAGCCTCGGCGCCACCGGCGCCCACCTGGCGCCGCCGTGCCAGCCTGCGAAGCATTTTCCGGTAGGGCCGCGTCTCGGGCCACAGCTCCCACGCCCGAAGAGCCAGGAGGGAAAGCCGTGCCTCGTTGGAAAGCTCTTTGGCAGCCGCTCGCGTGGCCCCACAGCCCGTGGGGCTGCGGGCTTTGCGGCGGCCGTCAGCCTCGGCGCCACCGGCGCCCACCTGGCGCCGCCGAGCCAGCCTGCGAAGCATTTTCCGGTAGGGCCGCGGCTCTGGCCACAGCTCCCACGCCCGAAGAGCCAGGAGGGAAAGCCGTGCCTCGTTGGAAAGCTCTTTGGCAGGGGCTCGCGTGGCCCCACAGCCCGTGGGGCTGCGGGTTTGCGGCGGCCGTCAGCCTCGGCTCTACGAGCGCCCACGTGGCGCCGCCGCGCCAGCCTGCAAAGCATTTTCGGGTAGGGCCGCGGCTCTGGCCACAGCTCCCACGCCCGAAGAGCCAGGAGGGAAAGCCGTGCCTCGTTGGAAAGCTCTTTGGCAGCCGCTCGCATGGCCCCACAGCCCGTGGGGCTGCGGGCTTTGCGGCGGCCGTCAGCCTCGGCGGCACCGGCGGCCACCTGGCGCCGCCGCGCCAGCCCCCGAAGCATTTTCCGGTAGGGCCGCGGCTCTGGCGACAGCTCCCACGCCCGAAGAGCCAGGAGGGAAAGCCGTGCCTCGTTGGAAAGCTCTTTGGCAGGGGCTCGCGTGGCCCCACAGCCCGTGGGGCTGCGGGCTTTGCGGCGGCCGTCAGCCTCGGCGCCACCGCCGCCCACCTGGCGCCGCCGAGCCAGCCTGCGAAGCATTTTCCGGTAGGGCCGCGTCTCTGGCCACAGCTCCCACGCCCGAAGAGCCAGGAGGGAAAGCCGTGCCTCGTTGGAAAGCTCTTTGGCAGCCGCTCGCGTGGCCCCACAGCCCGTGGGTCTGTGGGCTTTGCGGCGGCCGTCAGCCTCGGCGCCACTGGCGCCCACCTGGCGCCGCCGAGCCAGCCTGCGAAGCATTTTCCGGTAGGGCCGCGGCTCTGGCCACAGCTCCCACGCCCGAAGAGCCAGGAGGGAAAGCCGTGCCTCGTTGGAAAGCTCTTTGGCAGCCGCTCGCGTGGCCCCACAGCCCGTGGGGCTGCGAGCTTTGCGGCGACCATCAGCCTCGGCGCCACCGGTGCCCACGTGGCGCCGCCGAGCCAGCCTGTGAAGCATTTTCCGGTAGGGCCGCGGCTCTGGCCACAGCTCCCACGCCCGAAGAGACAGGAGGGAAAGCCGTGCCTCGTTGGAAAGCTCTTTGGCAGCCGCTCGCGTGGCCCCACAGCCCGTGGGGCTGCGGGCTTTGCGGCGGCCGTCAGCCTCGGCGCCACCGGCGCCCACCTGGCGCCGCCGCGCCAGCCTGCGAAGCATTTTCCGGTAGGGCCGCGTCTCTGGCCACAGCTCCCACGCCCGAAGAGCCAGGAGGGAAAGCCGTGCCTCGTTGGAAAGCTCTTTGGCAGCCGCTCGCGTGGCCCCACAGCCCGTGGGGCTGCGTGCCTTGCGGCGGCCGTCAGCCTCGGCACCACCGCCGCCCACGTGGTGCCGCCGCGCCAGATTGCGAAGCATTTTCCGGTAGGGCCGCGTCTCTGGCCACAGCTCCCACGCCCGAAGAGCCAGGAGGGAAAGCCGTGCCTCGTTGGAAAGCTCTTTGGCAGCCGCTCGCGTGGCCCCACAGCCCGTGGGGCTGCGGGCTTTGCGGCGGCCGTCAGCCTCGGCGCCACCGCCGCCCACCTGGTGCCGCCGAGCCAGCCTGCGAAGAATTTTCCGGTAGGGCCGCGTCTCTGGCCACAGCTCCCACGCCCGAAGAGCCAGGAGGGAAAGCCGTGCCTCGTTGGAAAGCTCTTTGGCAGCCGCTCGCGTGGCCCCACAGCCCGTGGGTCTGTGGGCTTTGCGGCGGCCGTCAGCCTCGGCGCCACTGGCGCCCACCTGGCGCCGCCGAGCCAGCCTGCGAAGCATTTTCCGGTAGGGCCGCGGCTCTGGCCACAGCTCCCACGCCCGAAGAGCCAGGAGGGAAAGCCGTGCCTCGTTGGAAACCTCTTTGGCAGCCGCTCGCGTGGCCCCACAGCCCGTGGGGCTGCGGGCTTTGCGGCGGCCGTCAGCCTCGGCGCCACCGGTGCCCACGTGGCGCCGCCGAGCCAGCCTGTGAAGCATTTTCCGGTAGGGCCGCGTCTCTGGCCACAGCTCCCACGCCCGAAGAGCCAGGAGGGAAAGCCGTGCCTCGTTGGAAAGCTCTTTGGCAGCCGCTCGCGTGGCCCCACAGCCCGTGGGGCTGCGGGCTTTGCGGCGGCCGTCAGCCTCGGCGCCACCGGCGCCCACCTGGCGCCGCCGCGCCAGCCTGCGAAGCATTTTCCGGTAGGGCCGCGGCTCTGGCCACAGCTCCCACGCCCGAAGAGCCAGGAGGGAAAGCCGTGCCTCGTTGGAAAGCTCTTTGGCAGCCGCTCGCGTGGCCCCACAGCCCGTGGGGCTGCGGGCTTTGCGGCGGCCGTCAGCCTCGGCGCCACCGGCGCCCACCTGGCGCTGCCGAGCCAGCCTGCGAAGCATTTTCCGGTAGGGCTGCGGCTCTGGCGACAGCTCCCACGCCTGAAGAGCCAGGAGGGAAAGCCGTGCCTCGTTGGAAAGCTCTTTGGCAGCCGCTCGCGTGGCCCCACAGCCCGTGGGGCTGCGGGCTTTGCGGCGGCCGTCAGCCTCGGCGCCACCGCCGCCCACCTGGCGCCGCCGCGCCAGCCCCCGAAGCATTTTCCGGTAGGGCCGCGGCTCTGGCCACAGCTCCCACGCCCGAAGAGCCAGGAGGGAAAGCCGTGCCTCGTTGGAAAGCTCTTTGGCAGCCGCTCGCGTGGCCCCACAGCCCGTGGGGCTGCGGGCTTTGCGGCGGCCATCAGCCTCGGCGCCACCGGCGCCCACCTGGCGCCGCCGAGCCAGCCTGCGAAGCATTTTCCGGTAGGGCCGCGGCTCTGGCCACAGCTCCCACGCCCGAAGAGCCAGGAGGGAAAGCCGTGCCTCGTTGGAAAGCTCTTTGGCAGCCGCTCGCGTGGCCCCACAGCCCGTGGGGCTGCGAGCTTTGCGGCGACCATCAGCCTCGGCGCCACCGGTGCCCACGTGGCGCCGCCGAGCCAGCCTGTGAAGCATTTTCCGGTAGGGCCGCGGCTCTGGCCACAGCTCCCACGCCCGAAGAGACAGGAGGGAAAGCCGTGCCTCGTTGGAAAGCTCTTTGGCAGCCGCTCGCGTGGCCCCACAGCCCGTGGGGCTGCGGGCTTTGCGGCGGCCGTCAGCCTCGGCGCCACCGGCGCCCACCTGGCGCCGCCGCGCCAGCCTGCGAAGCATTTTCCGGTAGGGCCGCGTCTCTGGCCACAGCTCCCACGCCCGAAGAGCCAGGAGGGAAAGCCGTGCCTCGTTGGAAAGCTCTTTGGCAGCCGCTCGCGTGGCCCCACAGCCCGTGGGGCTGCGTGCCTTGCGGCGGCCGTCAGCCTCGGCACCACCGCCGCCCACGTGGTGCCGCCGCGCCAGATTGCGAAGCATTTTCCGGTAGGGCCGCGGCTCTGGCCACAGCTCCCACGCCCGAAGAGCCAGGAGGGAAAGCCGTGCCTCGTTGGAAAGCTCTTTGGCAGCCGCTCGCGTGGCCCCACAGCCCGTGGGGCTGCGGGCTTTGCGGCGGCCGTCAGCCTCGGCGCCACCGCCGCCCACCTGGTGCCGCCGAGCCAGCCTGCGAAGAATTTTCCGGTAGGGCCGCGTCTCTGGCCACAGCTCCCACGCCCGAAGAGCCAGGAGGGAAAGCCGTGCCTCGTTGGAAAGCTCTTTGGCAGCCGCTCGCGTGGCCCCACAGCCCGTGGGTCTGTGGGCTTTGCGGCGGCCGTCAGCCTCGGCGCCACTGGCGCCCACCTGGCGCCGCCGAGCCAGCCTGCGAAGCATTTTCCGGTAGGGCCGCGGCTCTGGCCACAGCTCCCACGCCCGAAGAGCCAGGAGGGAAAGCCGTGCCTCGTTGGAAACCTCTTTGGCAGCCGCTCGCGTGGCCCCACAGCCCGTGGGGCTGCGGGCTTTGCGGCGGCCGTCAGCCTCGGCGCCACCGGTGCCCACGTGGCGCCGCCGAGCCAGCCTGTGAAGCATTTTCCGGTAGGGCCGCGTCTCTGGCCACAGCTCCCACGCCCGAAGAGCCAGGAGGGAAAGCCGTGCCTCGTTGGAAAGCTCTTTGGCAGCCGCTCGCGTGGCCCCACAGCCCGTGGGGCTGCGGGCTTTGCGGCGGCCGTCAGCCTCGGCGCCACCGGCGCCCACCTGGCGCCGCCGCGCCAGCCTGCGAAGCATTTTCCGGTAGGGCCGCGGCTCTGGCCACAGCTCCCACGCCCGAAGAGCCAGGAGGGAAAGCCGTGCCTCGTTGGAAAGCTCTTTGGCAGCCGCTCGCGTGGCCCCACAGCCCGTGGGGCTGCGGGCTTTGCGGCGGCCGTCAGCCTCGGCGCCACCGGCGCCCACCTGGCGCTGCCGAGCCAGCCTGCGAAGCATTTTCCGGTAGGGCTGCGGCTCTGGCGACAGCTCCCACGCCTGAAGAGCCAGGAGGGAAAGCCGTGCCTCGTTGGAAAGCTCTTTGGCAGCCGCTCGCGTGGCCCCACAGCCCGTGGGGCTGCGGGCTTTGCGGCGGCCGTCAGCCTCGGCGCCACCGCCGCCCACCTGGCGCCGCCGCGCCAGCCCCCGAAGCATTTTCCGGTAGGGCCGCGGCTCTGGCCACAGCTCCCACGCCCGAAGAGCCAGGAGGGAAAGCCGTGCCTCGTTGGAAAGCTCTTTGGCAGCCGCTCGCGTGGCCCCACAGCCCGTGGGGCTGCGGGCTTTGCGGCGGCCATCAGCCTCGGCGCCACCGGCGCCCACCTGGCGCCGCCGCGCCAGCCTGCGAAGCATTTTCCGGTAGGGCCGCGGCTCTGGCCACAGCTCCCACGCCCGAAGAGCCAGGAGGGAAAGCCGTGCCTCGTTGGAAAGCTCTTTGGCAGCCGCTCGCGTGGCCCCACAGCCCGTGGGGCTGCGGGCTTTGCGGCGGCCGTCAGCCTCGGCGCCACCGGCGCCCACCTGGCGCCGCCGAGCCAGCCTGCGAAGCATTTTCCGGTAGGGCCGCGGCTCTGGCCACAGCTCCCACGCCCGAAGAGCCAGGAGGGAAAGCCGTGCCTCGTTGGAAAGCTCTTTGGCAGGGGCTCGCGTGGCCCCACAGCCCGTGGGGCTGCGGGCTTTGCGGCGGCCGTCAGCCTCGGCTCTACGGGCGCCCACGTGGCGCCGCCGCGCTAGCCTGCGAAGCATTTTCGGGTAGGGCCGCGTCTCTGGCCACAGCTCCCACGCCCGAAGAGCCAGGAGGGAAAGCCGTGCCTCGTTGGAAAGCTCTTTGGCAGCCGCTCGCATGGCCCCACAGCCCGTGGGGCTGCGGGCTTTGCGGCGGCCGTCAGCCTCGGCGGCACCGGCGCCCACCTGGCGCCGCCGCTCCAGCCCCCGAAGCATTTTCCGGTAGGGCCGCGGCTCTGGCGACAGCTCCCACGCCCGAAGAGCCAGGAGGGAAAGCCGTGCCTCGTTGGAAAGCTCTTTGGCAGGGGCTCGCGTGGCCCCACAGCCCGTGGGGCTGCGGGCTTTGCGGCGGCCGTCAGCCTCGGCGCCACCGCCGCCCACCTGGCGCCGCCGAGCCAGCCTGCGAAGCATTTTCCGGTAGGGCCGCGTCTCTGGCCACAGCTCCCACGCCCGAAGAGCCAGGAGGGAAAGCCGTGCCTCGTTGGAAAGCTCTTTGGCAGCCGCTCGCGTGGCCCCACAGCCCGTGGGGCTGTGGGCTTTGCGGCTGCCGTCAGCCTCGGCGCCACTGGCGCCCACCTGGCGCCGCCGAGCCAGCCTGCGAAGCATTTTCCGGTAGGGCCGCGGCTCTGGCCACAGCTCCCACGCCCGAAGAGCCAGGAGGGAAAGCCGTGCCTCGTTGGAAAGCTCTTTGGCAGCCGCTCGCGTGGCCCCACAGCCCGTGGGGCTGCGGGCTTTGCGGCGGCCGTCAGCCTCGGCGCCACCGCCGCCCACGTGGTGCCGCCGCGCCAGATTGCGAAGCATTTTCCAGTAGGGCCGCGGCTCTGGCCACAGCTCCCATGCCCAAAGAGCCAGGAGGGAAAGCCGTGCCTCGTTGGAAAGCTCTTTGGCAGCCGCTCACGTGGCCCCACAGCCCGTGGGGCTGCGAGCTTTGCGGCGACCATCAGCCTCGGCGCCACCGGTGCCCACGTGGCGCCGCCGAGCCAGCCTGTGAAGCATTTTCCGGTAGGGCCGCGGCTCTGGCCACAGCTCCCACACCCGAAGAGCCAGGAGGGAAAGCCGTGCCTCGTTGGAAAGCTCTTTGGCAGCCGCTCGCGTGGCCCCACAGCCCGTGGGGCTGCGGGCTTTGCGGCGGCCGTCAGCCTCGGCGCCACCGGCGCCCACCTGGCGCCGCCGCGCCAGCCTGCGAAGCATTTTCCGGTAGGGCCGCGGCTCTGGCCACAGCTCCCACGCCCGAAGAGCCAGGAGGGAAAGCCGTGCCTCGTTGGAAAGCTCTTTGGCAGCCGCTCGCGTGGCCCCACAGCCCGTGGGGCTGCGGGCCTTGCGGCGGCCGTCAGCCTCGGCACCACCGCCGCCCACGTGGTGCCGCCGCGCCAGATTGCGAAGCATTTTCCGGTAGGGCCGCGGCTCTGGCCACAGCTCCCACGCCCGAAGAGCCAGGAGGGAAAGCCGTGCCTCGTTGGAAAGCTCTTTGGCAGCCGCTCGCGTGGCCCCACAGCCCGTGGGGCTGCGGTCTTTGCGGCGGCCATCAGCCTCGGCGCCACCGGCGCCCACCTGGCGCTGCCGAGCCAGCCTGCGAAGCATTTTCCGGTAGGGCTGCGGCTCTGGCGACAGCTCCCACGCCTGAAGAGCCAGGAGGGAAAGCCGTGCCTCGTTGGAAAGCTCTTTGGCAGCCGCTCGCGTGGCCCCACAGCCCGTGGGGCTGCGGGATTTGCGGCGGCCGTCAGCCTCGGCGCCACCGCCGCCCACCTGGCGCCGCCGCGCCAGCCCCCGAAGCATTTTCCGGTAGGGCCGCGTCTCTGGCCACAGCTCCCACGCCCGAAGAGCCAGGAGGGAAAGCCGTGCCTCGTTGGAAAGCTCTTTGGCAGCCGCTCGCGTGGCCCCACAGCCCGTGGGGCTGCGGGCTTTGCGGCGGCCATCAGCCTCGGCGCCACCGGCGCCCACCTGGCGCCGCCGCGCCAGCCTGCGAAGCATTTTCCGGTAGGGCCGCGGCTCTGGCCACAGCTCCCACGCCCGAAGAGCCAGGAGGGAAAGCCGTGCCTCGTTGGAAAGCTCTTTGGCAGCCGCTCGCATGGCCCCACAGCCCGTGGGGCTGCGGGCTTTGCGGCGGCCGTCAACCTCGGCGCCACCGGCGCCCACCTGGCGCCGCCGAGCCAGCCTGCGAAACATTTTCGGGTAGGGCCGCGTCTCTGGCCACAGCTCCCACACCCGAAGAGCCAGGAGGGAAAGCCGTGCCTCGTTGGAAAGCTCTTTGGCAGCCGCTCGCGTGGCCCCACAGCCCGTGGGGCTGCGGGCTTTGCGGCGGCCGTCAGCCTCGGCGCCACCGGCGCCCACCTGGCGCCGCCGAGCCAGCCTGCGAAGCATTTTCGGGTAGGGCCGCGTCTCTGGCCACAGCTCCCACGCCCGAAGAGCCAGGAGGGAAAGCCGTGCCTCGTTGGAAAGCTCTTTGGCAGCCGCTCACGTGGCCCCACAGCCCGTGGGGCTGCGGGCTTTGCGGCGGCCGTCAGCCTCGGCGCCACCGGCGCCCACCTGGCGCCGCCGAGCCAGCCTGCGAAGCATTTTCCGGTAGGGCCGCGGCTCTGGCCACAGCTCCCATGCCCGAAGAGCCAGGAGGGAAAGCCGTGCCTCGTTGGAAAGCTCTTTGGCAGCCGCTCGCGTGGCCCCACAGCCCGTGGGGCTGCGGGCTTTGCGGCGGCCGTCAGCCTCGGCCCCACCGGCGCCCACGTGGTGCCCCCGTGCCAGCCTGCGAAGCATTTTCCGGTAGGGCCGCGGCTCTGGCCACAGCTCCCACGCCCGAAGAGCCAGGAGGGAAAGCCGTGCCTCGTTGGAAAGCTCTTTGGCAGCCGCTCGCGTGGCCCCACAGCCCGTGGGGCTGCGGGCTTTGCGGCGGCCGTCAGCCTCGGCGCCACCGGCGCCCACCTGGCGTCGCCGAGCCAGCCTGCGAAGCATTTTCGGGTAGGGCCGCGTCTCTGGCCACAGCTCCCACGCCCGAAGAGCCAGGAGGGAAAGCCGTGCCTCGTTGGAAAGCTCTTTGGCAGCCGCTCACGTGGCCCCACAGCCCGTGGGGCTGCGGGCTTTGCGGCGGCCGTCAGCCTCGGCGCCACCGCCGCCCACCTGGCGCCGCCGAGCCAGCCTGCGAAGCATTTTCCGGTAGGGCCGCAGCTCTGGCCACAGCTCCCACGCCCGAAGAGCCAGGAGGGAAAGCCGTGCCTCGTTGGAAAGCTCTTTGGCAGCCGCTCGCGTGGCCCCACAGCCCGTGGGGCTGCGGGCTTTGCGGCGGCCGTCAGCCTCGGCGCCACCGGCGCCCACCTGGCGCCGCCGAGCCAGCCTGCGAAGCATTTTCCGGTAGGGCCGCGTCTCTGGCCACAGCTCCCACGCCCGAAGAGCCAGGAGGGAAAGCCATGCCTCGTTGGAAAGCTCTTTGGCAGCCGCTCGCGTGGCCCCACAGCCCGTGGGGCTGCGGGCTTTGCAGCGGCCGTCAGCCTCGGCGCCACCGCCGCCCACCTGGCGCCGCCGAGCCAGCCTGCGAAGCATTTTCCGGTAGGGCCGCGGCTCTGGCCACAGCTCCCACGCCCAAAGAGCCAGGAGGGAAAGCCATGCCTCGTTGGAAAGCTCTTTGGCAGCCGCTCGCGTGGCCCCACAGCCCGTGGGGCTGCGGGCTTTGCGGCGGCTGTCAGCCTTGGTGCCACCGGCGCCCACCTGGCGCCGCCGCGCCAGCCCCCGAAGCATTTTCCGGTAGGGCCGCGGCTCTGGCTACAGCTCCCACGCCCGAAGAGCCAGGAGGGAAAGCCGTGCCTCGTTGGAAAGCTCTTTGGCAGCCGCTCGCGTGGCCCCACAGCCCGTGGGGCTGCGGGCTTTGCGGCGGCCATCAGCCTCGGCGCCACCGGCGCCCACCTGGCGCCGCCGCACCAGCCTGCGAAGCATTTTCCGGTAGGGCCGCGGCTCTGGCCACAGCTCCCACGCCCGAAGAGCCAGGAGGGAAAGCCGTGCCTCGTTGGAAAGCTCTTTGGCAGCCGCTCGCGTGGCCCCACAGCCCGTGGGGCTGCGGGCTTTGCAGCGGCCGTCAGCCTCGGTGTCACCGGCGCCCACCTGGCGCCGCCGAGCCAGCCTGCGAAGCATTTTCCGGTAGGGCCGCGGCTCTGGCCACAGCTCCCACGCCCGAAGAGCCAGGAGGGAAAGCCGTGCCTCGTTGCAAAGCTCTTTGGCAGGGGCTCGCGTGGCCCCACAGCCCGTGGGGCTGCGGGCTTTGCGGCGGCCATCAGCCTTGGCGCCACCGGCGCCCACGTGGCGCCGCCGAGCCAGCCTGCGAAGCATTTTCCGGTAGGGCCGCGGCTCTGGCCACAGCTCCCACGCCCGAAGAGCCAGGAGGGAAAGCCGTGCCTCGTTGGAAAGCTCTTTGGCAGCCGCTCGCGTGGCCCCACAGCCCGTGGGGCTGCGGGCTTTGCGGCGGCCGTCAGCCTCGGCGCCACCGGCGCCCACCTGGCGCCGCCGAGCCAGCCTGCGAAGCATTTTCGGGTAGGGCCGCGGCTCTGGCCACAGCTCCCACGCCCGAAGAGCCAGGAGGGAAAGCCGTGCCTCGTTGGAAAGCTCTTTGGCAGCCGCTCGCGTGGCCCCACAGCCCGTGGGGCTGCGGGCTTTGCGGCGGCCGTCAGCCTCGGCGCCACCGGCGCCCACCTGGCGCCGCCGAGCCAGCCTGCGAAGCATTTTCCGGTAGGGCCGCGTCTCTGGCCACAGCTCCCACGCCCGAAGAGCCAGGAGGGAAAGCCGTGCCTCGTTGGAAAGCTCTTTGGCAGCCGCTCACGTGGCCCCACAGCCCGTGGGGCTGCGGGCTTTGCGGCGGCCGTCAGCCTCGGCGCCACCGCCGCCCACCTGGCGCCGCCGAGCCAGCCTGCGAAGCATTTTCCGGTAGGGCCGCGGCTCTGGCCACAGCTCCCACGCCCGAAGAGCCAGGAGGGAAAGCCGTGCCTCGTTGGAAAGCTCTTTGGCAGCCGCTCGCGTGGCCCCACAGCCCGTGGGGCTGCGGGCTTTGCGGCGGCCGTCAGCCTCGGCGCCACCGGCGCCCACCTGGCGCCGCCGAGCCAGCCTGCGAAGCATTTTCCGGTAGGGCCGCGTCTCTGGCCACAGCTCCCACGCCCGAAGAGCCAGGAGGGAAAGCCGTGCCTCGTTGGAAAGCTCTTTGGCAGCCGCTCACGTGGCCCCACAGCCCGTGGGGCTGCGGGCTTTGCGGCGGCCGTCAGCCTCGGCGCCACCGCCGCCCACCTGGCGCCGCCGAGCCAGCCTGCGAAGCATTTTCCGGTAGGGCCGCGGCTCTGGCCACAGCTCCCACGCCCAAAGAGCCAGGAGGGAAAGCCATGCCTCGTTGGAAAGCTCTTTGGCAGCCGCTCGCGTGGCCCCACAGCCCGTGGGGCTGCGGGCTTTGCGGCGGCCGTCAGCCTTGGTGCCACCGGCGCCCACATGGCGCCGCCGCGCCAGCCCCCGAAGCATTTTCCGGTAGGGCCGCGGCTCTGGCTACAGCTCCCACGCCCGAAGAGCCAGGAGGGAAAGCCGTGCCTCGTTGGAAAGCTCTTTGGCAGCCGCTCGCGTGGCCCCACAGCCCGTGGGGCTGCGGGCTTTGCGGCGGCCATCAGCCTCGGCGCCACCGGCGCCCACCTGGCGCCGCCGCACCAGCCTGCGAAGCATTTTCCGGTAGGGCCGCGTCTCTGGCCACAGCTCCCACGCCCGAAGAGCCAGGAGGGAAAGCCGTGCCTCGTTGGAAAGCTCTTTGGCAGCCGCTCGCGTGGCCCCACAGCCCGTGGGGCTGCGGGCTTTGCAGCGGCCGTCAGCCTCGGTGTCACCGGCGCCCACCTGGCGCCGCCGAGCCAGCCTGCGAAGCATTTTCCGGTAGGGCCGCGGCTCTGGCCACAGCTCCCACGCCCGAAGAGCCAGGAGGGAAAGCCGTGCCTCGTTGCAAAGCTCTTTGGCAGGGGCTCGCGTGGCCCCACAGCCCGTGGGGCTGCGGGCTTTGCGGCGGCCATCAGCCTTGGCGCCACCGGCGCCCACGTGGCGCCGCCGAGCCAGCCTGCGAAGCATTTTCGGGTAGGGCCGCGGCTCTGGCCACAGCTCCCACGCCCGAAGAGCCAGGAGGGAAAGCCGTGCCTCGTTGGAAAGCTCTTTGGCAGCCGCTCGCGTGGCCCCACAGCCCGTGGGGCTGCGGGCTTTGCGGCGGCCGTCAGCCTCGGCGCCACCGGCGCCCACCTGGCGCCGCTGAGCCAGCCTGCGAAGCATTTTCCGGTAGGGCCGCGGCTCTGGCCACAGCTCCCACGCCCGAAGAGCCAGGAGGGAAAGCCGTGCCTCGTTGGAAAGCTCTTTGGCAGCCGCTCGCGTGGCCCCACAGCCCGTGGGGCTGCGGGCTTTGCGGCGGCCGTCAGCCTCGGCGCCACCGGCGCCCACCTGGCGCCGCCGAGCCAGCCTGCGAAGCATTTTCCGGTAGGGCCGCGTCTCTGGCCACAGCTCCCACGCCCGAAGAGCCAGGAGGGAAAGCCATGCCTCGTTGGAAAGCACTTTGGCAGCCGCTCGCGTGGCCCCACACCCCGTGGGGCTGCGGGCTTTGCGGCGGCCGTCAGCCTCGGTGCCACCGCCGCCCACCTGGCGCCGCCGAGCCAGCCTGCGAAGCATTTTCCGGTAGGGCCGCGGCTCTGGCCACAGCTCCCACGCCCGAAGAGCCAGGAGGGAAAGCCATGCCTCGTTGGAAAGCTCTTTGGCAGCCGCTCGCGTGGCCCCACAGCCCGTGGGGCTGCGGGCTTTGCGGCGGCCGTCAGCCTCGGTGCCACCGGCGCCCACCTGGCGCCGCCGCGCCAGCCCCCGAAGCATTTTCCGGTAGGGCCGCGGCTCTGGCTACAGCTCCCACGCCCGAAGAGCCAGGAGGGAAAGCCGTGCCTCGTTGGAAAGCTCTTTGGCAGCCGCTCGCGTGGCCCCACAGCCCGTGGGGCTGCGGGCTTTGCGGCGGACGTCAGCCTTGGCGCCACCGGCGCCCACCTGGCGCCGCCGAGCCAGCCTGCGAAGCATTTTCCGGTAGGGCCGCGGCTCTGGCCACAGCTCCCACGCCCGAAGAGCCAGGAGGGAAAGCCGTGCCTCGTTGGAAAGCTCTTTGGCAGCCGCTCGCGTGGCCCCACAGCCCGTGGGGCTGCGGGCTTTGCGGCGGCCGTCAGCCTCGGCGCCACCGGCGCCCACCTGGCGCCGCCGCGCCAGCCTGCGAAGCATTTTCCGGTAGGGCCGCGTCTCTGGCCACAGCTCCCATGCCCGAAGAGCCAGGAGGGAAAGCCCTGCCTCGTTGGAAAGCTCTTTGGCAGCCGCTCGCGTGGCCCCACAGCCCGTGGGGCTGCGGGCTTTGCGGCGGCCGTCAGCCTCGGCGCCACCGGCGCCCACCTGGCGCTGCTGAGCCAGCCTGCGAAGCATATTCCGGTAGGGCCGCGGCTCTGGCCACAGCTCCCACGCCCGAAGAGCCAGGAGGGAAAGCCGTGCCTCGTTGGACAGCTCTTTGGCAGCCGCTCGCGTGGCCCCACAGCCCGTGGGGCTGCGGGTTTTGCGGCGGCCGTAGGCCTCGGCGCCACCGCCGCCCACCTGGCGCCGCCGAGCCAGCCTGCGAAGCATTTTCCGGTAGGGCCGCGGCTCTGGCCACAGCTCCCACGCCCGAAGAGCCAGGAGGGAAAGCCGTGCCTCGTTGGAAAGCTTTTTGGCAGCCGCTCGCGTGGCCCCACAGCCCGTGGGGCTGCGGGCTTTGCGGCGGCCGTCAGCCTCGGCGCCACCGGTGCCCACCTGGCGTCGCCGAGCCAGCCTGCGAAGCATTTTCTGGTAGGGCCGCGTCTCTGGCCACAGCTCCCACGCCCGAAGAGCCAGGAGGGAAAGCCGTGCCTCGTTGGAAAGCTCTTTGGCAGCCGCTCGCGTGGCCCCACAGCCCGTGGGGCTGCGGGTTTTGCGGCGGCCGTCAGCCTCGGCGCCACCGCCGCCCACCTGGCGCCGCCGAGCCAGCCTGCGAAGCATTTTCCGGTAGGGCCGCGGCTCTGGCCACAGCTCCCACGCCCGAAGAGCCAGGAGGGAAAGCCGTGCCTCGTTGGAAAGCTCTTTGGCAGCCGCTCGCGTGGCCCCACAGCCCGTGGGGCTGCGGGCTTTGCGGCGGCCGTCAGCCTCGGCGCCACCGCCGCCCACCTGGCGCCGCCGAGCCAGCCTGCGAAGCATTTTCCGGTAGGGCCGCGTCTCTGGCCACAGCTCCCACGCCCGAAGAGCCAGGAGGGAAAGCCGTGCCTCGTTGGAAAGCTCTTTGGCAGCCGCTCGCGTGGCCCCACAGCCCGTGGGGCTGCGGGCTTTGCGGCGGCCGTCAGCCTCGGCGCCAATGGCGCCCACGTGGTGCCGCCGTGCCAGCCTGCGAAGCATTTTCTGGTAGGGCCGCGGCTCTGGCCACAGCTCCCACGCCCGAAGAGCCAGGAGGGAAAGCCGTGCCTCGTTGCAAAGCTCTTTGGCAGCCGCTCGCGTGGCCCCACAGCCCGTGGGGCTGCGGGCTTTGCGGCGGCCGTCAGCCTCGGCGCCACCGGCGCCCACGTGGTGCAGCCGCGCCAGCCTGCGAAGCATTTTCCAGTAGGGCCGCGGCTCTGGCCACAGCTCCCACGCCCGAAGAGCCAGGAGGGAAAGCCGTGCCTCGTTGGAAAGCTCTTTGGCAGCCGCTCGCGTGGCCCCACAGCCCGTGGGGCTGCGGGCTTTGCGGCGGCCGTCAGCCTCGGCGCCACCGCCGCCCACCTGGCGCCGCCGAGCCAGCCTGCGAAGCATTTTCCGGTAGGGCCGTGGCTCTGGCCACAGCTCCCACGCCCGAAGAGCCAGGAGGGAAAGCCGTGCCTCGTTGGAAAGCTCTTTGGCAGCCGCTCGCGTGGCCCCACAGCCCGTGGGGCTGCGGGCTTTACGGCGGCCATCAGCCTTGGCGCCACTGGCGCCCACGTGGTGCCGCCGTGCCAGCCTGCGAAGCATTTTCCAGTAAGGCTGCGGCTCTTGCGACAGCTCCCACGCCCGAAGAGCCAGGAGGGAAAGCCGTGCCTCGTTGGAAAGCTCTTTGGCAGCCGCTCGCGTGGCCCCACAGCCCGTGGGGCTGCGGGCTTTGCGGCGTCCGTCAGCCTCGGCGCCACCGGCGCCCACCTGGCGCCGCCGAGCCAGCCTGCGAAGCATTTTCCGGTAGGGCCGTGTCTCTGGCCACAGCTCCCACGCCCGAAGAGCCAGGAGGGAAAGCCGTGCCTCGTTGGAAAGCTCTTTGGCAGCCGCTCGCGTGGCCCCACAGCCCGTGGGGCTGCGGGCTTTGCGGCGGCCGTCAGCCTCGGTGCCACCGGCGCCCACCTGGCGCCGCTGAGCCAGCCTGCGAAGCATTTTCCGGTAGGGCCGCGTCTCTGGCCACAGCTCCCACGCCCGAAGAGCCAGGAGGGAAAGCCGTGCCTCGTTGGAAAGCTCTTTGGCAGCCGCTCGCGTGGCCCCACAGCCCGTGGGGCTGCGGGCTTTGCGGCGGCCGTCAGCCTTGGTGCCACCGGCGCCCACCTGGCGCCGCCGCGCCAGCCCCCGAAGCATTTTCCGGTAGGGCCGCGGCTCTGGCTACAGCTCCCACGCCCGAAGAGCCAGGAGGGAAAGCCGTGCCTCGTTGGAAAGCTCTTTGGCAGCCGCTCGCGTGGCCCCACAGCCCGTGGGGCTGCGGGCTTTGCGGCGGCCGTCAGCCTCGGCGCCACCGGCGCCCACCTGGCGCCGCCGCACCAGCCTGCGAAGCATTTTCCGGTAGGGCCGCGGCTCTGGCCACAGCTCCCACGCCCGAAGAGCCAGGAGGGAAAGCCGTGCCTCGTTGGAAAGCTCTTTGGCAGCCGCTCGCGTGGCCCCACAGCCCGTGGGGCTGCGGGCTTTACGGCGGCCATCAGCCTTGGCGCCACTGGCGCCCACGTGGTGCCGCCGTGCCAGCCTGCGAAGCATTTTCCAGTAAGGCTGCGGCTCTTGCGACAGCTCCCACGCCCGAAGAGCCAGGAGGGAAAGCCGTGCCTCGTTGGAAAGCTCTTTGGCAGCCGCTCGCGTGGCCCCACAGCCCGTGGGGCTGCGGGCTTTGCGGCGTCCGTCAGCCTCGGCGCCACCGGCGCCCACCTGGCGCCGCCGAGCCAGCCTGCGAAGCATTTTCCGGTAGGGCCGTGTCTCTGGCCACAGCTCCCACGCCCGAAGAGCCAGGAGGGAAAGCCGTGCCTCGTTGGAAAGCTCTTTGGCAGCCGCTCGCGTGGCCCCACAGCCCGTGGGGCTGCGGGCTTTGCGGCGGCCGTCAGCCTCGGTGCCACCGGCGCCCACCTGGCGCCGCTGAGCCAGCCTGCGAAGCATTTTCCGGTAGGGCCGCGTCTCTGGCCACAGCTCCCACGCCCGAAGAGCCAGGAGGGAAAGCCGTGCCTCGTTGGAAAGCTCTTTGGCAGCCGCTCGCGTGGCCCCACAGCCCGTGGGGCTGCGGGCTTTGCGGCGGCCGTCAGCCTTGGTGCCACCGGCGCCCACCTGGCGCCGCCGCGCCAGCCCCCGAAGCATTTTCCGGTAGGGCCGCGGCTCTGGCTACAGCTCCCACGCCCGAAGAGCCAGGAGGGAAAGCCGTGCCTCGTTGGAAAGCTCTTTGGCAGCCGCTCGCGTGGCCCCACAGCCCGTGGGGCTGCGGGCTTTGCGGCGGCCGTCAGCCTCGGCGCCACCGGCGCCCACCTGGCGCCGCCGCACCAGCCTGCGAAGCATTTTCCGGTAGGGCCGCGTCTCTGGCCACAGCTCCCACGCCCGAAGAGCCAGGAGGGAAAGCCGTGCCTCGTTGGAAAGCTCTTTGGCAGCCGCTCGCGTGGCCCCACAGCCCGTGGGGCTGCGGGCTTTGCAGCGGCCGTCAGCCTCGGTGTCACCGGCGCCCACCTGGCGCCGCCGAGCCGGCCCCCGAAGCATTTTCCGGTAGGGCCGCGTCTCTGGCCACAGCTCCCACGCCCGAAGAGCCAGGAGGGAAAGCCGTGCCTCGTTGGAAAGCTCTTTGGCAGCCGCTCGCGTGGCCCCACAGCCCGTGGGGCTGCGGGCTTTGCGGCGGCCGTCAGCCTTGGCGCCACCGGCGCCCACCTGGCGCCGCCGAGCCAGCCTGCGAAGCATTTTCCGGTAGGGCCGCGGCTCTGGCCACAGCTCCCACGCCCGAAGAGCCAGGAGGGAAAGCCGTGCCTCGTTGGAAAGCTCTTTGGCAGCCGCTCGCGTGGCCCCACAGCCCGTGGGGCTGCGGGCTTTGCGGCGGCCGTCAGCCTCGGCGCCACCGGCGCCCACCTGGCGCCGCCGAGCCAGCCTGCGAAGCATTTTCCGGTAGGGCCGCGTCTCTGGCCACAGCTCCCATGCCCGAAGAGCCAGGAGGGAAAGCCGTGCCTCGTTGGAAAGCTCTTTGGCAGCCGCTCGCGTGGCCCCACAGCCCGTGGGGCTGCGGGCTTTGCGGCGGCCGTCAGCCTCGGCGCCACCGGCGCCCACCTGGCGCCGCCGCGCCAGCCCCCGAAGCATTTTCCGGTAGGGCCGCGGCTCTGGCCACAGCTCCCACGCCCGAAGAGCCAGGAGGGAAAGCCGTGCCTCGTTGGAAAGCTCTTTGGCAGCCGCTCGCGTGGCCCCACAGCCCGTGGGGCTGCGGGTTTTGCGGCGGCCGTAGGCCTCGGCGCCACCGCCGCCCACCTGGCGCCGCCGAGCCAGCCTGCGAAGCATTTTCCGGTAGGGCCGCGGCTCTGGCCACAGCTCCCACGCCCGAAGAGCCAGGAGGGAAAGCCGTGCCTCGTTGGAAAGCTTTTTGGCAGCCGCTCGCGTGGCCCCACAGCCCGTGGGGCTGCGGGCTTTGCGGCGGCCATCAGCCTCGGCGCCACCGGTGCCCACCTGGCGTCGCCGAGCCAGCCTGCGAAGCATTTTCCGGTAGGGCCGCGTCTCTGGCCACAGCTCCCACGCCCGAAGAGCCAGGAGGGAAAGCCGTGCCTCGTTGGAAAGCTCTTTGGCAGCCGCTCGCGTGGCCCCACAGCCCGTGGGGCTGCGGGTTTTGCGGCGGCCGTCAGCCTCGGCGCCACCGCCGCCCACCTGGCGCCGCCGAGCCAGCCTGCGAAGCATTTTCCGGTAGGGCCGCGGCTCTGGCCACAGCTCCCACGCCCGAAGAGCCAGGAGGGAAAGCCGTGCCTCGTTGGAAAGCTCTTTGGCAGCCGCTCGCGTGGCCCCACAGCCCGTGGGGCTGCGGGCTTTGCGGCGGCCGTCAGCCTCGGCGCCACCGGCGCCCACCTGGCGCCGCCGAGCCAGCCTGCGAAGCATTTTCCGGTAGGGCCGCGTCTCTGGCCACAGCTCCCACGCCCGAAGAGCCAGGAGGGAAAGCCGTGCCTCGTTGGAAAGCTCTTTGGCAGCCGCTCGCGTGGCCCCACAGCCCGTGGGGCTGCGGGCTTTGCGGCGGCCGTCAGCCTCGGCGCCAATGGCGCCCACGTGGTGCCGCCGTGCCAGCCTGCGAAGCATTTTCTGGTAGGGCCGCGTCTCTGGCCACAGCTCCCACGCCCGAAGAGCCAGGAGGGAAAGCCGTGCCTCGTTGCAAAGCTCTTTGGCAGCCGCTCGCGTGGCCCCACAGCCCGTGGGGCTGCGGGCTTTGCGGCGGCCGTCAGCCTCGGCGCCACCGGCGCCCACGTGGTGCAGCCGCGCCAGCCTGCGAAGCATTTTCCAGTAGGGCCGCGGCTCTGGCCACAGCTCCCACGCCCGAAGAGCCAGGAGGGAAAGCTGTGCCTCGTTGGAAAGCTCTTTGGCAGCCGCTCGCGTGGCCCCACAGCCCGTGGGGCTGCGGGCTTTGCGGCGGCCGTCAGCCTCGGCGCCACCGGCGCCCACCTGGCGCCGCCGAGCCAGCCTGCGAAGCATTTTCCGGTAGGGCCGCGGCTCTGGCCACAGCTCCCACGCCCGAAGAGCCAGGAGGGAAAGCCGTGCCTCGTTGGAAAGCTCTTTGGCAGCCGCTCGCGTGGCCCCACAGCCCGTGGGGCTGCGGGCTTTGCGGCGGCCGTCAGCCTCGGCGCCACCGCCGCCCACCTGGCGCCGCCGAGCCAGCCTGCGAAGCATTTCCCGGTAGGGCCGCGGCTCTGGCCACAGCTCCCACGCCCGAAGAGCCAGGAGGGAAAGCCGTGCCTCGTTGGAAAGCTCTTTGGCAGCCGCTCGCGTGGCCCCACAGCCCGTGGGGCTGCGGGCTTTACGGCGGCCATCAGCCTTGGCGCCACTGGCGCCCACGTGGTGCCGCCGTGCCAGCCTGCGAAGCATTTTCCAGTAAGGCTGCGGCTCTTGCGACAGCTCCCACGCCCGAAGAGCCAGGAGGGAAAGCCGTGCCTCGTTGGAAAGCTCTTTGGCAGCCGCTCGCGTGGCCCCACAGCCCGTGGGGCTGCGGGCTTTGCGGCGTCCGTCAGCCTCGGCGCCACCGGCGCCCACCTGGCGCCGCCGAGCCAGCCTGCGAAGCATTTTCCGGTAGGGCCGTGTCTCTGGCCACAGCTCCCACGCCCGAAGAGCCAGGAGGGAAAGCCGTGCCTCGTTGGAAAGCTCTTTGGCAGCCGCTCGCGTGGCCCCACAGCCCGTGGGGCTGCGGGCTTTGCGGCGGCCGTCAGCCTCGGCGCCACCGGCGCCCACCTGGCGCCGCTGAGCCAGCCTGCGAAGCATTTTCCGGTAGGGCCGCGTCTCTGGCCACAGCTCCCACGCCCGAAGAGCCAGGAGGGAAAGCCGTGCCTCGTTGGAAAGCTCTTTGGCAGCCGCTCACGAGGCCCCACAGCCCGTGGGGCTGCGGGCTTTGCGGCGGCCGTCAGCCTCGGCGCCACCGGCGCCCACCTGGCGCCGCCGAGCCAGCCTGAGAAGCATTTTCCGGTAGGTCCGCGGCTCTGGCCACAGCTCCCACGCCCGAAGAGCCAGGAGGGAAAGCCGTGCCTCGTTGGAAAGCTCTTTGGCAGCCGCTCGCGTGGCCCCACAGCCCGTGGGGCTGCGGGCTTTGCGGCGGCCATCAGCCTCGGCGCCACCGCCGCCCACGTGGTGCCGCCGAGCCAGCCTGCGAAGCATTTTCCGGTAGGGCCGCGGCTCTGGCCACAGCTCCCACGCCCGAAGAGCCAGGAGGGAAAGCCGTGCCTCGTTGGAAAGCTCTTTGGCAGCCGCTCGCGTGGCCCCACAGCCCGTGGGGCTGCGGGCTTTGCGGCGGCCGTCAGCCTCGGCGAAACCGGCGCCCACCTGGCGCCGCCGAGCCAGCCTGCGAAGCATTTTCCGGTAGGGCCGCGGCTCTGGCCACAGCTCCCACGCCCGAAGAGCCAGGAGGGAAAGCCGTGCCTCGTTGGAAAGCTCTTCGGCAGCCGCTCGCGTGGCCCCACAGCCCGTGGGGCTGCGGGCTTTGCGGCGGCCGTCAGCCTCGGTGCCACCGCCGCCCACGTGGTGCCGCCGCGCCAGCCTGCGAAGCATTTTCCGGTAGGGCCGCGTCTCTGGCCACAGCTCCCACGCCCGAAGAGCCAGGAGGGAAAGCCGTGCCTCGTTGGAAAGTTCTTTGGCAGCCGCTCGCGTGGCCCCACAGCCCGTGGGGCTGCGGGCTTTGCGGCGGCCATCAGCCTCGGCGCCACCGGCACCCACCTGGCGCCGCCGAGCCAGCCTGCGAAGCATTTTCCGGTAGGGCCGCGGCTCTGGCGACAGCTCCCACGCCCGAAGAGCCAGGAGAGAAAGCCATGCCTCGTTGGAAAGGTCTTTGGCAGCCGCTCGCGTGGCCCCACAGCCCGTGGGGCTGCGGGCTTTGCGGCGGCCGTCAGCCTCGGCGCCACCGCCGCCCACGTGGTGCCGCCGCACCAGCCTGCGAAGCATTTTCCGGTAGGGCCGCGGCTCTGGCCACAGCTCCCACGCCCGAAGAGCCAGGAGGGAAAGCCGTGCCTCGTTGGAAAGCTCTTTGGCAGCCGCTCGCGTGGCCCCACAGCCCGTGGGGCTGCGGGCTTTGCGGCGGCCGTCAGCCTCGGCGCCACCGGCGCCCACCTGGCGCCGCCGAGCCAGCCTGCGAAGCATTTTCCGGTAGGGCCGCGTCTCTGGCCACAGCTCCCACGCCCGAAGAGCCAGGAGGGAAAGCCGTGCCTCGTTGGAAAGCTCTTTGGCAGCCGCTCGCGTGGCCCCACAGCCCATGGGGCTGCGGGCTTTGCGGCGGCCGTCAGCCTCGGCGCAACCGGCGCCCATGTGGTGCCGCCGAGCCAGCCTGCAAAGCATTTTCCGGTAGGGCCGCGGCTCTGGCCGCAGCTCCCACGCCCGAAGAGCCAGGAGGGAAAGCCGTGCCTCGTTGGAAAGCTCTTTGGCAGCCGCTCGCGTGGCCCCACAGCCCGTGGGGCTGCGGGCTTTGCGGCGGCCGTCAGCCTCGGCGCCACCGGCGCCCACGTGGTGCCGTCACGCCAGCCTGCGAAGCATTTTCCGGTAGGGCCGCGGCTCTGGCCACAGCTCCCACGCCCAAAGAGCCAGGAGGGAAAGCCGTGCCTCGTTGGAAAGCTCTTTGGCAGCCGCTCGCGTGGCCCCACAGCCCGTGGGGCTGCGGGCTTTGCGGCGGCCGTCAGCCTCGGCGCCACCGCCGCCCACCTGGCGCCGCCCAGCCAGTCGGCGAAGCATTTTCGGGTAGGGCCGCGTCTCTGGCCACAGCTCCCACGCCCGAAGAGCCAGGAGGGAAAGCCTTGCCTCGTTGGAAAGCTCTTTGGCAGCCGCTCGCGTGGCCCCACAGCCCGTGGGGCTGCGGGCTTTGCGGCGGCCGTCAGCCTCGGCGCCACCGGCGCCCACCTGGCGCCGCCGAGCCAGCCTGCGAAGCATTTTCCGGTAGGGCCGCAGCTCTGGCGACAGCTCCCACGCCCGAAGAGCCAGGAGGGAAAGCCGTGCCTCGTTGGAAAGCTCTTTGGCAGCCGCTCGCGTGGCCCCACAGCCCGTGGGGCTGCGGGCTTTGCGGCGGCCGTCAGCCTCGGCGCCACCGGCGCCCACCTGGCGCCTCCGAGCCAGCCTACGAAGCATTTTCCGGTAGGGCTGCGGCTCTGGCCACAGCTCCCACGCCCGAAGAGCCAGGAGGGAAAGCCGTGCCTCATTGGAAAGCTCTTTGGCAGCCGCTCGCGTGGCCCCACAGCCCGTGGGGCTGCGGGCTTTGCGGCGGCCATCAGCCTCGGCGCCACCGCCGCCCACATGGTGCCGCCGAGCCAGCCTGCGAAGCATTTTCCGGTAGGGCCGCGGCTCTGGCCACAGCTCCCACGCCCGAAGAGCCAGGAGGGAAAGCCGTGCCTCGTTAGAAAGCTCTTTGGCAGCCGCTCGCGTGGCCCCACAGCCCGTGGGGCTGCGGGCTTTGCGGCGGCCGTCAGCCTCGGTGCCACAGGCGCCCACCTGGCGCCGCCGAGCCAGCCTGCGAAGCATTTTCCGGTAGGGCCACAGCTCTGGCGACAGCTCCCACGCCCGAAGAGCCAGGAGGGAAAGCCGTGCCTCGTTGGAAAGCTCTTTGGCAGCCGCTCGCGTGGCCCCACAGCCCGTGGGGCTGCGGGCTTTGCGGCGGCCGTCAGCCTCGGCGCCACCGGCACCCACCTGGCGCCGCCGAGCCAGCCCCCGAAGCATTTTCCGGTAGGGCCGCGGCTCTGGCCACAGCTCCCACGCCCGAAGAGCCAGGAGGGAAAGCCGTGCCTCATTGGAAAGCTCTTTGGCAGCCGCTCGCGTGGCCCCACAGCCCGTGGGGCTGCGGGCTTTGCGGCGGCCGTCAGCCTCGGCGCCACCGGCGCCCACGTGGTGCCGCCGAGCCAGCCTGCAAAGCATTTTCCGGTAGGGCCGCGTCTCTGGCCACAGCTCCCACGCCCGAAGAGCCAGGAGGGAAAGCCGTGCCTCGTTGGAAAGCTCTTTGGCAGCCGCTCGCGTGGCCCCACAGCCCGTGGGGCTGCGGGCTTTGCGGCGGCCGTCAGCCTCGGCGAAACCGGCGCCCACCTGGCGCCGCCGAGCCAGCCTGCGAAGCATTTTCCGGTAGGGCCGCGGCTCTGGCCACAGCTCCCACGCCCGAAGAGCCAGGAGGGAAAGCCGTGCCTCGTTGGAAAGCTCTTTGGCAGCCGCTCGCGTGGCCCCACAGCCCGTGGGGCTGCGGGCTTTCCGGCGGCCATCAGCCTCGGCGCCACCGATGCCCACCTGGCGCCGCTGCGCCAGCCTGCGAAGCATTTTCCAGTAGGGCCGCGGCTCTGGCCACAGCTCCCACGCCCGAAGAGCCAGGAGGGAAAGCCATGCCTCGTTGGAAAGCTCTTTGGCAGCCGCTCGCGTGGCCCCACACACCGTTAAGCTGCGGGCTTTGCGGCGGCCGTCAGCCTCGGCGCCACCGGCGTCCACCTGGCGCCGCCGAGCCAGCCTGCGAAGCATTTTCCGGTAGGGTCGCGGCTCTGGCCACAGCTCCCACGCCCGAAGAGCCAGGAGGGAAAGCCGTGCCTCGTTGGAAAGCTCTTTGGCAGCCGTGGCCCCACAGCCCGTGGGGCTGCGGGCTTTGCGGCGGCCGTCAGCCTCAGCGCCACTGGCGCCTACGTAGCGCTGCCGCAACAGCTTGGGAAGCATTTTCCGGTAGGGCCGCGTCTCTGGCCACAGCTCCCACGCCCGAAGAGCCAGGAGGGAAAGCCGTGCCTCGTTGGAAAGCTCTTTGGCAGCCGCTCGCGTGGCCCCACAGCCCGTGGGGCTGCGGGCTTTGCGGCGGCCGTCAGCCTCGGCGACACCGGCGCCCACCTGGCACCGCCACGACAGCCCCAAAAGCATTTTCCGGTAGGGCCGCGTCTCTGGCCACAGCTCCCACGCCCGATGAGCCAGGAGGGAAAGCCGTGCCTCGTTGGAAAGCTCTTTGGCAGCCGCTCGCGTGGCCCCACAGCCCGTGGGGCTGCGGGCTTTGCGGCGGCCGTCAGCCTCGGCGCCACCGGCGCGCACCTGGCGCCGCCGCGCCAGCCCCCGAAGCATTTTCCGGTAGGGCCGCGGCTCTGGCCACAGCTCCCACGCCCGAAGAGCCAGGAGGAAAAGCCGTGCCTCATTGGAAAGCTCTTTGGCAGCCGCTCGCGTGGCCCCACAGCCCGTGGGGCTGCGGGCTTTGCGGCGTCCGTCAGCCTCGGCGCCACCGGCGCCCACCTGGCGCCGCCGCGCCAAGCTGCGAAGCACTTTCCGGTAGGGCCGCGGCTCTGGCCACAGCTCCCACGCCCGAAGAGCCAGGAGGGAAAGCCGTGCCTCGTTGCAAAGCCCTTTGGCAGCCGCTCGCGTGGCCCCACAGCCCGTGGGGCTGCGGGCTTTCCGGCGGCCATCAGCCTCGGCGCCACCGGCGCCCACCTGGCGCCGCCGCGCCAGCCCCCGAAGCATTTTCCGGTAGGGCCGCGGCTCTGGCCACAGCTCCCACGCCCGAAGAGCCAGGAGGGAAAGCCGTGCCTCGTTGGAAAGCTCTTTGGCAGCCGCTCGCGTGGCCCCACAGCCCGTGGGGCTGCGGGCTTTCCGGCGGCCATCAGCCTCGGCGCCACCGATGCCCACGTGGCGCCGCCGCGCCAGCCTGCGAAGCATTTTCCGGTAGGGCCGCGGCTCTGGCCACAGCTCCCACGCCCGAAGAGCCAGGAGGGAAAGCCGTGCCTCGTTGGAAAGCTCTTTGGCAGCCGCTCGCGTGGCCCCACACACCGTTAATCTGCGGGCTTTGCGGCGGCCGTCAGCCTCGGCGCCACGTGCGCCCACGTGGCGCCGCCGCGCCAGCCTGCGAAGCATTTTCCGGTAGGGCCGCGGCTCTGGCCACAGCTCCCACGCCCGAAGAGCCAGGAGGGAAAGCCGTGCCTCGTTGGAAAGCTCCTTGGCAGCCGCTCGCGTGGCCCCACAGCCCGTGGGGCTGCGGGCTTTGCGGCGGCCATCAGCCTCGGCGCCACCGACGCCTACGTAGCGCTGCCGCGCCAGCCTGTGAATCATTTTCCGGTAGGGCCGCGTCTCTGACCGCAGCTCCCACGCCGGAAGAGCCAGGAGGGAAAGCCGTGCCTCGTTGGAAAGCTCTTTGGCAGCCGCTCGCGTGGCCCCACAGCCCGTGGGGCTGCGGGCTTTGCGGCGGCCGTCAGCCTCGGCGCCACCGGCGCCTATGTGGCGCCGCCGCGCCAAGCTGCGAAGCATTTTCTGGTAGGGCCGCGTCTCTGGCCACAGCTCCCACGCCCGAAGAGCCAGGAGGGAAAGCCGTGCCTCCTTGGAAAGCTCTTTGGCAGCCGTGGCCCCACAGCCCGTGGGGCTGCGGGCTTTCCGGCGGCCATCAGCCTCAGCGCCACTGGCGCCTACGTAGCGCTGCAGCAACAGCTTGGGAAGCATTTTCCGGTAGGGCCGCGGCTCTGGCCACAGCTCCCACGCCCGAAGAGCCAGGAGGGAAAGCCGTGCCTTGTTGGAAAGCTCTTTGGCAGCCGCTCGCGTGGCCCCACAGCCCGTGGGGCTGCGGGCTTTGCGGCGGCCGTCAGCCTCGGCGCCACCGGCGCCCACCTGGCACCGCCACGACAGCCCCAAAAGCATTTTCCGGTAGGGCCGCGGCTCTGGCCACAGCTCCCACGCCCAAAGAGCCAGGAGGGAAAGCCGTGCCTCGTTGGAAAGCTCTTTGGCAGTCGCTCGCGTGGCCCCACAGCCCGTGGGGCTGCGGGCTTTGCGGCGGCCGTCAGCCTCGGCGCCACCGGCGCCCACCTGGCGTCGCCGCGCCAGCCCCCGAAGCATTTTCCGGTAGGGCCGCGGCTCTGGCCACAGCTCCCACGCCCGAAGAGCCAGGAGGGAAAGCCGTGCCTCGTTGGAAAGCTCTTTGGCAGCCGCTCGCGTGGCCCCACAGCCCGTGGGGATGCGGGCTTTGCGGCGGCCGTCAGCCTCGGCCCCACCGGCGCCTATGTGGCGCCGCCGCGCCAGCCTGCGAAGCTTTTTCCGGTAGGGACGCGTCTCTGGCCACAGCTCCCACGCCCGAAGAGCCAGGAGGGAAAGCCGTGCCTCGTTGGAAAGCTCTTTGGCAGCCGCTCGCGTGGCCCCACAGCCCGTGGGGCTGCGGGCTTTGCGGCGGCCGTCAGCCTCGGCGCCACCGGCGCCCACCTGGCGCCGCCGCGCCAGCCTGCGAAGCATTTTCCGGTAGGGCCGCGTCTCTGGCCACAGCTCCCACGCCCGAAGAGCCAGGAGGGAAAGCCGTGCCTCGTTGGAAAGCTCTTTGGCAGCCGCTCGCGTGGCCCCACAGCCCGTGGGGCTGCGGGCTTTGCGGCGGCCATCAGCCTCGGCGCCACCGATGCCCACCTGGCGCCGCTGCGCCAGCCTGCGAAGCATTTTCCAGTAGGGCCGCGGCTCTGGCCACAGCTCCCACGCCCGAAGAGCCAGGAGGGAAAGCCGTGCCTCGTTGGAAAGCTCTTTGGCAGCCGCTCGCGTGGCCCCACAGCCCGTGGGGATGCGGGCTTTGCGGCGGCCGTCAGCCTCGGCCCCACCGGCGCCTATGTGGCGCCGCCGCGCCAGCCTGCGAAGCATTTTCCGGTAGGGCCGCGTCTCTGGCCACAGCTCCCACGCCCGAAGAGCCAGGAGGGAAAGCCGTGCCTCGTTGGAAAGCTCTTTGGCAGCCGCTCGTGTGGCCCCACAGCCCGTGGGGCTGCGGGCTTTGCGGCGGCCGTCAGCCTCGGCCCCACCGGCGCCTATGTGGCGCCGCCGCGCCTGCCTGCGAAGCATTTTCCGGTAGGGCCGCGGCTCTGGCCACAGCTCCCACGCCCGAAGAGCCAGGAGGGAAAGCCGTGCCTCGTTGGAAAGCTCTTTGGCAGCCGCTCACGTGGCCCCACAGCCCGTGGGGCTGCGGGCTTTGCGGCGGCCGTCAGCCTCGGCGCCACCGACGCCTACGTAGTGCTGCCGCGCCAGCCTGTGAATCATTTTCCGGTAGGGCCGCGTCTCTGGCCACAGCTCCCATGCCCGAAGAGCCAGGAGGGAAAACTGTGCCTCGTAAGAAAGCTCTTTGGCAGCCGCTCGCGTGGCCCCACAGCCCGTGGGGCTGCGGGCTTTGCGGCAGCCGTCAGCCTCGGCGCCACCGGCGCCCACCTGGCGCCGCCGCGCTAAGCTGCGAAGCATTTTCCGGTAGGGCCGCGTCTCTGGCCACAGCTCCCACGCCCGAAGAGCCAGGAGGGAAAGCCGTGCCTCGTTGGAAAGCTCTTTGGCAGCCGCTCGCGTGGCCCCACAGCCCGTGGGGCTGCGGGCTTTCCGGCGGCCGTCAGCCTCGGCGCCACCGGCGTCCACCTGGCGCCGCCGCGCCAGCCCCCGAAGCATTTTCCGGTAGGGCCGCGGCTCTGGCCACAGCTCCCACGCCCGAAGAGCCAGGAGGGAAAGCCGTGCCTCGTTGGAAAGCTCTTTGGCAGCCGCTCGCGTGGCCCCACAGCCCGTGGGGCTGCGGGCTTTGCGGCGGCCGTCAGCCTCGGCGCCACCGGCGCCCACCTGGCGCCGCTGCGCCAGCCCCCGAAGCATTTTCCGGTAGGGCCGCGGCTCTGGCCACAGCTCCCACGCCCGAAGAGCCAGGAGGGAAAGCCGTGCCTCGTTGGAAAGCTCTTTGGCAGCCGCTCGCGTGGCCCCACAGCCCGTGCGGCTGCGGGCTTTGCGGCGGCCGTCAGCCTCGGCGCCACCGGCGCCCACCTGGCGCCACCGCGCCAGCCCCCGAAGCATTTTCCGGTAGGGCCGCGTCTCTGGCCACATCTCCCACGCCCGAAGAGCCAGGAGGGAAAGCCGTGCCTCGTTGGAAAGCTCTTTGGCAGCCGCTCGCGTGGCCCCACAGCCCGTGGGGCTGCGGGCTTTCCGGCGGGCGTCAGCCTCGGCGCCACCGACGCCTACGTAGCGCTGCCGCGGCAGCGTGTGAATCATTTTCCGGTAGGGCCGTGTCTCTGGCCACAGCTCCCACGGCCGAAGAGCCAGGAGGGAAATCCGTGCCTCGTTGGAAAGCTCTTTGGCAGCCGCTCGCGTGGCCCCACAGCCCGTGGGGCTGCAGGCTTTGCGGCGGCCGACAGCCTCGGCGCCACCGGCGCCCACCTGGCACCGCCGCGCCAAGCTGCGAAGCATTTTCCAGTAGGGCCGCGGCTCTGGCCACAGCTCCCACGCCCGAAGAGCCAGGAGGGAAAGCCGTGCCTCGTTGGAAAGCTCTTTGGCAGCCGCTCGCGTGGCCCCACAGCCCGTGGGGCTGCGGGCTTTGCGGTGGCCGTCAGCCTCGGCGCCACCAGCGCCCACCTGGCGTCGCCGCGCCAGCCCCCGAAGCATTTTCCGGTAGGGCCGCGGCTCTGGCCACAGCTCCCACGCCCGAAGAGCCAGGAGGGAAAGCCGTGCCTCGTTGGAAAGCTCTTTGGCAGCCGCTCGCGTGGCCCCACAGCCCGTGGGGATGCGGGCTTTGCGGCGGCCGTCAGTCTCGGCGCCACCGGCGCCCACCTGGCGCCGCCGCGCCAGCCTGCGAAGCATTTTCCAGTAGGGCCGCGGCTCTGGCCACAGCTCCCACGCCCGAAGAGCCAGGAGGGAAAGCCGTGCCTCGTTGGAAAGCCCTTTGGCAGCCGCTCGCGTGGCCCCAAAGCCCGTGGGGCTGCGGGCTTTCCGGCGGCCGTCAGCCTCGGCGCCACCGGCGCCCACCTGGCGCCGCCGCGCCAGCCCCCGAAGCATTTTCCGGTAGGGCCGCGGCTCTGGCCACAGCTCCCACGCCCGAAGAGCCAGGAGGGAAAGCCGTGCCTCGTTGGAAAGCTCTTTGGCAGCCGCTCACGTGGCCCCACAGCCCGTGGGGCTGCGGGCTTTGCGGCGGCCGTCAGCCTCGGCGCCACCGGCGCCCACCTGGCGCCGCCGCACCAGCCCCCGAAGCATTTTCCGGTAGGGCCGCGGCTCTGGCCACAGCTCCCACGCCCGAAGAGCCAGGAGGGAAAGCCGTGCCTCGTTGGAAAGCTTTTTGGCAGCCGCTCGCGTGGCCCCACAGCCCGTGGGGCTGCGGGCTTTGCGGCGGCCGTCAGCCTCGGCGCCACCGGCGCCCACCTGGCGCCGCCACGACAGCCCCAAAAGCATTTTCCGGTAGGGCCGCGGCTCTGGCCACAGCTCCCATGCCCGAAGAGCCAGGAGGGAAAGCCGTGCCTCGTTGGAAAGCTCTTTGGCAGCCGCTGGCGTGGCCCCACAGCCCGTGGGGCTGCGGGCTTTGCGGCAGCCGTCAGCGTCGGCGCCACCGGCGCCCACCTGGCGCCCCGCGCCAGCCCCCGAAGCATTTTCCGGTAGGTCCGCGGCTCTGGCCACAGCTCCCACGCCCGAAGAGCCAGGAGGGAAAGCCATGCCCCGTTGGAAAGCTCTTTGGCAGCCGCTCGCGTGGCCCCACAGCCCGTGGGGCTGCGGGCTTTGCGGCGGCCGTCAGCCTCGGCGCCACCGGCGCCCACCTTGCTCCGCCACGAGAGCCCCTGAAGCATTTTCCGGTAGGGCCGCGTCTCTGGCCACAGCTCCCACGCCCGAAGAGCCAGGAGGGAAAGCCGTGCCTCGTTGGAAAGCTCTTTGGCAGCCGCTCGCGTGGCCCCACAGCCCGTGGGGCTGCGGGCTTTGCGGCGGCCGTCAGCCTCGGCGCCACCGGCGCCCACCTGGCGCCCCGAGCCAGCCCCCGAAGCATTTTCCGGTAGGTCCGCGGCTCTGGCCACAGCTCCCACGCCCGAAGAGCCAGGAGGGAAAGCCATGCCCCGTTGGAAAGCTCTTTGGCAGCCGCTCGCGTGGCCCCACAGCCCGTGGGGCTGCGGGCTTTGCGGCGGCCGTCAGCCTCGGCGCCACCGGCGCCCACCTTGCTCCGCCACGAGAGCCCCAAAAGCATTTTCCGGTAGGGCCGCGTCTCTGGCCACAGCTCCCACGCCCGAAGAGCCAGGAGGGAAAGCCGTGCCTCGTTGGAAAGCTCTTTGGCAGCCGCTCGCGTGGCCCCACAGCCCGTGGGTCTGCAGGCTTTGCGGCGGCCGACAGCCTCGGCGCCACCGGCGCCCACCTGGCACCGCCGCGCCAAGCTGCGAAGCATTTTCCAGTAGGGCCGCGGCTCTGGCCACAGCTCCCACGCCCGAAGAGCCAGGAGGGAAAGCCGTGCCTCGTTGGAAAGCTCTTTGGCGGCCGCTCGCGTGGCCCCACAGCCCGTGGGGCTGCGGGCTTTGCGGTGGCCGTCAGCCTCGGCGCCACCAGCGCCCACCTGGCGTCGCCGCGCCAGCCCCCGAAGCATTTTCCGGTAGGGCCGCGGCTCTGGCCACAGCTCCCACGGCCGAAGAGCCAGGAGGGAAAGCCGTGCCTCGTTGGAAAGCTCTTTGGCAGCCGCTCGCGTGGCCCCACAGCCCGTGGGGCTGCGGGCTTTGCGGCGGCCGTCAGTCTCGGCGCCACCGGCGCCCACCTGGCGCCGCCGCGCCAGCCTGCGAAGCATTTTCCGGTAGGTCCGCGGCTCTGGCCACAGCTCCCACGCCCGAAGAGCCAGGAGGGAAAGCCGTGCCTCGTTGGAAAGCCCTTTGGCAACCGCTCGCGTGGCCCCACAGCCCGTGGGGCTGCGGGCTTTCCGGCATCCGTCAGCCTCGGCGCCACCGGCGCCAACCTGGCGCCGCCGCGCCAGCCCCCGAAGCATTTTCCGGTAGGGCCGCGGCTCTGGCCACAGCTCCCACGCCCGAAGAGCCAGGAGGGAAAGCCGTGCCTCGTTGGAAAGCTCTTTGGCAGCCGCTCGCGTGGCCCCACAGCCCGTGGGGCTGCGGGCTTTGCGGCGGCCGTCAGCGTCGGCGCCACCGGCGCCCACCTGGCGCCCCGAGCCAGCCCCCGAAGCATTTTCCGGTAGGTCCGCGGCTCTGGCCACAGCTCCCACGCCCGAAGAGCCAGGAGGGAAAGCCATGCCCCGTTGGAAATCTCTTTGGCAGCGGCTCGCGTGGCCCCACAGCCCGTGGGGCTGCGGGCTTTGCGGCGGCCTTCAGCCTCGGCGCCACCGGCGCCCACCTGGCACCGCCGCGCCAAGCTGCGAAGCATTTTCCAGTAGGGCCGCGGCTCTGGCCACAGCTCCCACGCCCGAAGAGCCAGGAGGGAAAGCCGTGCCTCGTTGGAAAGCTCTTTGGCAGCCGCTCGCGTGGCCCCACAGCCCGTGGGGCTGCGGGCTTTGCGGTGGCCGTCAGCCTCGGCGCCACCAGCGCCCACCTGGCGTCGCCGCGCCAGCCCCCGAAGCATTTTCCGGTAGGGCCGCGGCTCTGGCCACAGCTCCCACGGCCGAAGAGCCAGGAGGGAAAGCCGTGCCTCGTTGGAAAGCTCTTTGGCAGCCGCTCGCGTGGCCCCACAGCCCGTGGGGCTGCGGGCTTTGCGGCGGCCGTCAGTCTCGGCGCCACCGGCGCCCACCTGGCGCCGCCGCGCCAGCCTGCGAAGCATTTTCCGGTAGGGCCGCGGCTCTGGCCACAGCTCCCACGCCCGAAGAGCCAGGAGGGAAAGCCGTGCCTCGTTGGAAAGCCCTTTGGCAACCGCTCGCGTGGCCCCAAAGCCCGTGGGGCTGCGGGCTTTCCGGCATCCGTCAGCCTCGGCGCCACCGGCGCCCACCTGGCGCCGCCGCGCCAGCCCCCGAAGCATTTTCCGGTAGGGCCGCGGCTCTGGCCACAGCTCCCACGCCCGAAGAGCCAGGAGGGAAAGCCGTGCCTCGTTGGAAAGCTTTTTGGCAGCCGCTCGCGTGGCCCCACAGCCCGTGGGGCTACGGGCTTTGCGGCGGCCGTCAGCCTCGGCGCCACCGGCGCCCACCTGGCGCCGCCACGACAGCCCCAAAAGCATTTTCCGGTAGGGCCGCGGCTCTGGCCACAGCTCCCACGCCCGAAGAGCCAGGAGGGAAAGCCGTGCCTCGTTGGAAAGCTCTTTGGCAGCCGCTCGCGTGGCCCCACAGCCCATGGGGCTGCGGGCTTTGCGGCGGCCGTCAGCCTCGGCGCCACCGGCGCCCACCTGGCGCCCCGAGCCAGCCCCCGAAGCATTTTCCGGTAGGGCCGCGTCTCTGGCCACAGCTCCCACGCCCGAAGAGCCAGGAGGGAAAGCCGTGCCTCGTTGGAAAGCTCTTTGGCAGCCGCTCGCGTGGCCCCACAGCCCGTGGGGCTGCGGGCTTTCCGGCGGCCGTCAGCCTCGGCGCCACCGGCGCCCACCTTGCGCCGCCAAGAGAGCCCCAAAAGCATTTTCCGGTAGGGCCGCGGCTCTGGCCACAGCTCCCACGCCCGAAGAGCCAGGAGGGAAAGCCGTGCCTCGTTGGAAAGCTCTTTGGCAGCCGCTCGCGTGGCCCCACAGCCCGTGGGGCTGCGGGCTTTCCGGCGGTCGTCAGCCTCGGCCCCACCGGCGCCTATGTGGCACCGCCGCGCCAGCCTGCGAAGCATTTTCCGGTAGGGCCGCGGCTCTGGCCACAGCTCCCACGCCCGAAGAGCCAGGAGGGAAAGCCGTGCCTCCTTGGAAAGCTCTTTGGCAGCTGCTCGCGTGGCCCCACAGCCCGTGGGGCTACGGGCTTTGCGGCGGCCGTCAGCCTCGGCGCCACCGGCGCCCACCTGGCGCCGCCGCGCCAGCCTGCGAAGCATTTTCCGGTAGGGCCGCGGCTCTGGCCACAGCTCCCACGCCCGAAGAGCCAGGAGGGAAAGCCGTGCCTCCTTGGAAAGCTCTTTGGCAGCCGCTCGCGTGGCCCCACAGCCCGTGGGGCTGCGGGCTTTGCGGCGGCCGTCAGCCTCGGCGCCACTGGCGCCCACCTGGCACCGCCACGACAGCCCCCGAAGCATTTTCCGGTAGGGCCGCGGCTCTGGCCACAGCTCCCATGCCCGAAGAGCCAGGAGGGAAAGCCGTGCCTCGTTGGAAAGCTCTTTGGCAGCCGCTCGCGTGGCCCCACAGCCCGTGGGGCTGCGGGCTTTGCGGCGGCCGTCAGCCTCGGCCCCACCGGCGCCCACCTGGCGCCCCGAGCCAGCCCCCGAAGCATTTTCCGGTAGGTCCGCGGCTCTGGCCACAGCTCCCACGCCCGAAGAGCCAGGAGGGAAAGCCATGCCCCGTTGGAAAGCTCTTTGGCAGCCGCTCGCGTGGCCCCACAGCCCGTGGGGCTGCGGGCTTTGCGGCGGCCGTCAGCCTCGGCGCCACCGGCGCCCACCTGGCGCCGCCACGAGAGCCCCAAAAGCATTTTCCGGTAGGGCCGCGGCTCTGGCCACAGCTCCCACGCCCGAAGAGCCAGGAGGGAAAGCCGTGCCTCGTTGGAAAGCTCTTTGGCAGCCGCTCGCGTGGCCCCACAGCCCGTGGGGCTGCGGGCTTTGCGGCGGCCGTCAGCCTCGGCCCCACCGGCGCCCATGTGGCGCCGCCGCGCCAGCCCCCGAAGCATTATCCGGTAGGGCCGCGGCTCTGGCCACAGCTCCCACGCCCGAAGAGCCAGGAGGGAAAGCCGTGCCCCGTTGGAAAGCTCTTTGGCAGCCGCTCGCGTGGCCCCACAGCCCGTGGGGCTGCGGGCTTTGCGGCGGCCGTCAGCCTCGGCGCCACCGGCGCCCACCTGGCCCCGCCGCGCCAGCCCCCGAAGCATTTTCCGGTAGGGCCGCGGCTCTGGCCACAGCTCCCACGGCCGAAGAGCCAGGAGGGAAAGCCGTGCCTCGTTGGAAAGCTCTTTGGCAGCCGCTCGCGTGGCCCCACAGCCCGTGGGGCTGCGGGCTTTGCGGCGGCCGTCAGTCTCGGCGCCACCGGCGCCCACCTGGCGCCGCCGCGCCAGCCTGCGAAGCATTTTCCGGTAGGGCCGCGGCTCTGGCCACAGCTCCCACGCCCGAAGAGCCAGGAGGGAAAGCCGTGCCTCGTTGGAAAGCTCTTTGGCAACCGCTCGCGTGGCCCCAAAGCCCGTGGGGCTGCGGGCTTTCCGGCATCCGTCAGCCTCGGCGCCACCGGCGCCCACCTGGCGCCGCCGCGCCAGCCCCCGAAGCATTTTCCGGTAGGGCCGCGGCTCTGGCCACAGCTCCCACGCCCGAAGAGCCAGGAGGGAAAGCCATGCCTCGTTGGAAAGCTTTTTGGCAGCCGCTCGCGTGGCCCCACAGCCCGTGGGGCTACGGGCTTTGCGGCGGCCGTCAGCCTCGGCGCCACCGGCGCCCACCTGGCGCCGCCACGACAGCCCCAAAAGCATTTTCCGGTAGGGCCGCGGCTCTGGCCACAGCTCCCACGCCCGAAGAGCCAGGAGGGAAAGCCGTGCCTCCTTGGAAAGCTCTTTGGCAGCCGCTCGCGTGGCCCCACAGCCCGTGGGGCTGCGGGCTTTGCGGCGGCCGTCAGCCTCGGCGCCACCGGCGCCCACCTGGCGCCGCCGCGCCAGCCCCCGAAGCATTTTCCGGTAGGGCCGCGTCTCTGGCCACAGCTCCCACGCCCGAAGAGCCAGGAGGGAAAGCCGTGCCTCGTTGGAAAGCTCTTTGGCAGCCGCTCGCGTGGCCCCACAGCCCGTGGGGCTGCGGGCTTTCCGGCGGCCGTCAGCCTCGGCGCCACCGGCGCCCACCTTGCGCCGCCAAGAGAGCCCCAAAAGCATTTTCCGGTAGGGCCGCGGCTCTGGCCACAGCTCCCACGCCCGAAGAGCCAGGAGGGAAAGCCGTGCCTCGTTGGAAAGCTCTTTGGCAGCCGCTCGCGTGGCCCCACAGCCCGTGGGGCTGCGGGCTTTCCGGCGGTCGTCAGCCTCGGCCCCACCGGCGCCTATGTGGCACCGCCGCGCCAGCCTGCGAAGCATTTTCCGGTAGGGCCGCGGCTCTGGCCACAGCTCCCACGCCCGAAGAGCCAGGAGGGAAAGCCGTGCCTCCTTGGAAAGCTCTTTGGCAGCCGCTCGCGTGGCCCCACAGCCCGTGGGGCTACGGGCTTTGCGGCGGCCGTCAGCCTCGGCGCCACCGGCGCCCACCTGGCGCCGCCGCGCCAGCCTGCGAAGCATTTTCCGGTAGGGCCGCGGCTCTGGCCACAGCTCCCACGCCCGAAGAGCCAGGAGGGAAAGCCGTGCCTCCTTGGAAAGCTCTTTGGCAGCCGCTCGCGTGGCCCCACAGCCCGTGGGGCTGCGGGCTTTGCGGCGGCCGTCAGCCTCGGCCCCACCGGCGCCCACCTGGCGCCCCGAGCCAGCCCCCGAAGCATTTTCCGGTAGGTCCGCGGCTCTGGCCACAGCTCCCACGCCCGAAGAGCCAGGAGGGAAAGCCATGCCCCGTTGGAAAGCTCTTTGGCAGCCGCTCGCGTGGCCCCACAGCCCGTGGGGCTGCGGGCTTTGCGGCGGCCGTCAGCCTCGGCGCCACCGGCGCCCACCTGGCGCCGCCACGAGAGCCCCAAAAGCATTTTCCGGTAGGGCCGCGGCTCTGGCCACAGCTCCCACGCCCGAAGAGCCAGGAGGGAAAGCCGTGCCTCGTTGGAAAGCTCTTTGGCAGCCGCTCGCGTGGCCCCACAGCCCGTGGGGCTGCGGGCTTTGCGGCGGCCGTCAGCCTCGGCCCCACCGGCGCCCATGTGGCGCCGCCGCGCCAGCCCCCGAAGCATTTTCCGGTAGGGCCGCGGCTCTGGCCACAGCTCCCACGCCCGAAGAGCCAGGAGGGAAAGCCGTGCCCCGTTGGAAAGCTCTTTGGCAGCCGCTCGCGTGGCCCCACAGCCCGTGGGGCTGCGGGCTTTGCGGCGGCCGTCAGCCTCGGCGCCACCGGCGCCCACCTGGCCCCGCCGCGCCAGCCCCCGAAGCATTTTCCGGTAGGGCCGCGGCTCTGGCCACAGCTCCCACGGCCGAAGAGCCAGGAGGGAAAGCCGTGCCTCGTTGGAAAGCTCTTTGGCAGCCGCTCGCGTGGCCCCACAGCCCGTGGGGCTGCGGGCTTTGCGGCGGCCGTCAGTCTCGGCGCCACCGGCGCCCACCTGGCGCCGCCGCGCCAGCCTGCGAAGCATTTTCCGGTAGGGCCGCGGCTCTGGCCACAGCTCCCACGCCCGAAGAGCCAGGAGGGAAAGCCGTGCCTCGTTGGAAAGCCCTTTGGCAACCGCTCGCGTGGCCCCAAAGCCCGTGGGGCTGCGGGCTTTCCGGCATCCGTCAGCCTCGGCGCCACCGGCGCCCACCTGGCGCCGCCGCGCCAGCCCCCGAAGCATTTTCCGGTAGGGCCGCGGCTCTGGCCACAGCTCCCACGCCCGAAGAGCCAGGAGGGAAAGCCGTGCCTCGTTGGAAAGCTTTTTGGCAGCCGCTCGCGTGGCCCCACAGCCCGTGGGGCTACGGGCTTTGCGGCGGCCGTCAGCCTCGGCGCCACCGGCGCCCACCTGGCGCCGCCACGACAGCCCCAAAAGCATTTTCCGGTAGGGCCGCGGCTCTGGCCACAGCTCCCACGCCCGAAGAGCCAGGAGGGAAAGCCGTGCCTCGTTGGAAAGCTCTTTGGCAGCCGCTCGCGTGGCCCCACAGCCCGTGGGGCTGCGGGCTTTGCGGCGGCCGTCAGCCTCGGCGCCACCGGCGCCCACCTGGCGCCCCGAGCCAGCCCCCGAAGCATTTTCCGGTAGGGCCGCGTCTCTGGCCACAGCTCCCACGCCCGAAGAGCCAGGAGGGAAAGCCGTGCCTCGTTGGAAAGCTCTTTGGCAGCCGCTCGCGTGGCCCCACAGCCCGTGGGGCTGCGGGCTTTCCGGCGGCCGTCAGCCTCGGCGCCACCGGCGCCCACCTTGCGCCGCCAAGAGAGCCCCAAAAGCATTTTCCGGTAGGGCCGCGGCTCTGGCCACAGCTCCCACGCCCGAAGAGCCAGGAGGGAAAGCCGTGCCTCGTTGGAAAGCTCTTTGGCAGCCGCTCGCGTGGCCCCACAGCCCGTGGGGCTGCGGGCTTTCCGGCGGTCGTCAGCCTCGGCCCCACCGGCGCCTATGTGGCACCGCCGCGCCAGCCTGCGAAGCATTTTCCGGTAGGGCCGCGGCTCTGGCCACAGCTCCCACGCCCGAAGAGCCAGGAGGGAAAGCCGTGCCTCCTTGGAAAGCTCTTTGGCAGCCGCTCGCGTGGCCCCACAGCCCGTGGGGCTACGGGCTTTGCGGCGGCCGTCAGCCTCGGCGCCACCGGCGCCCACCTGGCGCCGCCGCGCCAGCCTGCGAAGCATTTTCCGGTAGGGCCGCGGCTCTGGCCACAGCTCCCACGCCCGAAGAGCCAGGAGGGAAAGCCGTGCCTCCTTGGAAAGCTCTTTGGCAGCCGCTCGCGTGGCCCCACAGCCCGTGGGGCTGCGGGCTTTGCGGCGGCCGTCAGCCTCGGCGCCACCGGCGCCCACCTGGCACCGCCACGACAGCCCCCGAAGCATTTTCCGGTAGGGCCGCGGCTCTGGCCACAGCTCCCATGCCCGAAGAGCCAGGAGGGAAAGCCGTGCCTCGTTGGAAAGCTCTTTGGCAGCCGCTCGCGTGGCCCCACAGCCCGTGGGGCTGCGGGCTTTGCGGCGGCCGTCAGCCTCGGCCCCACCGGCGCCCACCTGGCGCCCCGAGCCAGCCCCCGAAGCATTTTCCGGTAGGTCCGCGGCTCTGGCCACAGCTCCCACGCCCGAAGAGCCAGGAGGGAAAGCCATGCCCCGTTGGAAAGCTCTTTGGCAGCCGCTCGCGTGGCCCCACAGCCCGTGGGGCTGCGGGCTTTGCGGCGGCCGTCAGCCTCGGCGCCACCGGCGCCCACCTGGCGCCGCCACGAGAGCCCCAAAAGCATTTTCCGGTAGGGCCGCGGCTCTGGCCACAGCTCCCACGCCCGAAGAGCCAGGAGGGAAAGCCGTGCCTCGTTGGAAAGCTCTTTGGCAGCCGCTCGCGTGGCCCCACAGCCCGTGGGGCTGCGGGCTTTGCGGCGGCCGTCAGCCTCGGCCCCACCGGCGCCTATGTGGCGCCGCCGCGCCAGCCCCCGAAGCATTTTCCGGTAGGGCCGCGGCTCTGGCCACAGCTCCCACGCCCGAAGAGCCAGGAGGGAAAGCCGTGCCCCGTTGGAAAGCTCTTTGGCAGCCGCTCGCGTGGCCCCACAGCCCGTGGGGCTGCGGGCTTTGCGGCGGCCGTCAGCCTCGGCGCCACCGGCGCCCACCTGGCGCCGCCGCGCCAGCCCCCGAAGCATTTTCCGGTAGGGCCGCGTCTCTGGCCACAGCTCCCACGCCCGAAGAGCCAGGAGGGAAAGCCGTGCCTCGTTGGAAAGCTCTTTGGCAGCCGCTCGCGTGGCCCCACACCCCGTGGGGCTGCGGGCTTTGCGGCGGCCGTCAGCCTCGGCGCCACCGGCGCCCACCTGGCGCCGCCGCGCCAGCCTGCGAAGCATTTTCCGGTAGGGCCGCGTCTCTGGCCACAGCTCCCACGCCCGAAGAGCCAGGAGGGAAAGCCGTGCCTCGTTGGAAAGCTCTTTGGCAGCCGCTCGCGTGGCCCCACAGCCCGTGGGGCTGCGGGCTTTGCGGTGGCCGTCAGCCTCGGCGCCACCAGCGCCCACCTGGCGTTGCCGCGCCAGCCCCCGAAGCATTTTCCGGTAGGGCCGTGGCTCTGGCCACAGCTCCCACGCCCGAAGAGCCAGGAGGGAAAGCCGTGCCTCGTTGGAAAGCTCTTTGGTAGCCGCTCGCGTGGCCCCACAGCCCGTGGGGCTGCGGGCTTTGCGGCGGCCGTCAGCCTCGGCGCCACCGGCGCCCACCTGGCGCCGCCGCGCCAGCCCCCGAAGCATTTTCTGGTAGGGCCGCGGCTCTGGCCACAGCTCCCACGCCCGAAGAGCCAGGAGGGAAAGCCGTGCCTCGTTGGAAAGCCCTTTGGCAGCCGCTCGCGTGGCCCCACAGCCCGTGGGGCTGCGGGCTTTGCGGCGGCCGTCAGCCTCGGCGCCACCGGCGCCCACGTGGCGCCGCCGCGCCAGCCCCCTAAGCATTTTCCGGTAGGGCCGCGGCTCTGGCCACAGCTCCCACGCCCGAAGAGCCAGGAGGGAAAGCCGTGCCTCGTTGGAAAGCTCTTTGGCAGCCGCTCGCGTGGCCCCACAGCCCGTGGGGCTGCGGGCTTTGCGGCGGCCGTCAGCCTCGGCGCCACCGGCGCCCACCTGGCGCCGCCGCGCCAGCCCCCGAAGCATTTTCCGGTAGGGCCGCGGCTCTGGCCACAGCTCCCACGCCCGAAGAGCCAGGAGGAAAAGCCGTGCCTCGTTGGAAAGCTCTTTGGCAGCCGCTCGCGTGGCCCCACAGCCCGTGGGGCTGCGGGCTTTGCGGCGGCCGTCAGCCTCGGCGCCACCGGCGCCCACCTGGCGCCCCGAGCCAGCCCCCGAAGCATTTTCCGGTAGGTCCGCGGCTCTGGCCACAGCTCCCACGCCCGAAGAGCCAGGAGGGAAAGCCATGTCCCGTTGGAAAGCTCTTTGGCAGCCGCTCGCGTGGCCCCACAGCCCGTGGGGCTGCGGGCTTTGCGGCGGCCGTCAGCCTCGGCGCCACCGGCGCCCACCTTGCTCCGCCACGAGAGCCCCAAAAGCATTTTCCGGTAGGGCCGCGTCTCTGGCCACAGCTCCCACGCCCGAAGAGCCAGGAGGGAAAGCCGTGCCTCGTTGGAAAGCTCTTTGGCAGCCGCTCGCGTGGCCCCACAGCCCGTGGGTCTGCAGGCTTTGCGGCGGCCGACAGCCTCGGCGCCACCGGCGCCCACCTGTCACCGCCGCGCCAAGCTGCGAAGCATTTTCCAGTAGGGCCGCGGCTCTGGCCACAGCTCCCACGCCCGAAGAGCCAGGAGGGAAAGCCGTGCCTCGTTGGAAAGCTCTTTGGCAGCCGCTCGCGTGGCCCCACAGCCCGTGGGGCTGCGGGCTTTGCGGTGGCCGTCAGCCTCGGCGCCACCAGCGCCCACCTGGCGTCGCCGCGCCAGCCCCCGAAGCATTTTCCGGTAGGGCCGCGGCTCTGGCCACAGCTCCCACGCCCGAAGAGCCAGGAGGGAAAGCCATGCCCCGTTGGAAAGCTCTTTGGCAGCCGCTCGCGTGGCCCCACAGCCCGTGGGGCTGCGGGCTTTGCGGCGGCCGTCAGCCTCGGCGCCACCGGCGCCCACCTTGCTCCGCCACGAGAGCCCCAAAAGCATTTTCCGGTAGGGCCGCGTCTCTGGCCACAGCTCCCACGCCCGAAGAGCCAGGAGGGAAAGCCGTGCCTCGTTGGAAAGCTCTTTGGCAGCCGCTCGCGTGGCCCCACAGCCCGTGGGTCTGCAGGCTTTGCGGCGGCCGACAGCCTCGGCGCCACCGGCGCCCACCTGGCACCGCCGCGCCAAGCTGCGAAGCATTTTCCAGTAGGGCCGCGGCTCTGGCCACAGCTCCCACGCCCGAAGAGCCAGGAGGGAAAGCCGTGCCTCGTTGGAAAGCTCTTTGGCAGCCGCTCGCGTGGCCCCACAGCCCGTGGGGCTGCGGGCTTTGCGGTGGCCGTCAGCCTCGGCGCCACCAGCGCCCACCTGGCGTCGCCGCGCCAGCCCCCGAAGCATTTTCCGGTAGGGCCGCGGCTCTGGCCACAGCTCCCACGGCCGAAGAGCCAGGAGGGAAAGCCGTGCCTCGTTGGAAAGCTCTTTGGCAGCCGCTCGCGTGGCCCCACAGCCCGTGGGGCTGCGGGCTTTGCGGCGGCCGTCAGTCTCGGCGCCACCGGCGCCCACCTGGCGCCGCCGCGCCAGCCTGCGAAGCATTTTCCGGTAGGGCCGCGGCTCTGGCCACAGCTCCCACGCCCGAAGAGCCAGGAGGGAAAGCCGTGCCTCGTTGGAAAGCCCTTTGGCAACCGCTCGCGTGGCCCCAAAGCCCGTGGGGCTGCGGGCTTTCCGGCATCCGTCAGCCTCGGCGCCACCGGCGCCCACCTGGCGCCGCCGCGCCAGCCCCCGAAGCATTTTCCGGTAGGGCCGCGGCTCTGGCCACAGCTCCCACGCCCGAAGAGCCAGGAGGGAAAGCCGTGCCTCGTTGGAAAGCTCTTTGGCAGCCGCTCGCGTGGCCCCACAGCCCGTGGGGCTGCGGGCTTTGCGGCGGCCGTCAGCCTCGGCGCCACCGGCGCCCACCTGGCGCCCCGAGCCAGCCCCCGAAGCATTTTCCGGTAGGTCCGCGGCTCTGGCCACAGCTCCCACGCCCGAAGAGCCAGGAGGGAAAGCCGTGCCTCGTTGGAAAGCTCTTTGGCAGCCGCTCGCGTGGCCCCACAGCCCGTGGGGCTGCGGGCTTTGCGGCGGCCGTCAGCCTCGGCGCCACCGGCGCCCACCTGGCGCCCCGAGCCAGCCCCCGAAGCATTTTCCGGTAGGTCCGCGGCTCTGGCCACAGCTCCCACGCCCGAAGAGCCAGGAGGGAAAGCCGTGCCTCGTTGGAAAGCTCTTTGGCAGCCGCTCGCGTGGCCCCACAGCCCGTGGGGCTGCGGGCTTTGCGGTGGCCGTCAGCCTCGGCGCCACCAGCGCCCACCTGGCGTCGCCGCGCCAGCCCCCGAAGCATTTTCCGGTAGGGCCGCGGCTCTGGCCACAGCTCCCACGCCCGAAGAGCCAGGAGGGAAAGCCGTGCCTCGTTGGAAAGCCCTTTGGCAACCGCTCGCGTGGCCCCAAAGCCCGTGGGGCTGCGGGCTTTCCGGCATCCGTCAGCCTCGGCGCCACCGGCGCCCACCTGGCGCCGCCGCGCCAGCCCCCGAAGCATTTTCCGGTAGGGCCGCGGCTCTGGCCACAGCTCCCACGCCCGAAGAGCCAGGAGGGAAAGCCGTGCCTCGTTGGAAAGCTCTTTGGCAGCCGCTCGCGTGGCCCCACAGCCCGTGGGGCTGCGGGCTTTGCGGCGGCCGTCAGCCTCGGCGCCACCAGCGCCCACCTGGCGCCCCGAGCCAGCCCCCGAAGCATTTTCCGGTAGGTCCGCGGCTCTGGCCACAGCTCCCACGCCCGAAGAGCCAGGAGGGAAAGCCATGCCCCGTTGGAAAGCTCTTTGGCAGCCGCTCGCGTGGCCCCACAGCCCGTGGGGCTGCGGGCTTTGCGGCGGCCGTCAGCCTCGGCGCCACCGGCGCCCACCTTGCTCCGCCACGAGAGCCCCAAAAGCATTTTCCGGTAGGGCCGCGTCTCTGGCCACAGCTCCCACGCCCGAAGAGCCAGGAGGGAAAGCCGTGCCTCGTTGGAAAGCTCTTTGGCAGCCGCTCGCGTGGCCCCACAGCCCGTGGGTCTGCAGGCTTTGCGGCGGCCGTCAGCCTCGGCGCCACCGGCGCCCACCTGGCACCGCCGCGCCAAGCTGCGAAGCATTTTCCAGTAGGGCCGCGGCTCTGGCCACAGCTCCCACGCCCGAAGAGCCAGGAGGGAAAGCCGTGCCTCGTTGGAAAGCTCTTTGGCAGCCGCTCGCGTGGCCCCACAGCCCGTGGGGCTGCGGGCTTTGCTGTGGCCGTCAGCCTCGGCGCCACCAGCGCCCACCTGGCGTCGCCGCGCCAGCCCCCGAAGCATTTTCCGGTAGGGCCGCGTCTCTGGCCACAGCTCCCACGCCCGAAGAGCCAGGAGGGAAAGCCGTGCCTCGTTGGAAAGCTCTTTGGCAGCCGCTCGCGTGGCCCCACAGCCCGTGGGGCTGCGGGCTTTGCGGCGGCCGTCAGCCTCGGCGCCACCGGCGCCCACCTGGCGCCGCCGCGCCAGCCTGCGAAGCATTTTCCGGTAGGGCCGCGGCTCTGGCCACAGCTCCCACGCCCGAAGAGCCAGGAGGGAAAGCCGTGCCTCGTTGGAAAGCCCTTTGGCAACCGCTCGCGTGGCCCCAAAGCCCATGGGGCTGCGGGCTTTCCGGCATCCGTCAGCCTCGGCGCCACCGGCGCCCACCTGGCGCCGCCGCGCCAGCCCCCGAAGCATTTTCCGGTAGGGCCGCGGCTCTGGCCACAGCTCCCACGCCCGAAGAGCCAGGAGGGAAAGCCGTGCCTCGTTGGAAAGCTCTTTGGCAGCCGCTCGCGTGGCCCCACAGCCCGTGGGGCTGCGGGCTTTGCGGCGGCCGTCAGCCTCGGCGCCACCGGCGTCCACCTTGCGCCGCCAAGAGAGCCCCAAAAGCATTTTCCGGTAGGGCCGCGGCTCTGGCCACAGCTCCCACGCCCGAAGAGCCAGGAGGGAAAGCCGTGCCTCGTTGGAAAGCTCTTTGGCAGCCGCTCGCGTGGCCCCACAGCCCGTGGGGCTGCGGGCTTTGCGGCGGCCGTCAGCCTCGGCGCCACCGGCGCCCACCTGGCGCCGCCGAGCCAGCCTGCGAAGCATTTTCGGGTAGGGCCGCGTCTCTGGCCACAGCTCCCACGCCCGAAGAGCCAGGAGGGAAAGCCGTGCCTCGTTGGAAAGCTCTTTGGCAGCCGCTCGCGTGGCCCCACAGCCCGTGGGGCTGCGGGCTTTGCGGCGGCCGTCAGCCTCGGCGCCACCGGCGCCCACCTGGCGCCGCCGCGCCAGCCTGCGAAGCATTTTCCGGTAGGGCCGCGGCTCTGGCCACAGCTCCCACGCCCGAAGAGCCAGGAGGGAAAGCCGTGCCTCCTTGGAAAGCTCTTTGGCAGCCGCTCGCGTGGCCCCACAGCCCGTGGGGCTGCGGGCTTTGCGGCGGCCGTCAGCCTCGGCGCCACCGGCGCCCACCTGGCACCGCCACGACAGCCCCTGAAGCATTTTCCGGTAGGGCCGCGGCTCTGGCCACAGCTCCCATGCCCGAAGAGCCAGGAGGGAAAGCCATGCCTCGTTGGAAAGCTCTTTGGCAGCCGCTCGCGTGGCCCCACAGCCCGTGGGTTGCGGGCTTTGCGGCGGCCGTCAGCCTCGGCCCCACCGGCGCCCACCTGGCGCCCCGAGCCAGCCCCCGAAGCATTTTCCGGTAGGTCCGCGGCTCTGGCCACAGCTCCCACGCCCGAAGAGCCAGGAGGGAAAGCCATGCCCCGTTGGAAAGCTCTTTGGCAGCCGCTCGCGTGGCCCCACAGCCCGTGGGGCTGCGGGCTTTGCGGCGGCCGTCAGCCTCGGCGCCACCGGCGCCCACCTGGCGCCGCCACGAGAGCCCCAAAAGCATTTTCCGGTAGGGCCGCGGCTCTGGCCACAGCTCCCACGCCCGAAGAGCCAGGAGGGAAAGCCGTGCCTCGTTGGAAAGCTCTTTGGCAGCCGCTCGCGTGGCCCCACAGCCCGTGGGGCTGCGGGCTTTGCGGCGGCCGTCAGCCTCGGCCCCACCGGCGCCTATGTGGCGCCGCCGCGCCAGCCCCCGAAGCATTTTCCGGTAGGGCCGCGGCTCTGGCCACAGCTCCCACGCCCGAAGAGCCAGGAGGGAAAGCCGTGCCTCCTTGGAAAGCTCTTTGGCAGCCGCTCGCGTGGCCCCACAGCCCGTGGGGCTGCGGGCTTTGCGGCGGCCGTCAGCCTCGGCGCCACCGGCGCCCACCTGGCGCCGCCGCGCCAGCCTGCGAAGCATTTTCCGGTAGGGCCGCGGCTCTGGCCACAGCTCCCACGCCCGAAGAGCCAGGAGGGAAAGCCGTGCCTCCTTGGAAAGCTCTTTGGCAGCCGCTCGTGTGGCCCCACAGCCCGTGGGGCTGCGGGCTTTGCGGCGGCCGTCAGCCTCGGCGCCACCGGCGCCCACCTGGCACCGCCACGACAGCCCCTGAAGCATTTTCCGGTAGGGCCGCGGCTCTGGCCACAGCTCCCATGCCCGAAGAGCCAGGAGGGAAAGCCGTGCCTCGTTGGAAAGCTCTTTGGCAGCCGCTCGCGTGGCCCCACAGCCCGTGGGGCTGCGGGCTTTGCGGCGGCCGTCAGCCTCGGCGCCACCGGCGCCCACCTGGCGCCCCGAGCCAGCCCCCGAAGCATTTTCCGGTAGGTCCGCGGCTCTGGCCACAGCTCCCACGCCCGAAGAGCCAGGAGGGAAAGCCATGCCCCGTTGGAAAGCTCTTTGGCAGCCGCTCGCGTGGCCCCACAGCCCGTGGGGCTGCGGGCTTTGCGGCGGCCGTCAGCCTCGGCGCCACCGGCGCCCACCTGGCGCCGCCACGAGAGCCCCAAAAGCATTTTCCGGTAGGGCCGCGGCTCTGGCCACAGCTCCCACGCCCGAAGAGCCAGGAGGGAAAGCCGTGCCTCCTTGGAAAGCTCTTTGGCAGCCGCTCGCGTGGCCCCACAGCCCGTGGGGCTGCGGGCTTTGCGGCGGCCGTCAGCCTCGGCGCCACCGGCGCCCACCTGGCGCCGCCGCGCCAGCCTGCGAAGCATTTTCCGGTAGGGCCGCGGCTCTGGCCACAGCTCCCACGCCCGAAGAGCCAGGAGGGAAAGCCGTGCCTCGTTGGAAAGCTCTTTGGCAGCCGCTCGTGTGGCCCCACAGCCCGTGGGGCTGCGGGCTTTGCGGCGGCCGTCAGCCTCGGCGCCACCGGCGCCCACCTGGCACCGCCACGACAGCCCCTGAAGCATTTTCCGGTAGGGCCGCGGCTCTGGCCACAGCTCCCATGCCCGAAGAGCCAGGAGGGAAAGCCGTGCCTCATTGGAAAGCTCTTTGGCAGCCGCTCGCGTGGCCCCACAGCCCGTGGGGCTGCGGGCTTTGCGGCGGCCGTCAGCCTCGGCGCCACCGGCGCCCACCTGGCGCCCCGAGCCAGCCCCCGAAGCATTTTCCGGTAGGTCCGCGGCTCTGGCCACAGCTCCCACGCCCGAAGAGCCAGGAGGGAAAGCCATGCCCCGTTGGAAAGCTCTTTGGCAGCCGCTCGCGTGGCCCCACAGCCCGTGGGGCTGCGGGCTTTGCGGCGGCCGTCAGCCTCGGCGCCACCGGCGCCTATGTGGCGCCGCCACGAGAGCCCCAAAAGCATTTTCCGGTAGGGCCGCGGCTCTGGCCACAGCTCCCACGCCCGAAGAGCCAGGAGGGAAAGCCGTGCCTCGTTGGAAAGCTCTTTGGCAGCCGCTCGCGTGGCCCCACAGCCCGTGGGGCTGCGGGCTTTGCGGCGGCCGTCAGCCTCGGCCCCACCGGCGCCTATGTGGCGCCGCCGCGCCAGCCCCCGAAGCATTTTCCGGTAGGGCCGCGTCTCTGGCCACAGCTCCCACGCCCGAAGAGCCAGGAGGGAAAGCCGTGCCTCGTTGGAAAGCTCTTTGGCAGCCGCTCGCGTGGCCCCACAGCCTGTGGGGCTGCGGGCTTTGCGGCGGCCGTCAGCCTCGGCGCCACCGGCGCCCACCTGGCGCCGCCGCGCCAGCCCCCGAAGCATTTTCCGGTAGGGCCGCGTCTCTGGCCACAGCTCCCACGCCCGAAGAGCCAGGAGGGAAAGCCGTGCCTCGTTGGAAAGCTCTTTGGCAGCCGCTCGCGTGGCCCCACACCCCGTGGGGCTGCGGGCTTACTGGCGGCCGTCAGCCTCGGCGCCACCGACGCCTACGTAGCGCTGCCGCGCCAGCGTGTGAATCATTTTCCGGTAGGGCCGTGTCTCTGGCCACAGCTCCCACGCCCGAAGAGCCAGGAGGGAAAGCCGTGCCTCGTTGGAAAGCTCTTTGGCAGCCGCTCGCGTGGCCCCACAGCCCGTGGGGCTGCGGGCTTTGCGGCGGCCGTCAGCCTCGGCGCCACCGGCGCCCACCTGGCGCCGCCGCGCCAGCCTGCGAAGTATTTTCCGGTAGGGCCGCGTCTCTGGCCACAGCTCCCACGCCCGAAGAGCCAGGAGGGAAAGCCGTGCCTCGTTGGAAAGCTCTTTGGCAGCCGCTCGCGTGGCCCCACAGCCCGTGGGGCTGCGGGCTTTGCGGTGGCCGTCAGCCTCGGCGCCACCAGCGCCCACCTGGCGCCGCCGCGCCAGCCCCCGAAGCATTTTCCGGTAGGGCCGCGTCTCTGGCCACAGCTCCCACGCCCGAAGAGCCAGGAGGGAAAGCCGTGCCTCGTTGGAAAGCTCTTTGGTAGCCGCTCGCGTGGCCCCACAGCCCGTGGGGCTGCGGGCTTTGCGGCGGCCGTCAGCCTCAGCGCCACCGGCGCCCACCTGGCGCCGCCGCGCCAGCCTGCGAAGCATTTTCCGGTAGGGCCGCGGCTCTGGCCACAGCTCCCACGCCCGAAGAGCCAGGAGGGAAAGCCGTGCCTCGTTGGAAAGCCCTTTGGCAGCCGCTCGCGTGGCCCCACAGCCCGTGGGGCTGCGGGCTTTCCGGCGGCCGTCAGCCTCGGCGCCACCGGCGCCCACCTGGCGCCGCCGCGCCAGCCCCCTAAGCATTTTCCGGTAGGGCCGCGGCTCTGGCCACAGCTCCCACGCCCGAAGAGCCAGGAGGGAAAGCCGTGCCTCCTTGGAAAGCTCTTTGGCAGCCGCTCGCGTGGCCCCACAGCCCGTGGGGCTGCGGGCTTTGCGGCGGCCGTCAGCCTCGGCGCCGCCGGCGCCCACCTGGCGCCGCCGCGCCAGCCCCCGAAGCATTTTCCGGTAGGGCCGCGGCTCTGGCCACAGCTCCCACGCCCGAAGAGCCAGGAGGAAAAGCCGTGCCTCATTGGAAAGCTCTTTGGCAGCCGCTCGCGTGGCCCCACACCCCGTGGGGAAGCGGGCTTTGCGGCGGCCGTCAGCATCGGCGCCACCGGCGCCCACCTGGCGCCGCCGCGCCAGCCCCCGAAGCATTTTCCGGTAGGGCCGCGTCTCTGGCCACAGCTCCCACGCCCGAAGAGCCAGGAGGGAAAGCCGTGCCTCGGTGGAAAGCTCTTTGGCAGCCGCTCGCGTGGCCCCACACCCCGTGGGGCTGCGGGCTTTGCGGCGGCCGTCAGCCTCGGCGCCACCGACGCCTACGTAGCGCTGCCGCGCCAGCGTGTGAATCATTTTCCGGTAGGGCCGTGTCTCTGGCCACAGCTCCCACGCCCGAAGAGCCAGGAGGGAAAGCCGTGCCTCGTTGGAAAGCTCTTTGGCAGCCGCTCGCGTGGCCCCACAGCCCGTGGGGCTGCGGGCTTTGCGGCGGCCGTCAGCCTCGGCGCCACCGGCGCCCACCTGGCGCCGCCGCGCCAGCCCCCGAAGCATTTTCCGGTAGGGCCGCGTCTCTGGCCACAGCTCCCACGCCCGAAGAGCCAGGAGGGAAAGCCGTGCCTCGTTGGAAAGCTCTTTGGTAGCCGCTCGCGTGGCCCCACAGCCCGTGGGGCTGCGGGCTTTGCGGCGGCCGTCAGCCTCAGCGCCACCGGCGCCCACCTGGCGCCGCCGCGCCAGCCCCCGAAGCATTTTCTGGTAGGGCCGCGGCTCTGGCCACAGCTCCCACGCCCGAAGAGCCAGGAGGGAAAGCCGTGCCTCGTTGGAAAGCCCTTTGGCAGCCGCTCGCGTGGCCCCACAGCCCGTGGGGCTGCGGGCTTTCCGGCGGCCGTCAGCCTCGGCGCCACCGGCGCCCACCTGGCGCCGCCGCGCCAGCCCCCTAAGCATTTTCCGGTAGGGCCGCGGCTCTGGCCACAGCTCCCACGCCCGAAGAGCCAGGAGGGAAAGCCGTGCCTCGTTGGAAAGCTCTTTGGCAGCCGCTCGCGTGGCCCCACAGCCCGTGGGGCTGCGGGCTTTGCGGCGGCCGTCAGCCTCGGCGCCACCGGCGCCCACCTGGCGCCGCCGCGCCAGCCCCCGAAGCATTTTCCGGTAGGGCCGCGGCTCTGGCCACAGCTCCCACGCCAGAAGAGCCAGGAGGAAAAGCCGTGCCTCATTGGAAAGCTCTTTGGCAGCCGCTCGCGTGGCCCCACAGCCCGTGGGGAAGCGGGCTTTGCGGCGGCCGTCAGCCTCGGCGCCACCGGCGCCCACCTGGCGCCGCCGCGCCAGCCCCCGAAGCATTTTCCGGTAGGGCCGCGGCTCTGGCCACAGCTCCCACGCCCGAAGAGCCAGGAGGGAAAGCCGTGCCTCGTTGGAAAGCTCTTTGGCAGCCGCTCGCGTGGCCCCACAGCCCGTGGGGCTGCGGGCTTTGCGGCGGCCGTCAGCCTCGGCGCCACCGGCGCCCACCTGGCGCCGCCGCGCCAGCCCCCGAAGCATTTTCCGGTAGGGCCGCGGCTCTGGCCACAGCTCCCACGCCCGAAGAGCCAGGAGGGAAAGCCGTGCCTCGTTGGAAAGCTCTTTGGCAGCCGCTCGCGTGGCCCCACAGCCCGTGGGGCTGCGGGCTTTCCGGCGGGCGTCAGCCTCGGCGCCACCGACGCCTACGTAGCGCTGCCGCGCCAGCGTGTGAATCATTTTCCGGTAGGGCCGTGTCTCTGGCCACAGCTCCCACGCCCGAAGAGCCAGGAGGGAAAGCCGTGCCTCGTTGGAAAGCTCTTTGGCAGCCGCTCGCGTGGCCCCACAGCCCGTGGGGCTGCGGGCTTTGCGGCGGCCATCAGCCTCGGCGCCACCGGCGCCCACCTGGCGCCGCCGCGCCAAGCTGCGAAGCTTTTTCCGGTAGGGCCGCGGCTCTGGCCACAGCTCCCACGCCCGAAGAGCCAGGAGGGAAAGCCGTGCCTCGTTGGAAAGCTCTTTGGCAGCCACTCGCGTGGCCCCACAGCCCGTGGGGCTGCGGGCTTTGCGGCGGCCGTCAGCATCGGCGCCATCGGCGCCCACCTGGCGCCGCCACGCCAGCCTGCGAAGCATTTTCCGGTAGGGCCGCGGCTCTGGCCACAGCTCCCATGCCCGAAGAGCCAGGAGGGAAAGCCGTGCCTCGTTGGAAAGCTCTTTGGCAGCCACTCGCGTGGCCCCACAGCCCGTGGGGCTGCGGGCTTTGCGGCGGCCGTCAGCCTCGGCGCCACCGGCGCCCACCTGGCGCCGCCGCGCCAGCCTGCAAAGCATTTTCCGGTAGGGCCGCGGCTCTGGCCACAGCTCCCACGCCCGAAGAGCCAGGAGGGAAAGCCGTGCCTCGTTGGAAAGCTCTTTGGCAGCCGCTCGCGTGGCCCCACACACCGTTAAGCTGCGGGCTTTGCGGCGGCCGTCAGCCTCGGCGCCACCTGAGCCTACGTGGCGCCGCCGCGCCAGCCTGCGAAGCATTTTCCGGTAGGGTCGCGGCTCTGGCCACAGCTCCCACGCCCGAAGAGCCAGGAGGGAAAGCCGTGCCTCGTTGGAAAGCTCTTTGGCAGCCGCTCGCGTGGCCCCACACCCCGTGGGGCTGCGGGCTTTGCGGCGGCCGTCAGCCTTGGCGCCACCGGCGCCTATGTGGCGCCGCCGCGACAGCCTGCGAAGCATTTTCCGGTAGGGCCGCGGCTCTGGCCACAGCTCCCACGCCTGAAGAGCCAGGAGGGAAAGCCATGCCTCGTTGGAAAGCTCTTTGGCAGGCGTGGCCCCACAGCCCGTGGGGCTGCGGGCTTTGCGGCGGCCGTCAGCCTCGGCGCCACTGGCGCCTACGTAGCGCAGCCGCAACAGCTTGGGAAGCATTTTCCGGTAGGGCTGCGGCTCTGGCCACAGCTCCCACGCCCGAAGAGCCAGGAGGGAAAGCCGTGCCTCGTTGGAAAGCTCTTTGGCAGCCGCTCGCGTGGCCCCACAGCCCGTGGGGCTGCGGGCTTTGCGGCGGCCGTCAGCCTCGGCGCCACCGGCGCCCACCTGGCGCCGCCACGCCAGCCCCAAAAGCATTTTCCGGTAGGGCCGCAGCTCTGGCCACAGCTCCCACGCCCGAAGAGCCAGGAGGGAAAGCCGTGCCTCGTTGGAAAGCTCTTTGGCAGCCGCTCACGTGGCCCCACAGCCCGTGGGGCTGCGGGCTTTGCGGCGGCCGTCAGCCTCGGCGCCACCGACGCCTACGTAGCGCTGCCGCGCCAGCGTGTGAAGCATTTTCCGGTAGGGCCGTGTCTCTGGCCACAGCTCCCACGCCCGAAGAGCCAGGAGGGAAAGCCGTGCCTCGTTGGAAAGCTCTTTGGCAGCCGCTCGCGTGGCCCCACACCCCGTGGGGCTGTGGGCTCTGCGGCGACCATCAGCCTCGGCGCCACCGGCGCCCACCTGGCGCCGCCGCGCCAAGCTGCGAAGCTTTTTCCGGTAGGGCCGCGTCTCTGGCCACAGCTCCCACGCCTGAAGAGCCAGGAGGGAAAGCCGTGCCTCGTTGGAAAGCTCTTTGGCAGCCACTCGCGTGGCCCCACAGCCCGTGGGGCTGCGGGCTTTGCGGCGGCCGTCAGCCTCGGCGCCACCGGCGCCCACCTGGCGCCGCCGCGCTAAGCTGCGAAGCATTTTCCGGTAGGGCCGCGGCTCTGGCCACAGCTCCCACGCCCGAAGAGCCAGGAGGGAAAGCCGTGCCTCGTTGGAAAGCTCTTTGGCAGCCGCTCGTGTGGCCCAACAGCCTGTGGGGCTGCGGGCTTTGCGGCGGCCGTCAGCCTCGGCGCCATCGGCGCCCACCTGGCGCCGCCGCGCCAGCCCCCGAAGCATTTTCCGGTAGGGCCGCGGCTCTGGCCACAGCTCCCACGCCCGAAGAGCCAGGAGGGAAAGCCGTGCCTCGTTGGAAAGCTCTTTGGCAGCCGCTCGCGTGGCCCCACAGCCCGTGGGGCTGCGGGCTTTGCGGCGGCCGTCAGCCTCGGCCCCACCGACGCCTACGTAGGGCTGCCTCGCCAGCCTGTGAATCATTTTCCGTTAGGGCCGCGTCTCTGGCCACAGCTCCCACGCCCGAAGAGCCAGGAGGGAAAACTGTGCCTCGTAAGAAAGCTCTTTGGCAGCCGCTCGCGTGGCCCCACAGCCCGTGGGGCTGCGGGCTTTGCGGCGGCCGTCAGCCTCGGCGCCACCGGCGCCCAGCTGGCGCCGCCGCGCTAAGCTGCGAAGCATTTTCCGGTAGGGCCGCGGCTCTGGCCACAGCTCCCACGCCCGAAGAGCCAGGAGGGAAAGCCGTGCCTCGTTGGAAAGCTCTTTGGCAGCCGCTCGCGTGGCCCCACAGCCCGTGGGGCTGCGGGCTTTGCGGCGGCCGTCAGCCTCGGCGCCACCGGCGTCCACCTGGCGCCGCCGCGCCAGCCCCCGAAGCATTTTCCGGTAGGGCCGCGGCTCTGGCCACAGCTCCCACGCCCGAAGAGCCAGGAGGGAAAGCCGTGCCTCGTTGGAAAGCACTTTGGCAGCCGCTCGCGTGGCCCCACAGCCCGTGGGGCTGCGGGCTTTGCGGCGGCCGTCAGTCTCGGCGCCACCGGCGCCCACCTGGCGCCGCCGCGCCAGCCCCTGAAGCATTTTCCGGTAGGGCCGCGGCTCTGGCCACAGCTCCCACGCCCGAAGAGCCAGGAGGGAAAGCCGTGCCTCGTTGGAAAGCTCTTTGGCAGCCGCTCGCGTGGCCCCACAGCCCGTGCGGCTGCGGGCTTTGCGGCGGCCGTCAGCCTCGGCGCCACCGACGCCTACGTAGCGCTGCCGCACCAGCCTGTGAATCATTTTCCGGTAGGGCCGTGTCTCTGGCCACAGCTCCCACGCCCGAAGAGCCAGGAGGGAAAGCCGTGCCTCGTTGGAAAGCTCTTTGGCAGCCGCTCGCGTGGCCCCACAGCCCGTGGGGCTGCGGGCTTTGCGGCGGCCGACAGCCTCGGCGCCACCGGCGCACACCTGGCACCGCCGCGCCAAGCTGCGAAGCATTTTCCAGTAGGGCCGCGGCTCTGGCCACAGCTCCCACGCCCGAAGAGCCAGGAGGGAAAGCCGTGCCTCGTTGGAAAGCTCTTTGGCAGCCGCTCGCATGGCCCCACAGCCCGTGGGGCTGCGGGCTTTGCGGCGGCCGTCAGCCTCGGCCCCACCGGCGCCCACCTAGCGCCGCCGCGCCAGCCTGCGAAGCATTTTCCGGTAGGGCTGCGTCTCTGGCCACAGCTCCCACGCCCGAAGAGCCAGGAGGGAAAGCCGTGCCTCGTTGGAAAGCTCTTCGGCAGCCGCTCGCGTGGCCCCACAGCCCGTGGGGCTGCGGGCTTTGCGGCGGCCGTCAGCCTCGGCCCCACCGGCGCCTATGTGGCGCCGCCGCGCCTGCCTGCGAAGCATTTTCCGGTAGGGCCGCGGCTCTGGCCACAGCTCCCACGCCCGAAGAGCCAGGAGGGAAAGCCGTGCCTCGTTGGAAAGCTCTTTGGCAGCCGCTCACGTGGCCCCACAGCCCGTGGGGCTGCGGGCTTTGCGGCGGCCGTCAGCCTCGGCGCCACCGACGCCTACGTAGCGCTGCCGCGCCAGCCCCCGAAGCATTTTCCGGTAGGGCCGCGTCTCTGGCCAAAGCTCCCACGCCCGAAGAGCCAGGAGGGAAAACTGTGCCTCGTAAGAAAGCTCTTTGGCAGCCGCTCGCGTGGCCCCACAGCCCGTGGGGCTGCGGACTTTGCGGCGGCCGTCAGCCTCGGCGCCACCGGCGCCCACCTGGCGCCGCCGCGCTAAGCTGCGAAGCATTTTCCGGTAGGGCCGCGTCTCTGGCCACAGCTCCCACGCCCGAAGAGCCAGGAGGGAAAGCCGTGCCTCGTTGGAAAGCTCTTTGGCAGCCGCTCGCGTGGCCCCACAGCCCGTGGGGCTGCGGGCTTTGCGGCGGCCGTCAGCCTCGGCCCCACCGGCGCCCACCTGGCGCCGCCGCGCCAGCCCCCGAAGCATTTTCCGGTAGGGCCGCGTCTCTGGCCACAGCTCCCACGCCCGAAGAGCCAGGAGGGAAAGCCGTGCCTCGTTGGAAAGCTCTTTGGCAGCCGCTCGCGTGGCCCCACAGCCCGTGGGGCTGCGGGCTTTGCGGCGGCCGTCAGCCTCGGCGCCACCGGCGCCCACCTGGCGCCGCCGCGCCAGCCCCCGAAGCATTTTCCGGTAGGGCCGCGTCTCTGGCCACAGCTCCCACGCCCGAAGAGCCAGGAGGGAAAGCCGTGCCTCGTTGGAAAGCTCTTTGGCAGCCGCTCGCGTGGCCCCACAGCCCGTGGGGCTGCGGGCTTTGCGGCGGCCGTCAGCCTCGGCGCCACCGGCGCCCACCTGGCGCCGCCGCGCCAGCCCCCGAAGCATTTTCCGGTAGGGCCGCGGCTCTGGCCACAGCTCCCACGCCCGAAGAGCCAGGAGGGAAAGCCGTGCCTCGTTGGAAAGCTCTTTGGCAGCCGCTCGCGTGGCCCCACAGCCCGTGGGGCTGCGGGCTTTGCGGCGGCCGTCAGCCTCGGCGCCACCGGCGCCCACCTGGCGCCGCCGCGCCAGCCCCCGAAGCATTTTCCGGTAGGGCCGCGGCTCTGGCCACAGCTCCCACGCCCGAAGAGCCAGGGGGGAAAGCCGTGCCTCGTTGGAAAGCTCTTTGGCAGCCACTCGCGTGGCCCCACAGCCCGTGGGGCTGCGGGCTTTGCGGCGGCCGTCAGTCTCGGAGCCACCGGCGCCCACCTGGCGCCGCCGCGCCAGCCTGCGAAGCATTTTCCGGTAGGGCCGCGGCTCTGGCCACAGCTCCCACGCCCGAAGAGCCAGGAGGGAAAGCCGTGCCTCGTTGGAAAGCTCTTTGGCAGCCGCTCGCGTGGCCCCACAGCCCGTGGGGCTGCGGGCTTTGCGGCGGCCGTCAGCCTCGGCGCCACCGGCGCCCACCTGGCGCCGCCGCGCCAGCCTGCGAAGCATTTTCCGGTAGGGCCGCGGCTCTGGCCACAGCTCCCATGCCCGAAGAGCCAGGAGGGAAAGCCGTGCCTCGTTGGAAAGCTCTTTGGCAGCCGCTCGCGTGGCCCCACAGCCCGTGGGGCTGCGGGCTTTGCGGCGGCCGTCAGCCTCGGCGCCACCGGCGCCCACCTGGCGCCGCCGCGCCAGCCTGCAAAGCATTTTCCGGTAGGGCCGCGGCTCTGGCCACAGCTCCCACGCCCGAAGAGCCAGGAGGGAAAGCCGTGCCTCGTTGGAAAGCTCTTTGGCAGCCGCTCGCGTGGCCCCACAGCCCGTGCGGCTGCGGGCTTTGCGGCGGCCGTCAGCCTCGGCGCCACCGACGCCTACGTAGCGCTGCCGCACCAGCCTGTGAATCATTTTCCGGTAGGGCCGTGTCTCTGGCCACAGCTCCCACGCCCGAAGAGCCAGGAGGGAAAGCCGTGCCTCGTTGGAAAGCTCTTTGGCAGCCGCTCGCGTGGCCCCACAGCCCGTGGGGCTGCGGGCTTTGCGGCGGCCGACAGCCTCGGCGCCACCGGCGCACACCTGGCACCGCCGCGCCAAGCTGCGAAGCATTTTCCAGTAGGGCCGCGGCTCTGGCCACAGCTCCCACGCCCGAAGAGCCAGGAGGGAAAGCCGTGCCTCGTTGGAAAGCTCTTTGGCAGCCGCTCGCATGGACCCACAGCCCGTGGGGCTGCGGGCTTTGCGGCGGCCGTCAGCCTCGGCCCCACCGGCGCCCACCTAGCGCCGCCGCGCCAGCCTGCGAAGCATTTTCCGGTAGGGCTGCGTCTCTGGCCACAGCTCCCACGCCCGAAGAGCCAGGAGGGAAAGCCGTGCCTCGTTGGAAAGCTCTTCGGCAGCCGCTCGCGTGGCCCCACAGCCCGTGGGGCTGCGGGCTTTGCGGCGGCCGTCAGCCTCGGCCCCACCGGCGCCTATGTGGCGCCGCCGCGCCTGCCTGCGAAGCATTTTCCGGTAGGGCCGCGGCTCTGGCCACAGCTCCCACGCCCGAAGAGCCAGGAGGGAAAGCCGTGCCTCGTTGGAAAGCTCTTTGGCAGCCGCTCACGTGGCCCCACAGCCCGTGGGGCTGCGGGCTTTGCGGCGGCCGTCAGCCTCGGCGCCACCGACGCCTACGTAGCGCTGCCGCGCCAGCCCCCGAAGCATTTTCCGGTAGGGCCGCGTCTCTGGCCAAAGCTCCCACGCCCGAAGAGCCAGGAGGGAAAACTGTGCCTCGTAAGAAAGCTCTTTGGCAGCCGCTCGCGTGGCCCCACAGCCCGTGGGGCTGCGGACTTTGCGGCGGCCGTCAGCCTCGGCGCCACCGGCGCCCACCTGGCGCCGCCGCGCTAAGCTGCGAAGCATTTTCCGGTAGGGCCGCGGCTCTGGCCACAGCTCCCACGCCCGAAGAGCCAGGAGGGAAAGCCGTGCCTCGTTGGAAAGCTCTTTGGCAGCCGCTCGCGTGGCCCCACAGCCCGTGGGGCTGCGGGCTTTGCGGCGGCCGTCAGCCTCGGCCCCACCGGCGCCCACCTGGCGCCGCCGCGCCAGCCCCCGAAGCATTTTCCGGTAGGGCCGCGTCTCTGGCCACAGCTCCCACGCCCGAAGAGCCAGGAGGGAAAGCCGTGCCTCGTTGGAAAGCTCTTTGGCAGCCGCTCGCGTGGCCCCACAGCCCGTGGGGCTGCGGGCTTTGCGGCGGCCGTCAGCCTCGGCGCCACCGGCGCCCACCTGGCGCCGCCGCGCCAGCCCCCGAAGCATTTTCCGGTAGGGCCGCGTCTCTGGCCACAGCTCCCACGCCCGAAGAGCCAGGAGGGAAAGCCGTGCCTCGTTGGAAAGCTCTTCGGCAGCCGCTCGCGTGGCCCCACAGCCCGTGGGGCTGCGGGCTTTGCGGCGGCCGTCAGCCTCGGCCCCACCGGCGCCTATGTGGCGCCGCCGCGCCTGCCTGCGAAGCATTTTCCGGTAGGGCCGCGGCTCTGGCCACAGCTCCCACGCCCGAAGAGCCAGGAGGGAAAGCCGTGCCTCGTTGGAAAGCTCTTTGGCAGCCGCTCACGTGGCCCCACAGCCCGTGGGGCTGCGGGCTTTGCGGCGGCCGTCAGCCTCGGCGCCACCGACGCCTACGTAGCGCTGCCGCGCCAGCCTGTGAATCATTTTCCGGTAGGGCCGCGTCTCTGGCCACAGCTCCCACGCCCGAAGAGCCAGGAGGGAAAACTGTGCCTCGTAAGAAAGCTCTTTGGCAGCCGCTCGCGTGGCCCCACAGCCCGTGGGGCTGCGGGCTTTGCGGCGGCCGTCAGTCTCGGCGCCACCGGCGCCCACCTGGCGCCGCCGCGCCAGCCTGCGAAGCATTTTCCGGTAGGGCCGCGGCTCTGGCCACAGCTCCCACGCCCGAAGAGCCAGGAGGGAAAGCCGTGCCTCGCTGGAAAGCCCTTTGGCAGCCGCTCGCGTGGCCCCACAGCCCGTGGGGCTGCGGGCTTTGCGGCGGCCGTCAGCCTCGGCGCCACCGGCGCCCACCTGGCGCCGCCGCGCCAGCCTGCGAAGCATTTTCCGGTAGGGCCGCGGCTCTGGCCACAGCTCCCATGCCCGAAGAGCCAGGAGGGAAAGCCGTGCCTCGTTGGAAAGCTCTTTGGCAGCCGCTCGCGTGGCCCCACAGCCCGTGGGGCTGCGGGCTTTGCGGCGGCCGTCAGCCTCGGCGCCACCGGCGCCCACCTGGCGCCGCCGCGCCAGCCCCCGAAGCATTTTCCGGTAGGGCCGCGGCTCTGGCCACAGCTCCCACGCCCGAAGAGCCAGGAGGGAAAGCCGTGCCTCGTTGGAAAGCTCTTTGGCAGCCGCTCACGTGGCCCCACAGCCCGTGGGGCTGCGGGCTTTGCGGCGGCCGTCAGCCTCGGCGCTGCCGGCGCCCACCTGGCGCCGCCACGACAGCCCCAAAAGCATTTTCCGGTAGGGCCGCGGCTCTGGCCACAGCTCCCACGCCCGAAGAGCCAGGAGGGAAAGCCGTGCCTCGTTGGAAAGCTCTTTGGCAGCCGCTCGCGTGGCCCCACAGCCCGTGGGGCTGCGGGCTTTGCGGCGGCCGTCAGCCTCGGCGCCACCGGCGCCCACCTGGCGCCGCCGCGCCAGCCCCCGAAGCATTTTCCGGTAGGGCCGCGGCTCTGGCCACAGCTCCCACGCCCGAAGAGCCAGGAGGGAAAGCCGTGCCTCGTTGGAAAGCCCTTTGGCAGCCGCTCGCGTGGCCCCACAGCCCGTGGGGCTGCGGGCTTTGCGGCGGCCGTCAGCCTCGGCGCCACCGGCGCCCACCTGGCGCCGCCGCGCCAGCCCCCGAAGCATTTTCCGGTAGGGCCGCGGCTCTGGCCACAGCTCCCACGCCCGAAGAGCCAGGAGGAAAAGCCGTGCCTCATTGGAAAGCTCTTTGGCAGCCGCTCGCGTGGCCCCACAGCCCGTGGGGCTGCGGGCTTTGCGGCGGCCGTCAGCCTCGGCGCCACCGGCGCCCACCTGGCGCCGCCGCGCCAGCCCCCGAAGCATTTTCCGGTAGGGCCGCGTCTCTGGCCACAGCTCCCACGCCCGAAGAGCCAGGAGGGAAAGCCGTGCCTCGTTGGAAAGCTCTTTGGCAGCCGCTCGCGTGGCCCCACAGCCCGTGGGGCTGCGGGCTTTGCGGCGGCCGTCAGCCTCGGCGCCACCGGCGCCCACCTGGCGCCGCCGCGCCAGCCCCCGAAGCATTTTCCGGTAGGGCCGCGGCTCTGGCCACAGCTCCCACGCCCGAAGAGCCAGGAGGGAAAGCCGTGCCTCGTTGGAAAGCTCTTTGGCAGCCGCTCGCGTGGCCCCACAGCCCGTGGGGCTGCGGGCTTTGCGGCGGCCGTCAGCCTCGGCGCCACCGGCGCCCACCTGGCGCCGCCGCGCCAGCCCCCGAAGCATTTTCCGGTAGGGCCGCGGCTCTGGCCACAGCTCCCACGCCCGAAGAGCCAGGGGGGAAAGCCGTGCCTCGTTGGAAAGCTCTTTGGCAGCCACTCGCGTGGCCCCACAGCCCGTGGGGCTGCGGGCTTTGCGGCGGCCGTCAGTCTCGGAGCCACCGGCGCCCACCTGGCGCCGCCGCGCCAGCCTGCGAAGCATTTTCCGGTAGGGCCGCGGCTCTGGCCACAGCTCCCACGCCCGAAGAGCCAGGAGGGAAAGCCGTGCCTCGTTGGAAAGCTCTTTGGCAGCCGCTCGCGTGGCCCCACAGCCCGTGGGGCTGCGGGCTTTGCGGCGGCCGTCAGCCTCGGCGCCACCGGCGCCCACCTGGCGCCGCCGCGCCAGCCTGCGAAGCATTTTCCGGTAGGGCCGCGGCTCTGGCCACAGCTCCCATGCCCGAAGAGCCAGGAGGGAAAGCCGTGCCTCGTTGGAAAGCTCTTTGGCAGCCGCTCGCGTGGCCCCACAGCCCGTGGGGCTGCGGGCTTTGCGGCGGCCGTCAGCCTCGGCGCCACCGGCGCCCACCTGGCGCCGCCGCGCCAGCCTGCAAAGCATTTTCCGGTAGGGCCGCGGCTCTGGCCACAGCTCCCACGCCCGAAGAGCCAGGAGGGAAAGCCGTGCCTCCTTGGAAAGCTCTTTGGCAGCCGCTCGCGTGGCCCCACAGCCCGTGGGGCTGCGGGCTTTGCGGCGGCCGTCAGCCTCGGCGCCACCGGCGCCCACCTGGCGCCGCCACGACAGCCCCAAAAGCATTTTCCGGTAGGGCCGCGGCTCTGGCCACAGCTCCCACGCCCGAAGAGCCAGGAGGGAAAGCCGTGCCTCGTTGGAAAGCTCTTTGGCAGCCGCTCGCGTGGCCCCACAGCCCGTGGGGCTGCGGGCTTTGCGGCGGCCGTCAGCCTCGGCGCCACCGGCGCCCACCTGGCGCCCCGAGCCAGCCCCCGAAGCATTTTCCGGTAGGGCCGCGGCTCTGGCCACAGCTCCCACGCCCGAAGAGCGAGGAGGGAAAGCCGTGCCTCGTTGGAAAGCTCTTTGGCAGCCGCTCGCGTGGCCCCACAGCCCGTGGGGCTGCGGGCTTTGCGGCGGCCGTCAGCCTCGGCGCCACCGGCGCCCACCTTGCGCCGCCAAGAGAGCCCCAAAAGCATTTTCCGGTAGGGCCGCGGCTCTGGCCACAGCTCCCACGCCCGAAGAGCCAGGAGGGAAAGCCGTGCCTCGTTGGAAAGCTCTTTGGCAGCCGCTCGCGTGGCCCCACAGCCCGTGGGGCTGCGGGCTTTGCGGCGGCCGTCAGCCTCGGCGCCACCGGCGCCCACCTGGCGCCGCCGCGCCAGCCTGCAAAGCATTTTCCGGTAGGGCCGCGGCTCTGGCCACAGCTCCCACGCCCGAAGAGCCAGGAGGGAAAGCCGTGCCTCGTTGGAAAGCTCTTTGGCAGCCGCTCGCGTGGCCCCACAGCCTGTGGGGCTGCGGGCTTTGCGGTGGCCGTCAGCCTCGGCGCCACCAGCGCACACCTGGCGCCGCCGTGCCAGCCCCCGAAGCATTTTCCGGTAGGGCCGCGTCTCTGGCCACAGCTCCCACGCCCGAAGAGCCAGGAGGGAAAGCCGTGCCTCGTTGGAAAGCTCTTTGGCAGCCGCTCGCGTGGCCCCACAGCCCGTGGGGCTGCGGGCTTTGCGGCGGCCATCAGCCTCGGCGCCACCGGCGCCCACCTGGCGCCGCCGCGCCAGCCCCCGAAGCATTTTCCGGTAGGGCCGCGGCTCTGGCCACAGCTCCCACGCCCGAAGAGCCAGGAGGGAAAGCCGTGCCTCGTTGGAAAGCCCTTTGGCAGCCGCTCGCGTGGCCCCACAGCCCGTGGGTCTGCGGGCTTTGCGGCGGCCGTCAGCCTCGGCGCCACCGGCGCCCACCTGGCTCCGCCGCGCCAGCCCCCGAAGCATTTTCCGGTAGGGCCGCGGCTCTGGCCACAGCTCCCACGCCCGAAGAGCCAGGAGGAAAAGCCGTGCCTCATTGGAAAGCTCTTTGGCAGCCGCTCGCGTGGCCCCACAGCCCGTGGGGCTGCGGGCTTTGCGGCGGCCGTCAGCCTCGGCGCCACCGGCGCCCACCTGGCGCCGCCGCGCCAGCCCCCGAAGCATTTTCCGGTAGGGCCGCGTCTCTGGCCACAGCTCCCACGCCCGAAGAGCCAGGAGGGAAAGCCGTGCCTCGTTGGAAAGCTCTTTGGCAGCCGCTCGCGTGGCCCCACAGCCCGTGGGGATGCGGGCTTTGCGGCGGCCGTCAGCCTCGGCGCCACCGGCGCCCACCTGGCGCCGCCGCGCCAGCCCCCGAAGCATTTTCCGGTAGGGCCGCGGCTCTGGCCACAGCTCCCACGCCCGAAGAGCCAGGAGGGAAAGCCATGCCTCGTTGGAAAGCTCTTTGGCAGCCGCTCGCGTGGCCCCACAGCCCGTGGGGCTGCGGGCTTTGCGGCGGCCGTCAGCCTCGGCGCCACCGGCGCCCACCTGGCGCCGCCGCGCCAGCCCCCGAAGCATTTTCCGGTAGGGCCGCGGCTCTGGCCACAGCTCCCACGCCCGAAGAGCCAGGAGGGAAAGCCGTGCCTCGTTGGAAAGCTCTTTGGCAGCCGCTCGCGTGGCCCCACAGCCCGTGGGGCTGCGGGCTTTGCGGCGGCCGTCAGCCTCGGTGCCACCGGCGCCCACCTGGCGCCCCGAGCCAGCCCCCGAAGCATTTTCCGGTAGGGCCGCGGCTCTGGCCACAGCTCCCACGCCCGAAGAGCGAGGAGGGAAAGCCGTGCCTCGTTGGAAATCTCTTTGGCAGCCGCTCGCGTGGCCCCACAGCCCGTGGGGCTGCGGGCTTTGCGGCGGCCGTCAGCCTCGGCGCCACCGGCGCCCACCTGGCGCCGCCAAGAGAGCCCCAAAAGCATTTTCCGGTAGGGCCGCGGCTCTGGCCACAGCTCCCACGCCCGAAGAGCCAGGAGGGAAAGCCGTGCCTCGTTGGAAAGCTCTTTGGCAGCCGCTCACGTGGCCCCACAGCCCGTGGGGATGCGGGCTTTGCGGCGGCCGTCAGCCTCGGCGCCACCGGCGCGCACCTGACACCGCCGCGCCAGCCTGCGAAGCATTTTCCGGTAGGGCCGCGGCTCTGGCCACAGCTCCCACGCCCGAAGAGCCAGGAGGGAAAGCCGTGCCTCGTTGGAAAGCTCTTTGGCAGCCGTTCGCGTGGCCCCACAGCCCGTGGGGCTGCGGGCTTTGCGGCGGCCGTCAGCCTCGGCGCCACCGGCGCCCACCTGGCGCCGCCGCGCCAGCCCCCGAAGCATTTTCCGGTAGGGCCGCGTCTCTGGCCACAGCTCCCACGCCCGAAGAGCCAGGAGGGAAAGCCGTGCCTCGTTGGAAAGCTCTTTAGCAGCCGCTCGCGTGGCCCCACAGCCCGTGGGGCTGCGGGCTTTGCGGCGGCCGTCAGCCTCGGCCCCACCGGCGCCCACCTGGCACCGCCGCGCCAGCCTGCGAAGCATTTTCCGGTAGGGCCGCGGCTCTGGCCACAGCTCCCACGCCCGAAGAGCCAGGAGGGAAAGCCGTGCCTCGTTGGAAAGCTCTTTGGCAGCCGCTCACGTGGCCCCACAGCCCGTGGGGATGCGGGCTTTGCGGCGGCCGTCAGCCTCGGCGCCACCGGCGCGCACCTGGCACCGCCGCGCCAGCCTGCGAAGCATTTTCCGGTAGGGCCGCGGCTCTGGCCACAGCTCCCACGCCCGAAGAGCCAGGAGGGAAAGCCGTGCCTCGTTGGAAAGCTCTTTGGCAGCCGCTCGCGTGGCCCCACAGCCCGTGGGGCTGCGGGCTTTGCGGCGGCCGTCAGCCTCGGCGCCACCGGCGCCCACGTCGTGCCGCCGCGCCAGCCTGCGAAGCATTTTCCGGTAGGGCCGCGGCTCTGGCCACAGCTCCCACGCCCGAAGAGCCAGGAGGGAAAGCCGTGCCTCGTTGGAAAGCTCTTTGGCAGCCGCTCACGTGGCCCCACAGCCCGTGGGGATGCGGGCTTTGCGGCGGCCGTCAGCCTCGGCTCCACCGGCGCGCACCTGGCACCGCCGCGCCAGCCTGCGAAGCATTTTCCGGTAGGGCCGCGGCTCTGGCCACAGCTCCCACGCCCGAAGAGCCAGGAGGGAAAGCCGTGCCTCGTTGGAAAGCTCTTTGGCAGCCGTTCGCGTGGCCCCACAGCCCGTGGGGCTGCGGGCTTTGCGGCGGCCGTCAGCCTCGGCGCCACCGGCGCCCACCTGGCGCCGCCAAGAGAGCCCCAAAAGCATTTTCCGGTAGGGCCGCGGCTCTGGCCACAGCTCCCACGCCCGAAGAGCCAGGAGGGAAAGCCGTGCCTCGTTGGAAAGCTCTTTGGCAGCCGCTCACGTGGCCCCACAGCCCGTGGGGATGCGGGCTTTGCGGCGGCCGTCAGCCTCGGCGCCACCGGCGCGCACCTGGCACCGCCGCGCCAGCCTGCGAAGCATTTTCCGGTAGGGCCGCGGCTCTGGCCACAGCTCCCACGCCCGAAGAGCCAGGAGGGAAAGCCGTGCCTCGTTGGAAAGCTCTTTGGCAGCCGTTCGCGTGGCCCCACAGCCCGTGGGGCTGCGGGCTTTGCGGCGGCCGTCAGCCTCGGCGCCACCGGCGCCCACCTGGCGCCGCCGCGCCAGCCCCCGAAGCATTTTCCGGTAGGGCCGCGTCTCTGGCCACAGCTCCCACGCCCGAAGAGCCAGGAGGGAAAGCCGTGCCTCGTTGGAAAGCTCTTTGGCAGCCGCTCGCGTGGCCCCACAGCCCGTGGGGCTGCGGGCTTTGCGGCGGCCGTCAGCCTCGGCCCCACCGGCGCCCACCTGGCACCGCCGCGCCAGCCTGCGAAGCATTTTCCGGTAGGGCCGCGGCTCTGGCCACAGCTCCCACGCCCGAAGAGCCAGGAGGGAAAGCCGTGCCTCGTTGGAAAGCTCTTTGGCAGCCGCTCACGTGGCCCCACAGCCCGTGGGGATGCGGGCTTTGCGGCGGCCGTCAGCCTCGGCGCCACCGGCGCGCACCTGGCACCGCCGCGCCAGCCTGCGAAGCATTTTCCGGTAGGGCCGCGGCTCTGGCCACAGCTCCCACGCCCGAAGAGCCAGGAGGGAAAGCCGTGCCTCGTTGGAAAGCTCTTTGGCAGCCGCTCGCGTGGCCCCACAGCCCGTGGGGCTGCGGGCTTTGCGGCGGCCGTCAGCCTCGGCGCCACCGGCGCCCACGTCGTGCCGCCGCGCCAGCCTGCGAAGCATTTTCCGGTAGGGCCGCGGCTCTGGCCACAGCTCCCACGCCCGAAGAGCCAGGAGGGAAAGCCGTGCCTCGTTGGAAAGCTCTTTGGCAGCCGCTCGCGTGGCCCCACAGCCCGTGGGGCTGCGGGCTTTGCGGCGGCCGTCAGCCTCGGCTCCACCGGCACGCACCTGGCACCGCCGCGCCAGCCTGCGAAGCATTTTCCGGTAGGGCCGCGGCTCTGGCCACAGCTCCCACGCCCGAAGAGCCAGGAGGGAAAGCCGTGCCTCGTTGGAAAGCTCTTTGGCAGCCGTTCGCGTGGCCCCACAGCCCGTGGGGCTGCGGGCTTTGCGGCGGCCGTCAGCCTCGGCGCCACCGGCGCCCACCTGGCGCCGCCGCGCCAGCCCCCGAAGCATTTTCCGGTAGGGCCGCGTCTCTGGCCACAGCTCCCACGCCCGAAGAGCCAGGAGGGAAAGCCGTGCCTCGTTGGAAAGCTCTTTGGCAGCCGCTCGCGTGGCCCCAGAGCCCGTGGGGCTGCGGGCTTTGCGGCGGCCATCAGCCTCGGCGCCACCGGCGCCCACCTGGCGCCGCCGCGCCAGCCTGCGAAGCATTTTCCGGTAGGGCCGCGTCTCTGGCCACAGCTCCCACGCCCGAAGAGCCAGGAGGGAAAGCCGTGCCTCGTTGGAAAGCCCTTTGGCAGCCGCTCGCGTGGCCCCACAGCCCGTGGGGCTGCGGGCTTTGCGGCGGCCGTCAGCCTCGGCGCCACCGGCGCCCACCTGGCGCCGCCGCGCCAGCCCCCGAAGCATTTTCCGGTAGGGCCGCGGCTCTGGCCACAGCTCCCACGCCCGAAGAGCCAGGAGGGAAAGCCGTGCCTCATTGGAAAGCTCTTTGGCAGCCGCTCGCATGGCCCCACAGCCCGTGGGGCTGCGGGCTTTGCGGCGGCCGTCAGCCTCGGCGCCACCGGCGCCCACCTGGCGCCGCCGCGCCAGCCCCCGAAGCATTTTCCGGTAGGGCCGCGTCTCTGGCCACAGCTCCCACGCCCGAAGAGCCAGGAGGGAAAGCCGTGCCTCGTTGGAAAGCTCTTTGGCAGCCGCTCGCGTGGCCCGACAGCCCGTGGGGCTGCAGGCTTTGCGGCGGCCGTCAGCCTCGGCGCCACCGGCGCCCACCTGGCGCCGCCGCGCCAGACCCCGAAGCATTTTCCGGTAGGGCCGCGTCTCTGGCCACAGCTCCCACGCCCGAAGAGCCAGGAGGGAAAGCCATGCCTCGTTGGAAAGCTCTTTGGCAGCCGCTCGCGTGGCCCCACAGCCCGTGGGGCTGCGGGCTTTGCGGCGGCCGTCAGCCTCGGCGCCACCGGCGCCCACCTGGCGCCGCCGCGCCAGCCTGCGAAGCATTTTCCGGTAGGGCCGCGGCTCTGGCCACAGCTCCCACGCCCGAAGAGCCAGGAGGGAAAGCCGTGCCTCCTTGGAAAGCTCTTTGGCAGCCGCTCGCGTGGCCCCACAGCCCGTGGGGCTGCGGGCTTTGCGGCGGCCGTCAGCCTCGGCGCCACCGGCGCCCACCTGGCGCCGCCGCGCTAAGCTGCGAAGCATTTTCCGGTAGGGCCGCGGCTCTGGCCACAGCTCCCACGCCCGAAGAGCCAGGAGGGAAAGCCGTGCCTCGTTGGAAAGCTCTTTGGCAGCCGCTCGCGTGGCCCCACAGCCCGTGGGGCTGCGGGCTTTGCGGCGGCCGTCAGCCTCGGCGCCACCGGCGCCCACCTGGCGCCGCCGCGCCAGCCCCCGAAGCATTTTCCGGTAGGGCCGCGGCTCTGGCCACAGCTCCCACGCCCGAAGAGCCAGGAGGGAAAGCCGTGCCTCGTTGGAAAGCTCTTTGGCAGCCGCTCGCGTGGCCCCACAGCCCGTGGGGCTGCGGGCTTTGCGGCGGCCGTCAGCCTCGGCGCCACCGGCGCCCACCTGGCGCCGCCGCGCCAGCCCCCGAAGCATTTTCCGGTAGGGCCGCGGCTCTGGCCACAGCTCCCACGCCCGAAGAGCCAGGAGGGAAAGCCGTGCCTCGTTGGAAAGCTCTTTGGCAGCCGCTCGCGTGGCCCCACAGCCCGTGGGGCTGCGGGCTTTGCGGCGGCCGTCAGCCTCGGCGCCACCGGCGCCCACCTGGCGCCGCCGCGCCAGCCCCCGAAGCATTTTCCGGTAGGGCCGCGTCTCTGGCCACAGCTCCCACGCCCGAAGAGCCAGGAGGGAAAGCCGTGCCTCGTTGGAAAGCTCTTTGGCAGGGGCTCGCGTGGCCCCACAGCCCGTGGGGCTGCGGGCTTTGCGGCGGCCGTCAGCCTCGGCGCCACCGGCGCCCACCTGGCGCCGCCGCGCCAGCCTGCGAAGCATTTTCCGGTAGGGCCGCGGCTCTGGCCACAGCTCCCACGCCCGAAGAGCCAGGAGGGAAAGCCGTGCCTCGTTGGAAAGCTCTTTGGCAGCCGCTCGCGTGGCCCCACAGCCCGTGGGGCTGCGGGCTTTGCGGCGGCCGTCAGCCTCGGCGCCACCGGCGCCCACCTGGCACCGCCGCGCCAGCCTGCAAAGCATTTTCCGGTAGGGCCGCGGCTCTGGCCACAGCTCCCACGCCCGAAGAGCCAGGAGGGAAAGCCGTGCCTCGTTGGAAAGCTCTTTGGCAGCCGCTCGCGTGGCCCCAGAGCCCGTGGGGCTGCGGGCTTTGCGGTGGCCGTCAGCCTCGGCGCCACCGGCGCCCACCTGGCGCCGCCGCGCCAGCCTGCGAAGCATTTTCCGGTAGGGCCGCTGCTCTGGCCACAGCTCCCACGCCCGAAGAGCCAGGAGGGAAAGCCGTGCCTCGTTGGAAAGCTCTTTGGCAGCCGCTCGCGTGGCCCCACAGCCCGTGGGGCTGCGGGCTTTCTGGCGGGCGTCAGCCTCGGCGCCACTGACGCCTACGTAGCGCTGCCGCGCCAGCGTGTGAATCATTTTCCGGTAGGGCCGTGTCTCTGGCCACAGCTCCCACGCCCGAAGAGCCAGGAGGGAAAGCCGTGCCTCCTTGGAAAGCTCTTTGGCAGCCGCTCGCGTGGCCCCACAGCCCGTGGGGCTGCGGGCTTTGCGGCGGCCGTCAGCCTCGGCGCCACCGGCGCCCACCTGGCGCCGCCACGACAGCCCCAAAAGCATTTTCCGGTAGGGCCGCGTCTCTGGCCACATCTCCCACGCCCAAAGAGCCAGGAGGGAAAGCCGTGCCTCGTTGGAAAGCTCTTTGGCAGCCGCTCGCGTGGCCCCACAGCCCGTGGGGCTGCGGGCTTTGCGGCGGCCGTCAGCCTCGGCGCCACCTGCGCCCACCTGGCGCCGCCGCGCCAGCCCCCGAAGCATTTTCCGGTAGGGCTGTGTCTCTGGCCACAGCTCCCACGCCCGAAGAGCCAGGAGGGAAAGCCATGCCTCGTTGGAAAGCTCTTTGGCAGCCGCTCGCGTGGCCCCACAGCCCGTGGGGCTGCGGGCTTTGCGGTGGCCGTCAGCCTCGGCGCCACCGGCGCCCACCTGGCACCGCCACGACAGCCCCAAAACCATTTTCCGGTAGGGCCGCGGCTCTGGCCACAGCTCCCACGCCTGAAGAGCCAGGAGGGAAAGCCGTGCCTCGTTGGAAAGCTCTTTGGCAGCCACTCGCGTGGCCCCACAGCCCGTGGGGCTGCGGGCTTTGCGGCGGCCGTCAGCCTCGGCGCCACCGGCGCCCACCTGGCGCCGCCGCGCCAGCCCCCGAAGCATTTTCCGGTAGGGCCGCGGCTCTGGCCACAGCTCCCACGCCCGAAGAGCCAGGAGAGAAAGACGTGCCTCGTTGGAAAGCTCTTTGGCAGCCGCTCGCGTGGCCCCACAGCCCGTGGGGCTGTGGGCTTTCCGGCGGCCATCAGCCTCGGCGCCACCGATGCCCACCTGGCGCCGCTGCGCCAGCCTGCGAAGCATTTTCCAGTAGGGCCGCGTCTCTGGCCACAGCTCCCACGCCCGAAGAGCCAGGAGGGAAAGCCGTGCCTCGTTGGAAAGCTCTTTGGCAGCCACTCGCGTGGCCCCACAGCCCGTGGGGCTGAGGGCTTTGCGGTGGCCGTCAGCCTCGGCGCCACCGGCGACCACCTGGCGCCGCCACGACAGCCCCAAAAGCATTTTCCGGTAGGGCCGCGTCTCTGGCCACAGCTCCCACGCCCGAAGAGCCAGGAGGGAAAGCCGTGCCTCGTTGGAAAGCTCTTTGGCAGCCGCTCGCGTGGCCCCACAGCCCGTGGGGCTGCGGGCTTTGCGGCGGCCGTCAGCCTCGGCGCCACCGGCGCCCACCTGGCGCCCCGAGCCAGCCCCCGAAGCATTTTCCGGTAGGTCCGCGATTCTGGCCACAGCTCCCACGCCCGAAGAGCCAGGAGGGAAAGCCGTGCCCCGTTGGAAAGCTCTTTGGCAGCCGCTCGCGTGGCCCCACAGCCCGTGGGGCTGCAGGCTTTGCGGCGGCCGTCAGCCTCGGCGCCACCGGCGCCCACCTTGCGCCGCCACGAGAGCACCAAAAGCATTTTCCGGTAGGGCCGCGGCTCTGGCCACAGCTCCCACGCCCGAAGAGCCAGGAGGGAAAGCCGTGCCTCGTTGGAAAGCTCTTTGGCAGCCGCTCGCGTGGCCCCACAGCCCGTGGGGCTGCGGGCTTTGCGGCGGCCGTCAGCCTCGGCCCCACCGGCGCCTATGTGGCGCCGCCGCGCCAGCCTGCGAAGCATTTTCCGGTAGGGCCGCGTCTCTGGCCACAGCTCCCACGCCCGAAGAGCCAGGAGGGAAAGCCGTGCCTCGTTGGAAAGCTCTTTGGCAGCCGCTCGCGTGGCCCCACAGCCCGTGGGGCTGCGGGCTTTGCGGCGGCCGTCAGCCTCGGCGCCACCGGCGCCTACGTAGCGCCGCCGCGCCAGCCCCCGAAGCATTTTCCGGTAGGGCCGCGGCTCTGGCCACAGCTCCCACGCCCGAAGAGCCAGGAGGGAAAGCCGTGCCTCGTTGGAAAGCTCTTTGGCAGCCGCTCACGTGGCCCCACAGCCCGTGGGGCTGCGGGCTTTGCGGCGGCCGTCAGCCTCGGCGCCACCGGCGCCCACCTGGCGCCGCCGAGCCAGCCCCCGAAGCATTTTCCGGTAGGGCCGCGTCTCTGGCCACAGCTCCCACGCCCGAAGAGCCAGGAGGGAAAGCCGTGCCTCCTTGGAAAGCTCTTTGGCAGCCGCTCGCGTGGCCCCACAGCCCGTGGGGCTGCGGGCTTTGCGGTGGCCGTCAGCCTCGGCGCCACTGGCGCCCACCTGGCGCCGCCGCGCTAAGATGCGAAGCATTTTCCGGTAGGGCCGCGGCTCTGGCCACAGCTCCCACGCCCGAAGAGCCAGGAGGGAAAGCCGTGCCTCGTTGGAAAGCTCTTTGGCAGCCGCTCGCGTGGCCCCACAGCCCGTGGGGCTGCGGGCTTTGCGGCGGCCGTCAGCCTCGGCGCCACCGGCGCCCACCTGGCACCGCCGCGCCAGCCCCCGAAGCATTTTCCGGTAGGGCCGCGTCTCTGGCCACAGCTCCCACGCCCGAAGAGCCAGGAGGGAAAGCCGTGCCTCGTTGGAAAGCTCTTTGGCAGCCGCTCGCGTGGCCCCACAGCCCGTGGGGCTGCGGGCTTTCCGGCGGCCGTCAGCCTCGGCGCCACCGGCGCCCACCTGGCGCCGCCGCGCCAGCCCCCGAAGCATTTTCCGGTAGGGCCGCGTCTCTGGCCACATCTGCCACGCCCGAAGAGCCAGGAGGGAAAGCCGTGCCTCGTTGGAAAGCTCTTTGGCAGCCGCTCGCGTGGCCCCACAGCCCGTGGGGCTGCGGGCTTTCCGGCGGGCGTCAGCCTCGGCGCCACTGACGCCTACGTAGCGCTGCCGCGCCAGCGTGTGAATCATTTTCCGGTAGGGCCGTGTCTCTGGCCACAGCTCCCACGCCCGAAGAGCCAGGAGGGAAAGCCGTGCCTCGTTGGAAAGCTCTTTGGCAGCCGTTCGCGTGGCCCCACAGCCCGTGGGGCTGCGGGCTTTGCGGCGGCCGTCAGCCTCGGCGCCACCGGCGCCAACCTGGCACCGCCGCGCCAAGCTGCGAAGCATTTTCCAGTAGGGCCGCGGCTCTGGCCACAGCTCCCACGCCCGAAGAGCCAGGAGGGAAAGCCGTGCCTCGTTGGAAAGCTCTTTGGCAGCCGCTCGCGTGGCCCCACAGCCCATGGGGCTGCGGGCTTTGCAGCAGCCGTCAGCCTCGGCGCCACCGGCGCCCACCTGGCGCCGCCGCGCCAGCCTGCAAAGCATTTTCCGGTAGGGCCGCGGCTCTGGCCACAGCTCCCACGCCCGAAGAGCCAGGAGGGAAAGCCGTGCCTCGTTGGAAAGCTCTTTGGCAGCCGCTCGCGTGGCCCCACAGCCCGTGGGGCTGCGGGCTTTGCGGCGGCCGTCAGCCTCGGCGCCACCAGCTCCCACCTGGCGCCGCCGCGCCAGCCCCCGAAGCATTTTCCGGTAGGGCCGCGTCTCTGGCCAGAGCTCCCACGCCCGAAGAGCCAGGAGGGAAAGCCGTGCCTCGTTGGAAAGCTCTTTGGCAGCCGCTCGCGTGGCCCCACAGCCCGTGGGGCTGCGGGCTTTGCGGCAGCTGTCAGCCTCGGCGCCACCGGCGCCCACCTGGCGCCGCCACGAGAGCCGCAAAAGCATTTTCCGGTAGGGCCGCGGCTCTGGCCACAGCTCCCACGCCCGAAGAGCCAGGAGGGAAAGCCGTGCCTCGTTGGAAAGCTCTTTGGCAGCCGCTCGCGTGGCCCCACAGCCCGTGGGGCGGCGGGCTTTCCGGCGGCCGTCAGCCTCGGCCCCACCGGCGCCTATGTGGCGCCGCCGCGCCAGCCCCCGAAGCATTTTCCGGTAGGGCCGCGTCTCTGGCCAGAGCTCCCACGCCCGAAGAGCCAGGAGGGAAAGCCGTGCCTCGTTGGAAAGCTCTTTGGCAGCCGCTCGCGTGGCCCCACAGCCCGTGGGGCTGCGGGCTTTGCGGCGGCCGTCAGCCTCGGCGCCACCGGCGCCTACGTAGCGCCGCCGCGCCAGCCCCCGAAGCATTTTCCGGTAGGGCCGCGGCTCTGGCCACAGCTCCCACGCCCGAAGAGCCAGGAGGGAAAGCCGTGCCTCGTTGGAAAGCTCTTTGGCAGCCGCTCGCGTGGCCCCACACACCGTTAAGCTGCGGGCTTTGCGGCGGCCGTCAGCCTCGGCGCCATCGGCGCACACCTGGCGCCGCCGCGCCAGCCTGCGAAGCATTTTCCGGTAGGGCCGCGGCTCTGGCCACAGCTCTCACGCCCGAAGAGCCAGGAGGGAAAGACGTGCCTCGTTGGAAAGCTCTTTGGCAGCCGCTCGCGTGGCCCCACAGCCCGTGGGGCTGCGGGCTTTGCGGCGGCCGTCAGCCTTGGCGCCACCGGCGCCTATGTGGCGCCGCCGCGACAGCCTGCGAAGCATTTTCCGGTAGGGCCGCGGCTCTGGCCACAGCTCCCACGCCCGAAGAGCCAGGAGGGAAAGCCGTGCCTCGTTGGAAAGCTCTTTGGCAGCCGTGGCCCCACAGCCCGTGGGGCTGCGGGCTTTCCGGCGGCCGTCAGCCTCGGCGCCACTGGCGCCTACGTAGCGCTGCCGCAACAGCTTGGGAAGCATTTTCCGGTAGGGCTGCGGCTCTGGCCACAGCTCCCACGCCCGAAGAGCCAGGAGGGAAAGCCGTGCCTCGTTGGAAAGCTCTTTGGCAGCCGCTCGCGTGGCCCCACAGCCCGTGGGGCTGCGGGCTTTGCGGCGGCCGTCAGCCTCGGCGCCATCGGCGCCCACCTGGCGCCGCCGCGCCAGCCCCCGAAGCATTTTCCGGTAGGGCCGCGTCTCTGGCCACAGCTCCCACGCCCGAAGAGCCAGGAGGGAAAGCCGTGCCTCGTTGGAAAGCTCTTTGGCAGCCGCTCACGTGGCCCCACAGGCCGTGGGGATGCGGGCTTTGCGGCGGCCGTCAGCCTCGGCGCCACCGGCGCCCACCTGGCGCCGCCGCGCCAGCCCCCGAAGCATTTTCCGGTAGGGCCGCGTCTCTGGCCACAGCTCCCACGCCCGAAGAACCAGGAGGGAAAGCCGTGCCTCGTTGGAAAGCTCTTTGGCAGCCGCTCGCGTGGCCCCACAGCCCGTGGGGCTGCGGGCTTTGCGGCGGCCGTCAGCCTCGGCCCCACCGGCGCCTATGTGGCCCCGTCGCGCCTGCCTGCGAAGCATTTTCCGGTAGGGCCGCGGCTCTGGCCACAGCTCCCACGCCCGAAGAGCCAGGAGGGAAAGCCGTGCCTCGTTGGAAAGCTCTTTGGCAGCCGCTCACGTGGCCCCACAGCCCGTGGGGCTGCGGGCTTTGCGGCGGCCGTCAGCCTCGGCGCCACCGGCGCCCACCTGGCGCCGCCGTGCCAGCCCCCGAAGCATTTTCCGGTAGGGCCGCGTCTCTGGCCACAGCTCCCACACCCGAAGAGCCAGGAGGGAAAGCCGTGCCTCCTTGGAAAGCTCTTTGGCAGCCACTCGCGTGGCCCCACAGCCCGTGGGGCTGCGGGCTTTGCGGTGGCCGTCAGCCTCGGCGCCACTGGCGCCCACCTGGCGCCGCCGCGCTAAGATGCGAAGCATTTTCCGGTAGGGCCGAGGCTCTGGCCACAGCTCCCACGCCCGAAGAGCCAGGAGGGAAAGCCGTGCCTCGTTGGAAAGCTCTTTGGCAGCTGCTCGCGTGGCCCCACAGCCCGTGGGGCTGCGGGCTTTGCGGCGGCCGTCAGCCTCGGCGCCACCGGCGCCCACCTGGCACCGCCGCGCCAGCCCCCGAAGCATTTTCCGGTAGGGCCGCGGCTCTGGCCACAGCTCCCACGCCCGAAGAGCCAGGAGGGAAAGCCGTGCCTCGTTGGAAAGCTCTTTGGCAGCCGCTCGCGTGGCCCCACAGCCCGTGGGGCTGCGGGCTTTCCGGCGGCCGTCAGCCTCGGCGACACCGGCGCCCACCTGGCGCCGCCGCGCCAGCCCCCGAAGCATTTTCCGGTAGGGCCGCGTCTCTGGCCACATCTCCCACGCCCGAAGAGCCAGGAGGGAAAGCCGTGCCTCGTTGGAAAGCTCTTTGGCAGCCGCTCGCGTGGCCCCACAGCCCGTGGGGCTGCGGGCTTTCCGGCGGGCGTCAGCCTCGGCGACACTGACGCCTACGTAGCGCTGCCGCGCCAGCGTGTGAATCATTTTCCGGTAGGGCCGTGTCTCTGGCCACAGCTCCCACGCCCGAAGAGCCAGGAGGGAAAGCCGTGCCTCGTTGGAAAGCTCTCTGGCAGCCGTTCGCGTGGCCCCACAGCCCGTGGGGCTGCGGGCTTTGCGGCGGCCGTCAGCCTCGGCGCCACCGGCGCCCACCTGGCACCGCCGCGCCAAGCTGCGAAGCATTTTCCAGTAGGGCCGCGTCTCTGGCCACAGCTCCCACGCCCGAAGAGCCAGGAGGGAAAGCCGTGCCTCGTTGGAAAGCTCTTTGGCAGCCGCTCGCGTGGCCCCACAGCCCGTGGGGCTGCGGGCTTTGCGGCGGCCGTCAGCCTCGGCGCCACCGGCGCCCACCTGGCGCCGCCGCGCCAGCCCCCGAAGCATTTTCCGGTAGGGCCGCGGCTCTGGCCACAGCTCCCACGCCCGAAGAGCCAGGAGGGAAAGCCGTGCCTCGTTGGAAAGCTCTTTGGCAGCCGTTCGCGTGGCCCCACAGCCCGTGGGGCTGCGGGCTTTGCGGCGGCCGTCAGCCTCGGCGCCACCGGCGCCCACCTGGCGCCGCCGCGCCAGCCCCCGAAGCATTTTCCGGTAGGGCCGCGGCTCTGGCCACAGCTCCCACGCCCGAAGAGCCAGGAGGGAAAGCCGTGCCTCGTTGCAAAGCTCTTTGGCAGCCGCTCGCGTGGCCCCACAGCCCGTGGGGCTGCGGGCTTTGCGGCGGCCGTCAGCCTCGGCGCCACCGGCGCCCACCTGGCGCCGCCACGACAGCCCCAAAAGCATTTTCCGGTAGGGCCGCGTCTCTGGCCACAGCTCCCACGCCCGAAGAGCCAGGAGGGAAAGCCGTGCCTCGTTGGAAAGCTCTTTGGCAGCCGCTCGCGTGGCCCCACAGCCCGTGGGGCTGCGGGCTTTGCGGCGGCCGTCAGCCTCGGCGCCACCGGCGCCCAGCTGGCGCCCCGAGCCAGCCCCCGAAGCATTTTCCGGTAGGTCCGCGGCTCTGGCCACAGCTCCCACGCCCGAAGAGCCAGGAGGGAAAGCCGTGCCCCGTTGGAAAGCTCTTTGGCAGCCGCTCGCGTGGCCCCACAGCCCGTGGGGCTGCGGGCTTTGCGGCGGCCGTCAGCCTCGGCGCCACCGGCGCCCACCTGGCGCCGCCACGAGAGCCCCAAAAGCATTTTCCGGTAGGGCCGCGGCTCTGGCCACAGCTCCCACGCCCGAAGAGCCAGGAGGGAAAGCCGTGCCTCCTTGGAAAGCTCTTTGGCAGCCGCTCGCGTGGCCCCACAGCCCGTGGGGCTGCGGGCTTTGCGGCGGCCGTCAGCCTCGGCCCCACCGGCGCCTATGTGGCGCCGCCGCGCCAGCCTGCGAAGCATTTTCCGGTAGGGCCGCGTCTCTGGCCACAGCTCCCACGCCCGAAGAGCCAGGAGGGAAAGCCGTGCCTCGTTGGAAAGCTCTTTGGCAGCCGCTCACGTGGCCCCACAGCCCGTGGGGCTGCGGGCTTTGCGGCGGCCGTCAGCCTCGGCGCCACCGACGCCTACGTAGCGCTGCCGCGCCAGCCCCCGAAGCATTTTCCGGTAGGGCCGCGTCTCTGGCCACAGCTCCCACGCCCGAAGAGCCAGGAGGGAAAGCTGTGCCTCGTAAGAAAGCTCTTTGGCAGCCACTCGCGTGGCCCCACAGCCCGTGGGGCTGCGGGCTTTGCGGCGGCCGTCAGCCTCGGCGCCACCGGCGCCCACCTGGCGCCGCCGCGCCAAGCTGCGAAGCATTTTCCGGTAGGGCCGTGTCTCTGGCCACAGCTCCCACGCCCGAAGAGCCAGGAGGGAAAGCCGTGCCTCGTTGGAAAGCTCTTTGGCAGCCGCTCGCGTGGCCCCACAGCCCGTGGGGCTGCGGGCTTTGCGGCGGCCGTCAGCCTCGGCGCCACCGGCGCCCACCTGGCGCCGCCGCGCCAGCCCCGGAAGCATTTTCCGGTAGGGCCGCGGATCTGGCCACAGCTCCCACGCACGAAGAGCCAGGAGGAAAAGCCGTGCCTCATTGGAAAGCTCTTTGGCAGCCGCTCGCGTGGCCCCACAGCCCGTGGGGCTGCGGGCTTTGCGGCGGCCGTTAGCCTCGGCGCCACCGGCGCCCACCTGGCGCCGCCGCGCCAGCCCCCGAAGCATTTTCCGGTAGGGCCGCGGCTCTGGCCACAGCTCCCACGCCCGAAGAGCCAGGAGGGAAAGCCGTGCCTCGTTGCAAAGCTCTTTGGCAGCCGCTCGCGTGGCCCCACAGCCCGTGGGGCTGCGGGCTTTGCGGCGGCCGTCAGCCTCGGCGCCACCGGCGCCCACCTGGCGCCGCCGCGCCAGCCTGCGAAGCATTTTCCGGTAGGGCCGCGTCTCTGGCCACAGCTCCCACGCCCGAAGAGCCAGGAGGGAAAGCCGTGCCTCGTTGGAAAGCTCTTTGGCAGCCGCTCGCGTGGCCCCACAGCCCGTGGGGCTGCGGGCTTTGCGGCGGCCGTCAGCCTCGGCGCCACCGGCGCCCACCTGGCGCCGCCGCGCCAGCCCCCGAAGCATTTTCCGGTAGGGCCGCGGCTCTGGCCACAGCTCCCACGCCCGAAGAGCCAGGAGGGAAAGCCGTGCCTCGTTGGAAAGCTCTTTGGCAGCCGCTCGCGTGGCCCCACAGCCCGTGGGGCTGCGGGCTTTGCGGCGGCCGTCAGCCTCGGCGCCACCGGCGCCCACCTGGCACCGCCACGACAGCCCCAAAAGCATTTTCCGGTAGGGCCGCGGATCTGGCCACAGCTCCCACGCCCGAAGAGCCAGGAGGGAAAGCCGTGCCTCGTTGGAAAGCTCTTTGGCAGCCGCTCGCGTGGCCCCACAGCCCGTGGGGCTGCGGGCTTTGCGGCGGCCGTCAGCCTCGGCGCCACCGGCGCCCACCTGGCGCCCCGCGCCAGCCTGCGAAGCATTTTCCGGTAGGGCCGCGGCTCTGGCCACAGCTCCCACGCCCGAAGAGCCAGGAGGGAAAGCCGTGCCTCGTTGGAAAGCTCTTTGGCAGCCGCTCGCGTGGCCCCACAGCCCGTGGGGCTGCGGGCTTTGCGGCGGCCGTCAGCCTCGGCGCCACCGGCGCCCACCTTGCGCCGCCCCGAGCCAGCCCCCGAAGCATTTTCCGGTAGGGCCGCGGCTCTGGCCACAGCTCCCACGCCCGAAGAGCCAGGAGGGAAAGCCGTGCCTCGTTGGAAAGCTCTTTGGCAGCCGCTCGCGTGGCCCCACAGCCCGTGGGGCTGCGGGCTTTGCGGCGGCCGTCAGCCTCGGCCCCACCGGCGCCTATGTGGCACCGCCGCGCCAGCCTGCGAAGCATTTTCCAGTAGGGCCGCGGCTCTGGCCACAGCTCCCACGCCCGAAGAGCCAGGAGGGAAAGCCGTGCCTCGTTGGAAAGCTCTTTGGCAGCCGCTCACGTGGCCCCACAGCCCGTGGGGCTGCGGGCTTTGCGGCGGCCGTCAGCCTCGGTGCCACCGGCGCCCACCTGGCACCGCCGCGCCAGCCTGCAAAGCATTTTCCGGTAGGGCCGCGGCTCTGGCCACAGCTCCCACGCCCGAAGAGCCAGGAGGGAAAGCCGTGCCTCGTTGGAAAGCTCTTTGGCAGCCGTTCGCGTGGCCCCACAGCCCGTGGGGCTGCGGGCTTTGCGGCGGCCGTCAGCCTCGGCGCCACCGGCGCCCACCTGGCGCCGCCGCGCCAGCCCCCGAAGCATTTTCCGGTAGGGCCGCGGCTCTGGCCACAGCTCCCACGCCCGAAGAGCCAGGAGGGAAAGCCGTGCCTCGTTGGAAAGCTCTTTGGCAGCCGCTCGCGTGGCCCCACAGCCCGTGGGGCTGCGGGCTTTGCGGCGGCCGTCAGCCTCGGCGCCACCGGCGCCCACCTGGCGCCGCCACGACAGCCCCAAAAGCATTTTCCGGTAGGGCCGCGGCTCTGGCCACAGCTCCCATGCCCGAAGAGCCAGGAGGGAAAGCCGTGCCTCGTTGGAAAGCTCTTTGGCAGCCGCTCGCGTGGCCCCACAGCCCGTGGGGCTGCGGGCTTTGCGGCGGCCGTCAGCCTCGGCGCCACCGGCGCCCAGCTGGCGCCCCGAGCCAGCCCCCGAAGCATTTTCCGGTAGGTCCGCGGCTCTGGCCACAGCTCCCACGCCCGAAGAGCCAGGAGGGAAAGCCGTGCCCCGTTGGAAAGCTCTTTGGCAGCCGCTCGCGTGGCCCCACAGCCCGTGGGGCTGCGGGCTTTGCGGCGGCCGTCAGCCTCGGCGCCACCGGCGCCCACCTGGCGCCGCCACGAGAGCCCCAAAAGCATTTTCCGGTAGGGCCGCGGCTCTGGCCACAGCTCCCACGCCCGAAGAGCCAGGAGGGAAAGCCGTGCCTCGTTGGAAAGCTCTTTGGCAGCCGCTCGCGTGGCCCCACAGCCCGTGGGGCTGCGGGCTTTGCGGCGGCCGTCAGCCTCGGCACCACCAACGCCTACGTAGCGCTGCCGCGCCAGCCTGTGAATCATTTTCCGGTAGGGCCGCGTCTCTGGCCACAGCTCCCACGCCCGAAGAGCCAGGAGGGAAAGCTGTGCCTCGTAAGAAAGCTCTTTGGCAGCCGCTCGCGTGGCCCCACAGCCCGTGGGGCTGCGGGCTTTGCGGCGGCCGTCAGCCTCGGCGCCACCGGCGCCCACCTGGCGCCGCCACGAGAGCCCCAAAAGCATTTTCCGGTAGGGCCGCGGCTCTGGCCACAGCTCCCATGCCCGAAGAGCCAGGAGGGAAAGCCGTGCCTCGTTGGAAAGCTCTTTGGCAGCCGCTCGCGTGGCCCCACAGCCCGTGGGGCTGCGGGCTTTGCGGCAGCCGTCAGCCTCGGCCCCACCGGCGCCTATGTGGCGCCTCCGCGCCAGCCTGCGAAGCATTTTCCGGTAGGGCCGCGTCTCTGGCCACAGCTCCCACGCCCGAAGAGCCAGGAGGGAAAGCCGTGCCTCGTTGGAAAGCTCTTTGGCAGCCGCTCACGTGGCCCCACAGCCCGTGGGGCTGCGGGCTTTGCGGCGGCCGTCAGCCTCGGCACCACCAACGCCTACGTAGCGCTGCCGCGCCAGCCTGTGAATCATTTTCCGGTAGGGCCGCGTCTCTGGCCACAGCTCCCACGCCCGAAGAGCCAGGAGGGAAAGCTGTGCCTCGTAAGAAAGCTCTTTGGCAGCCGCTCGCATGGCCCCACAGCCCGTGGGGCTGCGGGCTTTGCGGCGGCCGTCAGCCTCGGCGCCACCGGCGCCCACCTGGCGCCGCCGCGCCAAGCTGCGAAGCATTTTCCGGTAGGGCCGCGTCTCTGGCCACAGCTCCCACGCCCGAAGAGCCAGGAGGGAAAGCCGTGCCTCGTTGGAAAGCTCTTTGGCAGCCGCTCGCGTGGCCCCACAGCCCGTGGGGCTGCGGGCTTTGCGGCGGCCGTCAGCCTCGGCGCCACCGGCGCCCACCTGGCGCCGCCGCGCCAGCCCCCGAAGCATTTTCCGGTAGGGCCGCGTCTCTGGCCACAGCTCCCACGCCCGAAGAGCCAGGAGGGAAAGCCGTGCCTCGTTGGAAAGCTCTTTGGCAGCCGCTCGCGTGGCCCCACAGCCCGTGGGGCTGCGGGCTTTGCGGCGGCCGTCAGCCTCGGCGCCACCGGCGCCCACCTGGCGCCGCCGCGCCAGCCAGCAAAGCATTTTCCGGTAGGGCCGCGGCTCTGGCCACAGCTCCCACGCCCGAAGAGCCAGGAGGGAAAGCCGTGCCTCGTTGGAAAGCTCTTTGGCAGCCGCTCGCGTGGCCCCACAGCCCGTGGGGCTGCGGGCTTTGCGGTGGCCGTCAGCCTCGGCGCCACCAGCGCCCACCTGGCGCCGCCGCGCCAGCCTGCGAAGCATTTTCCGGTAGGGCCGCGTCTCTGGCCACAGCTCCCACGCCCGAAGAGCCAGGAGGGAAAGCCGTGCCTCGTTGGAAAGCTCTTTGCAGCCGCTCGCGTGGCCCCACAGCCCGTGGGGCTGCGGGCTTTGCGGCGGCCATCAGCCTCGGCGCCACCGGCGCCCACCTGGCGCCGCCGCGCCAGCCCCCGAAGCATTTTCCGGTAGGGCCGCGGCTCTGGCCACAGCTCCCACGCCCGAAGAGCCAGGAGGGAAAGCCGTGCCTCGTTGGAAAGCCCTTTGGCAGCCGCTCGCGTGGCCCCACAGCCCGTGGGGCTGCGGGCTTTGCGGTGGCCGTCAGCCTCGGCGCCACCGGCGCCCACCTGGCGCCGCCGCGCCAGCCCCCGAAGCATTTTCCGGTAGGGCCGCGTCTCTGGCCACAGCTCCCACGCCCGAAGAGCCAGGAGGGAAAGCCGTGCCTCGTTGGAAAGCTCTTTGGCAGCCGCTCGCGTGGCCCCACAGCCCGTGGGGCTGCGGGCTTTGCGGCGGCCGTCAGCCTCGGCGCCACCGGCGCCCACCTGGCGCCGCCGCGCCAGCCCCCGAAGCATTTTCCGGTAGGGCCGCGTCTCTGGCCACAGCTCCCACGCCCGAAGAGCCAGGAGGGAAAGCCGTGCCTCGTTGGAAAGCTCTTTGGCAGCCGCTCGCGTGGCCCCACAGCCCGTGGGGCTGCGGGCTTTGCGGCGGCCGTCAGCCTCGGCACCACCGACGCCTACGTAGCGCTGCCGCGCCAGCCTGTGAATCATTTTCCGGTAGGGCCGCGTCTCTGGCCACAGCTCCCACGCCCGAAGAGCCAGGAGGGAAAGCCGTGCCTCGTTGGAAAGCTCTTTGGCAGCCGCTCGCGTGGCCCCACAGCCCGTGGGGCTGCGGGCTTTGCGGCGGCCGTCAGCCTCGGCGCCACCGGCGCCCACCTGGCGCCGCCACGCCAAGCTGCGAAGCATTTTCCGCTAGGGCCGCGTCTCTGGCCACAGCTCCCACGCCCGAAGATCCAGGAGGGAAAGCCGTGCCTCGTTGGAAAGCTCTTTGGCAGCCGCTCGCGTGGCCCCACAGCCCGTGGGGCTGCGGGCTTTGCGGCGGCCGTCAGCCTCGGCGCCACCGGCGCCCACCTGGCGCCGCCACGAGAGCCCCAAAAGCATTTTCCGGTAGGGCCGCGGCTCTGGCCACAGCTCCCATGCCCGAAGAGCCAGGAGGGAAAGCCGTGCCTCGTTGGAAAGCTCTTTGGCAGCCGCTCGCGTGGCCCCACAGCCCGTGGGGCTGCGGGCTTTGCGGCAGCCGTCAGCCTCGGCCCCACCGGCGCCTATGTGGCGCCTCCGCGCCAGCCTGCGAAGCATTTTCCGGTAGGGCCGCGTCTCTGGCCACAGCTCCCACGCCCGAAGAGCCAGGAGGGAAAGCCGTGCCTCGTTGGAAAGCTCTTTGGCAGCCGCTCACGTGGCCCCACAGCCCGTGGGGCTGCGGGCTTTGCGGCGGCCGTCAGCCTCGGCACCACCAACGCCTACGTAGCGCTGCCGCGCCAGCCTGTGAATCATTTTCCGGTAGGGCCGCGTCTCTGGCCACAGCTCCCACGCCCGAAGAGCCAGGAGGGAAAGCTGTGCCTCGTAAGAAAGCTCTTTGGCAGCCGCTCGCATGGCCCCACAGCCCGTGGGGCTGCGGGCTTTGTGGCGGCCATCAGCCTCGGCGCCACCGGCGCCCACCTGGCGCCGCCGCGCCAAGCTGCGAAGCATTTTCCGGTAGGGCTGCGTCTCTGGCCACAGCTCCCACGCCTGAAGAGCCAGAAGGGAAAGCCGTGCTTCGTTGGAAAGCTCTTTGGCAGCCGCTCGCGTGGCCCCACAGCCCGTGGGGCTGCGGGCTTTGCGGCGGCCGTCAGCCTCGGCGCCACCGGCGCCCACCTGGCGCCGCCGCGCCAGCCCCCGAAGCATTTTCCGGTAGGGCCGCGTCTCTGGCCACAGCTCCCACGCCCGAAGAGCCAGGAGGGAAAGCCGTGCCTCGTTGGAAAGCTCTTTGGCAGCCGCTCGCGTGGCCCCACAGCCCGTGGGGCTGCGGGCTTTGCGGCGGCCGTCAGCCTCGGCGCCACCGGCGCCCACCTGGCGCCGCCGCGCCAGCCCCCGAAGCATTTTCCGGTAGGGCCGCGTCTCTGGCCACAGCTCCCACGCCCGAAGAGCCAGGAGGGAAAGCCGTGCCTCGTTGGAAAGCCCTTTGGCAGCCGCTCGCGTGGCCCCACAGCCCGTGGGGCTGCGGGCTTTGCGGCGGCCGTCAGCCTCGGCACCACCGACGCCTACGTAGCGCTGCCGCGCCAGCCTGTGAATCATTTTCCGGTAGGGCCGCGTCTCTGGCCACAGCTCCCACGCCCGAAGAGCCAGGAGGGAAAGCCGTGCCTCGTTGGAAAGCTCTTTGGCAGCCGCTCGCGTGGCCCCACACCCCGTGGGGCTGCGGGCTTTGCGGCGGCCGTCAGCCTCGGCGCCACCGGCGCCCACCTGGCGCCGCCGCACCAGCCCCCGAAGCATTTTCCGGTAGGGCCGCGTCTCTGGCCACAGCTCCCACGCCCGAAGAGCCAGGAGGGAAAGCCGTGCCTCGTTGGAAAGCTCTTTGGCAGCCGCTCGCGTGGCCCCACAGCCCGTGGGGCTGCGGGCTTTGCGGCGGCCGTCAGCCTCGGCGCCACCGGCGCCCACCTGGCGCCGCCACGACAGCCCCAAAAGCATTTTCCGGTAGGGCCGCGGCTCTGGCCACAGCTCCCATGCCCGAAGAGCCAGGAGGGAAAGCCGTGCCTCGTTGGAAAGCTCTTTGGCAGCCGCTCGCGTGGCCCCACAGCCCGTGGGGCTGCGGGCTTTGCGGCGGCCGTCAGCCTCGGCGCCACCGGCGCCCAGCTGGCGCCCCGAGCCAGCCCCCGAAGCATTTTCCGGTAGGTCCGCGGCTCTGGCCACAGCTCCCACGCCCGAAGAGCCAGGAGGGAAAGCCGTGCCCCGTTGGAAAGCTCTTTGGCAGCCGCTCGCGTGGCCCCACAGCCCGTGGGGCTGCGGGCTTTGCGGCGGCCGTCAGCCTCGGCGCCACCGGCGCCCACCTGGCGCCGCCACGAGAGCCCCCGAAGCATTTTCCGGTAGGTCCGCGGCTCTGGCCACAGCTCCCACGCCCGAAGAGCCAGGAGGGAAAGCCGTGCCTCCTTGGAAAGCTCTTTGGCAGCCGCTCGCGTGGCCCCACAGCCCGTGGGGCTGCGGGCTTTGCGGCGGCCGTCAGCCTCGGCCCCACCGGCGCCTATGTGGCGCCGCCGCGCCAGCCTGCGAAGCATTTTCCGGTAGGGCCGCGGCTCTGGCCACAGCTCCCACGCCCGAAGAGCCAGGAGGGAAAGCCGTGCCTCGTTGGAAAGCTCTTTGGCAGCCGCTCACGTGGCCCCACAGCCCGTGGGGCTGCGGGCTTTGCGGCGGCCGTCAGCCTCGGCACCACCAACGCCTACGTAGCGCTGCCGCGCCAGCCTGTGAATCATTTTCCGGTAGGGCCGCGTCTCTGGCCACAGCTCCCACGCCCGAAGAGCCAGGAGGGAAAGCTGTGCCTCGTAAGAAAGCTCTTTGGCAGCCGCTCGCGTGGCCCCACAGCCCGTGGGGCTGCGGGCTTTGCGGCGGCCGTCAGCCTCGGCGCCACCGGCGCCCACCTGGCGCCGCCACGAGAGCCCCAAAAGCATTTTCCGGTAGGGCCGCGGCTCTGGCCACAGCTCCCATGCCCGAAGAGCCAGGAGGGAAAGCCGTGCCTCGTTGGAAAGCTCTTTGGCAGCCGCTCGCGTGGCCCCACAGCCCGTGGGGCTGCGGGCTTTGCGGCAGCCGTCAGCCTCGGCCCCACCGGCGCCTATGTGGCGCCTCCGCGCCAGCCTGCGAAGCATTTTCCAGTAGGGCCGCGTCTCTGGCCACAGCTCCCACGCCCGAAGAGCCAGGAGGGAAAGCCGTGCCTCGTTGGAAAGCTCTTTGGCAGCCGCTCGCGTGGCCCCACAGCCCGTGGGGCTGCGGGCTTTGCGGCGGCCGTCAGCCTCGGCACCACCAACGCCTACGTAGCGCTGCCGCGCCAGCCTGTGAATCATTTTCCGGTAGGGCCGCGTCTCTGGCCACAGCTCCCACGCCCGAAGAGCCAGGAGGGAAAGCTGTGCCTCGTAAGAAAGCTCTTTGGCAGCCGCTCGCATGGCCCCACAGCCCGTGGGGCTGCGGGCTTTGCGGCGGCCGTCAGCCTCGGCGCCACCGGCGCCCACCTGGCGCCGCCGCGCCAAGCTGCGAATCATTTTCCGGTAGGGCTGCGTCTCTGGCCACAGCTCCCACGCCCGAAGAGCCAGGAGGGAAAGCCGTGCCTCGTTGGAAAGCTCTTTGGCAGCCGCTCGCGTGGCCCCACAGCCCGTGGGGCTGCGGGCTTTGCGGCGGCCGTCAGCCTCGGCGCCACCGGCGCCCACCTGGCGCCGCCGCGCCAGCCCCCGAAGCATTTTCCGGTAGGGCCGTGTCTCTGGCCACAACTCCCACGCCCGAAGAGCCAGGAGGGAAAGCCGTGCCTCGTTGGAAAGCTCTTTGGCAGCCGCTCGCGTGGCCCCACAGCCCGTGGGGCTGCGGGCTTTGCGGCGGCCGTCAGCCTCGGCGCCACCGGCGCCCACCTGGCGCCGCCGCGCCAGCCAGCAAAGCATTTTCCGGTAGGGCCGCGGCTCTGGCCACAGCTCCCACGCCCGAAGAGCCAGGAGGGAAAGCCGTGCCTCGTTGGAAAGCTCTTTGGCAGCCGCTCGCGTGGCCCCACAGCCCGTGGGGCTGCGGGCTTTGCGGTGGCCGTCAGCCTCGGCGCCACCAGCGCCCACCTGGCGCCGCCGCGCCAGCCCCCGAAGCATTTTCCGGTAGGGCCGCGGCTCTGGCCACAGCTCCCACGCCCGAAGAGCCAGGAGGGAAAGCCGTGCCTCGTTGGAAAGCTCTTTGCAGCCGCTCGCGTGGCCCCACAGCCCGTGGGGCTGCGGGCTTTGCGGCGGCCATCAGCCTCGGCGCCACCGGCGCCCACCTGGCGCCGCCGCGCCAGCCCCCGAAGCATTTTCCGGTAGGGCCGCGGCTCTGGCCACAGCTCCCACGCCCGAAGAGCCAGGAGGGAAAGCCGTGCCTCGTTGGAAAGCTCTTTGGCAGCCGCTCGCGTGGCCCCACAGCCCGTGGGGCTGCGGGCTTTGCGGCGGCCGTCAGCCTCGGCGCCACCAGCGCCCATCTGGCGCCGCTGCGCCAGCCTGCGAAGCATTTTCCGGTAGGGCTGCGGCTCTGGCCACAGCTCCCACGCCCGAAGAGCCAGGAGGGAAAGCCGTGCCTCGTTGGAAAGCTCTTTGGCAGCCGCTCGCGTGGCCCCACAGCCCGTGGGGCTGCGGGCTTTGCGGCGGCCGTCAGCCTCGGCGCCACCGGCGCCCACCTGGCGCCGCCGTGCCAGACCCCGAAGCATTTTCCGGTAGGGCCGCGGCTCTGGCCACAGCTCCCACACCCGAAGAGCCAGGAGGGAAAGCCGTGCCTCGTTGGAAAGCCCTTTGGCAGCCGCTCGCGTGGCCCCACAGCCCGTGGGGCTGCGGGCTTTGCGGCGGCCGTCAGCCTCGGCGCCACCGGCGCCCACCTGGCGCCGCCGCGCCAGCCCCCGAAGCATTTTCCGGTAGGGCCGCGTCTCTGGCCACAGCTCCCACGCCCGAAGAGCCAGGAGGGAAAGCCGTGCCTCGTTGGAAAGCTCTTTGGCAGCCGCTCGCGTGGCCCCACAGTCCGTGGGGCTGCGGGCTTTGCGGCGGCCGTCAGCCTCGGCGCCACCGGCGCCCACCTGGCGCCGCCGCGCCAGCCGCCGAAGCATTTTCCGGTAGGGCCGCGGCTCTGGCCACAGCTCCCACGCCCGAAGAGCCAGGAGGGAAAGCCGTGCCTCGTTGGAAAGCTCTTTGGCAGCCGCTCGCATGGCCCCACAGCCCGTGGGGCTGCGGGCTTTGCGGCGGCCGTCAGCCTCGGTGACATCGGCGCCCACCTGGCGCCGCCGCGCCAGCCCCCGAAGTATTTTCCGGTAGGGCCGCGGCTCTGGCCACAGCTCCCACGCCCGAAGAGCCAGGAGGGAAAGCCGTGCCTCGTTGGAAAGCTCTTTGGCAGCCGCTCGCGTGGCCCCACAGCCCGTGGGGCTGCGGGCTTTGCGGCGGCCGTCAGCCTCGGCGCCACCGGCGCCCACCTGGCGCCGCCACGCCAGCCCCCGAAGCATTTTCCGGTAGGGCCGCGTCTCTGGCCACAGCTCCCACGCCCGAAGAGCCAGGAGGGAAAGCCGTGCCTCGTTGGAAAGCTCTTTGGCAGCCGCTCGCGTGGCCCCACAGCCCGTGGGGCTGCGGGCTTTGCGGCGGCCGTCAGGCTCGGCGCCACCGGCGCCCACCTGGCGCCGCCGCGCCAGACCCCGAAGCATTTTCCGGTAGGGCGGCGTCTCTGGCCACAGCTCCCACGCCCGAAGAGCCAGGAGGGAAAGCCGTGCCTCGTTGGAAATCTCTTTGGCAGCCGCTCGTGTGGCCCCACAGCCCGTGGGGCTGCGGGCTTTGCGGCGGCCGTCAGCCTCGGCGCCACCGGCGCCCACCTGGCGCCGCCACGACAGCCCAAAAACCATTTTCCAGTAGGGCCGCAGCTCTGGCCACAGCTCCCACGCCCGAAGAGCCAGGAGGGAAAGCCGTGCCTCGTTGGAAAGCTCTTTGGCAGCCGCTCGCGTGGCCCCACAGCCCGTGGGGCTGCGGGCTTTGCGGCGGCCGTCAGCCTCAGCGCCACCGGCACCTATGTGGCGCTGCCGCGCCAGCCCCCGAAGCATTTTCCGGTAGGGCCGCGTCTCTGGCCACAGCTCCCACGCCCGAAGAGCCAGGAGGGAAAGCCGTGCCTCGTTGGAAAGCTCTTTGGCAGCCGCTCGCGTGGCCCCACAGCCCGTGGGGCTGCGGGCTTTGCGGCGGCCGTCAGCCTCGGCGCCACCGGCACCTATGTGGCGCTGCCGCGCCAGCCTGCGAAGCATTTTCCGGTAGGGCCGCGGCTCTGGCCACAGCTCCCACGCCCGAAGAGCCAGGAGGGAAAGCCGTGCCTCGTTGGAAAGCTCTTTGGCAGCCGCTCGCGTGGCCCCACAGCCCGTGGGGCTGTGGGCTTTGCGGCGGCCGTCAGCCTCAGCGCCACCGGCGCCCACCTGGCGCCGCCGCGCCAGCCCCCGAAGCATTTTCCGGTAGGGCCGCGGCTCTGGCCACAGCTCCCACGCCCGAAGAGCCAGGAGGGAAAGCCGTGCCTCGTTGGAAAGCTCTTTGGCAGCCGCTCGCGTGGCCCCACAGCCCGTGGGGCTGCGGGCTTTGCGGCGGCCGTCAGCCTCGGCGCCACCGGCGCCCACCTGGCGCCGCCACGACAGCCCCAAAAGCATTTTCCAGTAGGGCCGCGGCTCTGGCCACAGCTCCCATGCCCGAAGAGCCAGGAGGGAAAGCCGTGCCTCGTTGGAAAGCTCTTTGGCAGCCGCTCGCGTGGCCCCACAGCCCGTGGGGCTGCGGGCTTTGCGGCGGCCGTCAGCCTCGGCGCCACCGGCGCCCACCTGGCGCCGCCACGACAGCCCCAAAAGCATTTTCCAGTAGGGCCGCGGCTCTGGCCACAGCTCCCACGCCCGAAGAGCCAGGAGGGAAAGCCGTGCCTCGTTGGAAAGCTCTTTGGCAGCCGCTCGCGTGGCCCCACAGCCTGTGGGGCTGCGGGCTTTGCGGCGGCCGTCAGCCTCGGCGCCACCGGCGCCCACCTGGCGCCGCCGCGCCAGCCCCCGAAGCATTTTCCGGTAGGGCCGCGGCTCTGGCCACAGCTCCCACGCCCGAAGAGCCAGGAGGGAAAGCCGTGCCTCGTTGGAAAGCTCTTTGGCAGCCGCTCGCGTGGCCCCACAGTCCGTGGGGCTGCGGGCTTTGCGGCGGCCGTCAGCCTCGGCGCCACCGGCGCCCACCTGGCACCGCCGCGCCAAGCTGCGAAGCATTTTCGGGTAGGGCCGCGGCTCTGGCCACAGCTCCCACGCCCGAAGAGCCAGGAGGGAAAGCCGTGCCTCGTTGGAAAGCTCTTTGGCAGCCGCTCGCGTGGCCCCACAGCCCGTGGGGCTGCGGGCTTTGCGGCGGCCGTCAGCCTCGGCGCCACCGGCGCCCACCTGGCGCCGCCGCGCCAGCCTGCGAAGCATTTTCGGGTAGGGCCGCGTCTCTGGCCACAGCTCCCACGCCCGAAGAGCCAGGAGGGAAAGCCGTGCCTCGTTGGAAAGCTCTTTGGCAGCCGCTCACGTGGCCCCACAGCCCGTGGGGCTGCGGGCTTTGCGGCGGCCGTCAGCCTCGGCGCCACCGGCGCCCACGTGGTGCCGCCGAGGCAGCCTGCGAAGCATTTTCGGGTAGGGCCGCGGCTCTGGCCACAGCTCCCACGCCCGAAGAGCCAGGAGGGAAAGCCGTGCCTCATTGGAAACCTCTTTGGCAGCCGCTCGCGTGGCCCCACAGCCCGTGGGGCTGCGGGCTTTGCGGCGGCCATCAGCCTCGGCGCCACCGGCGCCCACCTGGCGCCGCCGAGCCAGCCTGCGAAGCATTTTCCGGTAGGGCCGCGGCTCTGGCCACAGCTCCCACGCCCGAAGAGCCAGGAGGGAAAGCCGTGCCTCGTTGGAAAGCTCTTTGGCAGCCGCTCGCGTGGCCCCACAGCCCGTGGGGCTGCGGGCTTTGCGGCGGCCGTCAGCCTCGGCGCCACCGCCGCCCACCTGGCACCGCCGAGCCAGCCTGCGAAGCATTTTCCGGTAGGGCCGCGGCTCTGGCCACAGCTCCCACGCCCGAAGAGCCAGGAGGGAAAGCCGTGCCTCGTTGGAAAGCTCTTTGGCAGCCGCTCGCGTGGCCCCACAGCCCGTGGGGCTGCGGGCTTTGCGGCGGCCGTCAGCCTCGGCGCCACCGGCGCCCACCTGGCGCCGCCGAGCCAGCCTGCGAAGCATTTTCCGGTAGGGCCGCGGCTCTGGCCACAGCTCCCACGCCCGAAGAGCCAGGAGGGAAAGCCGTGCCTCGTTGGAAAGCTCTTTGGCAGCCGCTCGCGTGGCCCCACAGCCCGTGGGGCTGCGGGCTTTGCGGCGGCCGTCAGCCTCGGCGCCACCGCCGCCCACGTGGTGCCGCCGAGCCAGATTGCGAAGCATTTTCCGGTAGGTCCGCGGCTCTGGCCACAGCTCCCACGCCCGAAGAGCCAGGAGGGAAAGCCGTGCCTCGTTGGAAAGCTCTTTGGCAGCCACTCGCGTGGCCCCACAGCCCGTGGGGCTGCGGGCTTTGCGGCGGCCGTCAGCCTCGGCGCCACCGGCGCCCACCTGGCGCCGCCGAGCCAGCCTGCGAAGCATTTTCCGGTAGGGCCGCGGCTCTGGCCACAGCTCCCACGCCCAAAGAGCCAGGAGGGAAAGCCGTGCCTCGTTGGAAAGCTCTTTGGCAGCCGCTCGCGTGGCCCCACAGCCCATGGGGCTGCGGGCTTTGCGGCGGCCGTCAGCCTCGGCGCCACCGCCGCCCACCTGGCGCCGCCGCGCCAGCCTGCGAAGCATTTTCCGGTAGGGCCGCGGCTCTGGCCACAGCTCCCACGCCCGAAGAGCCAGGAGGGAAAGCCGTGCCTCGTTGGAAAGCTCTTTGGCAGCCGCTCGCGTGGCCCCACAGCCCGTGGGGCTGCGGGCTTTGCGGCGGCCGTCAGCCTCGGCGCCACCGCCGCCCACCTGGCGCCGCCGAGCCAGCCTGCGAAGCATTTTCCGGTAGGGCCGCGGCTCTGGCCACAGCTCCCACGCCCAAAGAGCCAGGAGGGAAAGCCGTGCCTCGTTGGAAAGCTCTTTGGCAGCCGCTCGCGTGGCCCCACAGCCCGTGGGGCTGCGGGCTTTGCGGCGGCCGTCAGCCTCGGCGCCACCGGCGCCCACCTAGCGCCGCCGCGCCAGATTGCGAAGCATTTTCCGGTAGGGCCGCGTCTCTGGCCACAGCTCCCACGCCCGAAGAGCCAGGAGGGAAAGCCGTGCCTCGTTGGAAAGCTCTTTGGCAGCCGCTCGCGTGGCCCCACAGCCCGTGGGGCTGCGGGCTTTGCGGCGGCCGTCAGCCTCGGCGCCACCGCCGCCCACCTGGTGCCGCCGAGCCAGCCTGTGAAGCATTTTCCGGTAGGGCCGCGGCTCTGGCCACAGCTCCCACGCCCGAAGAGCCAGGAGGGAAAGCCGTGCCTCGTTGGAAACCTCTTTGGCAGCCGCTCGCGTGGCCCCACAGCCCGTGGGGCTGCGGGCTTTGCGGCGGCCGTCAGCCTCGGCGCCACTGCCGCCCACCTGGCGCCGCCGAGCCAGCCTGCGAAGCATTTTCCGGTAGGGCCGCGGCTCTGGCCACAGCTCCCACGCCCGAAGAGCCAGGAGGGAAAGCCGTGCCTCGTTGGAAAGCTCTTTGGCAGCCGCTCGCGTGGCCCCACAGCCCGTGGGGCTGCGGGCTTTGCGGCGGCCGTCAGCCTCGGCGCCACCGGCGCCCACGTGGTGCCGCCGTGCCAGCCTGCGAAGCATTTTCGGGTAGGGCCGCGTCTCTGGCCACAGCTCCCACGCCCGAAGAGCCAGGAGGGAAAGCCGTGCCTCGTTGGAAAGCTCTTTGGCAGCCGCTCACGTGGCCCCACAGCCCGTGGGGCTGCGGGCTTTGCGGCGGCCGTCAGCCTCGGTGCCACCGGCGCCCACCTGGCGCCGCCGAGCCAGCCTGCGAAGCATTTTCGGGTAGGGCCGCGTCTCTGGCCACAGCTCCCACGCCCAAAGAGCCAGGAGGGAAAGCCGTGCCTCGTTGGAAACCTCTTTGGCAGCCGCTCGCGTGGCCCCACAGCCCGTGGGGCTGCGGGCTTTGCGGCGGCCGTCAGCCTCGGCGCCACCGCCGCCCACCTGGCGCCGCCGAGCCAGCCTGCGAAGCATTTTCGGGTAGGGCCGCGTCTCTGGCCACAGCTCCCACGCCCAAAGAGCCAGGAGGGAAAGCCGTGCCTCGTTGGAAAGCTCTTTGGCAGCCGCTCGCGTGGCCCCACAGCCCGTGGGGCTGCGGGCTTTGCGGCGGCCGTCAGCCTCGGCGCCACCGGCGCCCACCTGGCGCCGCCGAGCCAGCCTGCGAAGCATTTTCCGGTAGGGCCGCGGCTCTGGCCACAGCTCCCACGCCCGAAGAGCCAGGAGGGAAAGCCGTGCCTCGTTGGAAAGCTCTTTGGCAGCCGCTCGCGTGGCCCCACAGCCCGTGGGGCTGCGGGCTTTGCGGCGGCCGTCAGCCTCGGCGCCACCGGCGCCCACCTGGCGCCGCCGAGCCAGCCTGCGAAGCATTTTCGGG